>NC_044984.1:77891232-78254566 GCF_008728515.1 Papio anubis
CCTCTGGAAGCTTTGTCCCAGAGGGTCAGCTACCTTTATGAGGTGTCTGTCAGCTGCTACTGGGAGATGTCTCCCAGTTATGCTACACAGCAATCAGGGACCCACTTGAGGGGGCAGTCTGTACATTCTTTGTGCTCAAACGCCATGCTGGGAGAACCACTGCTCTCTTCAGATCTGCCAGTCAGGGATGTTTAAGTCTGCAGAAGTTGTCTGCTGCCTTTTGTTCAGCTATGCCCGGCCCACAGAGGTGGAGTCTAGAGGCAGTAGGCCTTGTTGAGCTGTGGTGGGCTCCACCCAGTTCAAACTTCCTGGCCACTTTATTTACCTACTCAAGCCTCAGCAATGTCGAACATCCCTACCCCAGCCAGGCTGCTGCCTCGCAGTTCAATCTTAGACTGCTATGCTAGCAGTGAGCAAGGCTCTGTAGGTGTGGGACCCACCAAGCCAGGCATCAGAGAGAATCACCTTGTCTACCAGTTGCTAAGATCTTGGGAAAAGCACAGTATTTGGACAGAGAGTCCCATTTTTCCAGGTAGTCTGTCAGAGCTCCCCTTGGCTAGGAAAAGGATATTCCCCAACCCCTTGCACTTGCTAGGTGAGGCAATGCCCCACCCTGCTTCAGCTCACCCTCCGTGTGCTGTACCCACTGTCCAACCAGTCCCAATAAGATGAACCAGGTATCTCAGTTGGAAATGCAGAAGTCACCATCTTCTGTTTTGATCATGCTGGGAGCTGCAGACTGAAGTTGTTCCTATTCAGCCAACTTGGAATGCCCCCCAATCTTTAAATTTTACCATTCATCAGAATTGCCTACAGAGCCTATCAAAACAAAAATGGCAGAGTTTCAGCCCAGAGTAGGTCTGGAGTACGAGTAGAAAATTTGTCTTTCTAACTAGCCTTCATGTTTAACTGATTCTGTGAATCCTGGAAGCAATATTTGAGAACCACATATCTATAGATTGTCTGGATGATGGCCATCTTCTGTTATGACTTCCTTCCAGAGGTACCTGGGGCAACTGGGGTGGAAGAATTCTGTAAAATAGGATGAGGAATAGGTTCTGAGGTCAGGCTTAGTTGTATATCCCAGCTGGTGAAGTAAGCTGAGCAGTTCTTAGAGTAAATGTCCTTAAGAGTTTTCAGGACTGATACATACTTTCTAACAGTATAGGGAATACCTGAAATGCCTGAAGGAACCAGCTGTAGCTGACTTGGTGAAGCTAGTGTTAGCAGCAAATTTTTCTATGGTATTTGTTGATGGATATTTAGAAAGGATTACTTGGGGTATGCGAGAGTCAAGAAACTAACCCACAGATCTTCCATTTCCGTATTGTTCAGAGACTTTCATAAGATAGCAGACCTCTATAACAAAACAAAACAAAAATACATTAGTTTCTTAGGGTTGTTATAATAATGTACTGTAAACTTCGTGGGTTAAACAACAGAAATGTATTCTATCACATATCTTCAGGCTATAATTCCCAAATTAAGGTGTTGGCAAAGCCATGTTGTCTCTTAAGACTGTACAGGGGGACTCTTCGTTTCTTTTCCGAGATTCTAATAATTGCCACAATCCTTGGTGCTCTTGGCTTGCAATTGCTTCCCTCCAGGTTCATGATATTTCTGTCTCCTATTGCTGTTATTATGAAAGTTAAATTTAAAAGTGAAGCAATTTTGGTAAGATATTTTATTTAAAACTATTTTAGGTTTGAGCGTACATTTGAAATTTTGTTACATAGGCAAACTCATGTCACAGGGGTTTGTTTTACGTATTATTTCATCACCCAAGTATTAAACGCAGTACCCAATAGTTATCTTTTCTGCTCCTCTCTCCTCCCTCACTCCCCTCAAGTGGACCCCCATGTCTATTGTTTCCGTCTTTGTTTTCATGAGTTCTCATCAGTTAGCTCCCACTCATGAGTGAGAACATGCGGTATTTAGTTTTCTGTTCCTACATTAGATTGCAAAGGATAATAGCCTCTAGCTCCATTCATGTTCTCACAAAAGATGTGATCTTGTTCTTTTTTTATGGTTGCATAGCATTCCATGGAAAAGGAACTAAATGGCTTTTTCCTTTTGATCCAAAAGACTTCCTCCTTGCAAATGATCAATTATAATATATTTGTTAACGTCCTTATATTGTCTCATCATCCTTATATTGTTGCATCTATCTTTTCTATGTTCTTCATCCCTTCAGTAATCTAAAATGAAGAGTTTGTAATTCTCAATCACAACTATTTAGTCAGGCATAAAATCTCAACTATCAAATCTAATAAACTCGTAGACTTTGATGGCGATGTAAAAACTCCTTAGGGATTAAGATTAAAAACCAAAAGCTTACACATATTTAATGCCTGCTAGGTGATTGTGTCAGTGCTGTGTTTTATGTGTTAATCAACTGATTTAATTTATTTGTCTTTTTAAAAGCCATCCTATCCCAGATTTATTACTCTACCCTAGAGTGGCTTTAATAGCTAGCTTTAAGGATGAGAGAATTGATTCATTAGTCAATGAATAGAATAGGAAACAGAGAATTCTGAATTTGATCATCATGTTAGTATCCTTTAAACAGCACCACGTACATGGTTATCTACTCTTTTGTCTGCCTCGTTTACACTTTTATTTGTATCCTTCTTATATAATACAAGTTATGTTGAATTAAGGGAGCAATTAAGAACATAATTTTTGTTTTGCTAAAATAAAACTAATTTTTATTTAGACCTAAATTTCCAAATTGGTATTTGTATGTGGGCTTCTGTGTGTGTATAAAGAAAAGCATATCTGCCTATAGAAATTCCTGAGTTTAATGAAAATATTTATATCAAGCAAAAAAGAATCATTTTTAATATTAGACTTCTATTGTTATTGCAATAAAATCAGGTATAGTATAAGCCATTTTGAATGGCTGCTGGTTTTCATCAAATGTTATTAACTTTTTTGACTTGACAAAAATATTTTAAATTTTGCAGGAAGTTTTTCCAACCAGAGCCATTTATTTGAGTGTCACAGCGTGCCTCTCATATGTCAGAGCCTTTTATAGCTATATATACTATAACAGGGTTATTGGAGAGTCTGAACTTTGTGAAGTACAAACTTGAAAAAGATTTCTTTTTTTCTAATCAATGTCCCCAACTGTGCAATGTCAAATTTTCCTTCCCTAGTGGGTAGCAGACCTTTCATTGATGTCCTGGGCATATTCTATAACTTCTTTCTACTTCAACTTATTAAAAAGTCTTGTCTCCTTTACAATATAATCTCCTGTCTGTCACAATACAGGGCTGGTTGTAGGGCCAAGAGACTTGGAGTGGGGAAATGTAATCTACTCTTTTTTTACTTACTATCACTAGGAGTCATATGGGAGCCTAGATAGTATACTTCTCCAGGACATCTTCCTACCTTCTATCTTAAGTGTTTGGTACCTCTAGCAGCTCTAAGAAGAAATACAGAGTAAAGGGACAAGAGTCTCTTTATTAGGCTTGCAAGAGTCGTACTCTGTTTCTCTTACTGTTAACTTCCATATTTTCCTGGATAAAGACTGAGAGACCACTAGAATCCTAAGTGATTAGTCTGTTGGTTTCTAATGAAGCACATAGGTTTTCTGGAAGTCGTCTTGGGAACCTTTCCACTGCAAAGTTACCTGATGTAAGAAACATTTAAGAAAGAGAGAAGAAGACTTTAAAAAGAATGAAGGACATTAGAAGATTTAATATCTATAACACAGACAGACATGGGCATCCCTGGACAACCTGATAGCTCATGCCCATTCAAATCTTACTGTCAAAGTTGCTGTTGTCCACTCATTTAGAAAAGAGACTAAAAGCTTGCATGGGAAAATGCTGGCAGAAGACCTTGCCTCAGCCTGAGCTTGAATAACCTTCAGCTAAACAAAAAGTCTTAGAGTTAATGACCAAACTCTGTAAAACGCCATTTATAAACATTGTTTTCATTGGAAGGTGAGTCTCCACAGGCTCAAGCAGCTTAATCAAGTATTATTTTCATAACAACATCCTCAGGAGAAGTCTTGGAAATTTGTTTGTCTCATTCTAATGCTCAGTGACATTTTAGTGTTCTTTATATATTGACATTCTGAACAAGTTAGCTAACTGCCTGACCTGAGCCTCAGTTGAACCCTGAAGTCACTGGAGCCAAAGATGAGAGAGAGTTTCAAATGAAAATGAACAGCTGCAGAATGTTCAAATATGTCCAGCAGATTAAGAATTAGAAAATTAGATCCTATAATTATCAGGTCATTTTGGATTTGTAGGAGGAAATTAGGGTCATTCATTCTCCAGCTGCATGGCATGCTATTATAAAAATTTAACCCTTCAATATTTGATTCATTTTGCAATTTTTCTAGTGTATGATGTGAAGTATAGGTGCACATTTATTGTTTAATAGATACCCAGTTTTTCCAAAGTCTTTTATAGAATGAGCCATTTTTTCCCCTAGTAATTTGAGATCCAAATCTTATCATATAGTAAAGTATCATATGTGTACACTAGGATATATTTCTCTATGTTTGCTTCTCCATTGGTCTATTAATACACTATATTATTATGAAAGTTTTATAGTATATTTTCAGATTAAGTGGCTAGTGCTCCTCATTGGCCTCCTGTCTGAAAATGTTTTGATTGTTCATGTGATTTTTCCTTATAATCTTTAGCTTGAATCTGTTTAGTTCAAAAATATTTTGTTGAAATCACATATGATACATTGTTTGAATCTTCAAACCTTCATTAGGGTTTTAAAGTTTCTAATCAAAGAATGTATTCATTTCTGGTTATGTTCATTTATTGATACTATATCTGTTTTTGTACTCCTGTAAATGGCATTTTATTCTTTCACTGTATCATCTGACAGTTGCCGTTGGTGGTGGTAAATTCAGTTGATCTTATATTTAGTAATTTTGAACAACAACAAGAAGACACTTCTGTATGGTTCAAACTGTTTTATTTGAAAGCTCTTGGTTTATGCATATTAATGTTTTACTCTGTGTTATGAGTTACTTTTATATAATACTTTTCTATAGTCTCTTCTGTTTTTCAGATATTTAAACACATCAACTATAAATAGGTTACATTATTTCCAAATTTTATACATTCAGTTTCTTTCCTGTGTTAAATTATTTTGACCCATAATTCAAGTACAGTGTTAAGTGCAAAAGAGATGGAGGTCACGCTAATTATGCTCCTGACTTTGCTAGAGCTATTTTTTAAAATCAGTGACACAGTAAGTATGTTGTGTACTTTATTACCCTTTTGAGCTGGAATGAACATACATTGTGATGTTAAGAAAGTATCTATAAATTCTCACATCGAATGTTTTTATATTTTATTAATATCTATGGATATTATCAGGACATTTCTACTTAGATCTATTAATATAAAAATGACATTAATATCTGATTTAATTTTGAATACTTATATTTCTGAAACAAAATCCTCTTTAAATAATTTCCTTCTATAATCTGAGTTTTCTTTGTGGATATTTATGTTGGATTGTTTTATTGTGATTCATAAAGTTCATCTGAAATATTTTTGTGTGGCACTTGAAAAGTTTGAATATCAGTGTTATGTTGGCTTGAAAAAAATTTAGTTCTTTTCTGTCTTTGCTCTAGAAGAGTTTACATACCCTTGAAACACTCTATTTGTTAAAGACATTGCAAATTTCCTATGTAAAATCATCTAAGTGTAACATTTTTGGGGTGGGAGTCTCATTTTACCATTATTTTTCCTGTGGAAATTGGTCAGTCTAGAATTTTATTGCAAAGTCAGTTTCCATTTTTCTCAAAAATTATTCATTTTATCCCAGTTTTCAAATCAAGTAGATTGCATGATTTTGAATTTCCTCACTTTTTTTTTATTTTTTGTGTTAAAATTTTGTGTATTTTCCCTTGTTCCTTTTCTCATGATAAAGTTAGCTAGTAGTTTGTTGACTGTATGGTTATTTTGAAAACTAAACTTTATTTGTTGGTTATGCTTTTTCAGACTTACATGTATTTTCTCCATTTATCATTAATAATTGCTCCCTATATTACTCTGTGACTTAATTTGTAATTATTTTCTAATATGTTGAATGAGTTTAATTCTTACTGTTTATTGACATATAATTTACAGATGTGAATTATCTTCTCAGTACTTCCTTAGCTGTATTCTGTCTTCCTTTAAATACTTTCTAGATTTTCCTACATTTTGGTTTGATTGTCCGTGTTAGGAGAAGATTGTTTAATAAAGGATTTACTTATCTTTTTGGTAAGGTATTTTGCCATTCTGATGATGTTTAAATGTTGTAGTTTTCTTTAATTAGGTAACTGTATCTGTGCAATATTTATGTCGTGATTTTTTAGAGCATTTTTTTGGAGTGGAGATTTTGATCATGTTGCTTTACGAGCTCATCGGGAAAATGCTGTATTTTCTCTTTTCAAATGTAAGATTCAATATATTTCAATAAGACTTACTAATATATTTGCTAGATCTTCTATGTCTTTTCAATATTATTTCTATTATTTATTCACTCACCTGTCTGAGAAGATGCATTAAGTTTCCTTACAACAGGGGTTTTCTAATATTCCTTTACTTCCGTACTTTTGTCTTATAACATAGATTTTGTTGTTCTTGGTATAAAAATATCCCAAACTGTTAAAGTTTTTTTTGTTGTTGTTTTGTTTTTTTTTTTTCTTTTTGTGAGACGAAGACTTGCTCTGTCACCAGGCTGTAGTGCAGTGGTGTGATCTCGGTTCACTGCAGCCTCTGCCTCTCGGGTTCAAGCAATTTTCCTGTCTCAGACTCCTGAATAGGTGGGATTGTGGGCACGTGCCAACATGCCCAGCTAATTTTTGTATTTTCAGTAGAGATGGTGTTTCACCATGTTGGCCAGGATGGTCTTGATTTCTTGACCTCGTGATCCACCTGCCTCAGCCTCCCAAAGTGCTGGGATTACAGGCATGAGCCACCGCACCCGGCCTGTAAATTCATTTTTAACAACACTCTCTAGCATCATAAAGTGCCCTTTTAGTCTCTTCTAATGCATTTTTTTGACACAAATTTGACACTTTATTTTATAATTTCCTGACTCCTTTTGTTGTTTTTAAACAACCAGAAAAATTTTGAGATTATTTTTTACAGTCTCTGAAACACTTCATATTATAGGTTTTAAAAATATGTTTGGATTTTGCTTTTTAAAATTATTTTTTTATTCTTTTTATAAACGGAAATGAATATGATTCTTCCTGGTTAGATTATGTCAATCAAAAAAGTTAATGTTCTATGGCTCAGAAACAATATACATACCTTTTAAAATTATTGTTCTTTAAGTTCTGGGATACATGTGCAGAGTGTGCAGGTTTGTTACATAGGTATACATGTGCCATGGTGGTTTCTGCACCCATTAACTTGTCATCTACATTAGATATTTCTCCTAATGCTGTCCCTCCCCTAGGGCCCCTACCCCCTGATAGGGCCCAGTGTATGATGTTCTCCTCCCTGTGTCCACATGTTCTCATTGTTCAACTCCCACTTACGAGTGAGAACATGCGGTTTTGGTTTTCTGTTCTTGTGTTAGCTTACCAAGAATGATGGTTTCCAGGTTCATCCACGTCCCTGCAAAAGACATGAACTCATCCTTTTTTATGGCTGCATAGTATTCCATGGTGTATATGTGCCACATTTTCTTTATCCAGTCTATCATTGATGGGAATTTGAGTTGGTTCCAAGTCTTTGCTGTTGTGAATAGTGCTGCAGTAAACATATATGTGCATGTGTCTTTACATTAGAATGATTTATAATCTTTTGGGTGTACACCCAGTAATGGGATTGCTGGGTCAAATGGTATTTCTGGTTCTAGATCCTTCAGGAATTGCCACACTGTCTTCCACAATGGTTGAACTAATTACAATCCCACCCACAGTGTAAAAGCATTCCTATTTCTCCACATCCTCTCCAGTATCTGTTGTTTCCTGACTTTTAATGAATCCCATTCTGACTGGCATGAGATGGTATCTCATTGTGGTTTTGATTTGCATTTCTCTAATGACCAGTGATGATGTGCTTTTTTTCATGTGTTTGTTGACTGCATAAATGTCTCCTTTTGAGAAGTGTCTATTCATATCCTTCACCTACTTTTTGATGGGGTTGGTTTTTTTTTTTTTTTTTTTTTTTTTTTTTTGTAGATTCTGGATATTAGCCCTTGGTCAGATGGATAGATTGCAAAAGTTTTGTCCCAGTCTGTAGGTTGCCGGTTCACGCTGATGATACTTTCTTTTGCTGTGCAGAAACTCTTTAGTTTAATTAGATCCCATTTGTCTATTTTGGCTTTTGTTGCCATTGCTTTTGGTGTTTTAGTCATGAAGCCTTTGTCCATGCCTATGTCCTGAGTGGTATTGCCTAGGTTTTCTTCTAAGGTTTTTATGGTTTTAGGTCTTACACTTAAGTCTTTAATCCATCTTGAGTTAATTTTTGTTTAAGGTGTAAGGAAGTAGTCCAGTTTCAGTTTTCCGCTAGCCAGTTTTCCCAAAACCATTTATTAAATAGGGAATCCTTTCCACATTGCTTGTTTTTGTCATGTTTGTCAAAGATTAGATGGTTGCAGATGTGTGGTGTTATTTCTGAGGTCTCTGTTCTGTTCCATTGGTCTATATATCTGTTTTGCTACCAGTACCATGCTGTTTTTTCTTAAAGAGATGGGACTCATTATTTTTCCTTGGCTTGTCTGGAACTCCTTGCTTTAAGTGATCTGGCCTCTTGTGGGATTTTGCTTTTTGTTCACACTGAAGCATCTCTCACATTTTAAATAATTTATTTGAAATCATAATTTTGGCCAAATATATTTTTGGTATGAATTTTTTCATACAGTTTTTTAAAATTATATTTTCTGTATTGGAATGTTTTTATAAAACAAGATATTTAAGATATACTTTTCTTTGAGGCTTAGAAAGAAGAGTGGCTGTTGGTTTAAGAGGAAGGCATTTATTTTTCTAGTGAATATTTACAGAATATATACTACGTGTTAATTATCCTACACTGAACAAACATAGAAGAATCCCTGTTCTATGGTGGAACTTCTTCTTTCTCAGAAGGAGTAAGGTTAGACAGTTGAATATGTAAACTACATAGTATCCTTGTGGATAAGATATGGTAAGGAACAAAAATAGAGTACAACAGAAGAAAATCATGGACACCCTAAATGGGCTAAGGATTTCCATTTTAAATCAGATGGTCATGGTAGACCACATTTAAAGGACATTTGAGAAAATCTTGAATGAGGCAAGAGGATTAGTGATATGAAAATAAGGGGAAGGGTAGTCTAGGCAGAGGGAATCCGGTGAGCCAGTTACTCTTCTGATACCTGTAAAGAGAGGATGAAAACTGGTAATTGGTGAAAATACAGGTGGGATTTGGGGTAGAATGTGTTCATGCCTAGTTTTATCACAGAAATAGGAAACAGATTCATCATTTGAGGTTGAGTTGAAGATACTCGAAAATTGGTAAAACATATGAGAGTCATTGTGGGAAAGAAAATGGAAGTCAACTTAGGGATACGTAAGACTTGTGCTCAGCTGGGATTTGGGCTGGGAAGAGAATAATTTTCATATTCAGAAGGATCATTCGGTGCCGTTGGGCAATTTTGTACAAAATGCTGTTTGGAGTCGATGTGACTGAGAAGGGGTGATATTTGTTCATTACACACTAGTAGTCTTTTGTAGGCTGTTTTATATTGCATACACTAGTGCACAGTTATTAGTTTTGCATATGAGGTAGCTTAGATTCAAGCAGGGTAAGCTAGCTGATGTTAAACATACTTTCAGGTTGATTTTAGGTGATGTTTTTATATAATAAGGTAAAAATGCTAGAGGACCATGCTGATGAAAGAAAGAATGAAAAAAGTAATTATCTATACAGACAGGTGTGCCAACAGGTGATGATTCAGGAGCAGTGAAAAGGCAAAAAGTTGAAGAAGATGATGAA
This sequence comes from Papio anubis, assembly GCF_008728515.1. Lineage (NCBI taxonomy): Eukaryota > Metazoa > Chordata > Mammalia > Primates > Cercopithecidae > Papio > Papio anubis. The sequence goes on from NC_044984.1 coordinate 77,901,192, forward strand.
GAGAAGAACAAGGAAAGTTGCTTCTTCATATGTAGATTTCAGTTGTTTTTATCACTAGGGTTTCAAGTTTTATCATGGTGAACAACAATATATACTTTATACAGTAAAATATTTAGAAACAGTTTTTTTTGTATCATAGTATAAAAAAATCATAGTTGTTGTGAAATGAATTTATGTGTAATTCTTTTATACTCTTTTTTTAACTAAGGTACAGCATTAACATGAAAATCCAAGAATCTTATATTGGTGGATTTTTTAGACTCATGTCACACTTGCAGATGGAAATGCTTTTGAAAATATTTATATCAAATATTATCCCTGTGCTGCTTTCACGTGCATTGCTTATGTTGTAAATGCCATTATGGATATCTTGCAGTGGCCATAAAGTATTTGGAATGGCGTCTTTAAAGTAATGTCCAATATAAGTGATATGATTGGATAGAATTTAATATTGTGGGAGTTTAGTATTTTCTAGCCAGAGTGTAATACTCTAATCATTCACTCTTCTGTTGGAAGCAATTTTGAATGAGATCACAAATCAGATGTCATTTGGTGCACAGTATTAATGACTTACCCTCAAATTTTATATCATTATCAATAAATACCATTTATGTGATACAATGCTGCTTCAGTTTTCACAGCTACATTTTTAATATCTTTTTCAATACAGTAGCATATCTCATAAAGATGCTTCAGCAAGTAAGATACAATGTAAGGTTGATAAATATGAATTATCTTAAATTTACTTGCAATGAAATTGAACAGCTGACCCAAGGTCTTAGGTTAAGAGAGGCAAGTAAATGTATTGTACAACACCATTTTTTATTTCTTTTGGGTTTGATTTTTTTCTCCATGATTTGTAATAAAATAAATTAATGGGTCATTTCTAATACTGATTAAATGAACTTGGCTCAGGCCTATAACAGGAAAGTCATAATAGCAGTCGGCTTCAGATCAAAAGCTTTAAAATACAAATGAAAGACTATTCAGGGAGAAGGGGAACTAGGCAGTGATACAGCAGGAGACTTCTTTAAATTCAAATGATTAAATGCAGGGAACAACTTTAGGATGATGCTACATGTTGATAAACATATGCACAAAGTAGGTACTATTAAATTATGGAAATACCTCACATGTAGACTGTTTTTCCATTTATTCAAATATGTGAATACCTACTACGTGACATACATTATTATCTGTTGTGGGTTGAACTGTGACCCCCACCCCCCAACCCCCAACCAAAAAAAAAGATATGTTGAAGTCTCAGCCCAGAATACCTATGAATGTGACTGTATTTGAAAATAGAATTTTTTACAGATCCAATTAAGTTAAAGTAAGGTGATTAGGATGAGCCCCTAATCCAATATGGTTGATGGTCTTCTAATAGGAAAATCTGGACATAGATACACACAATGAGGAGGACAGCCATGTGAAAATAGAAACAGACAAGGGAGAATGTCTCGTGACAACAGAAGTAGAGCTTGCAGTGATGCAGCTGCAAGCCAAGGAATGCCAAGGATTGACAGCTACCATTAGTAGTCAGTGAACAAGTAACTGACTTGGAGGTAAACAAGTCCTCCCCTATGAGTTTCAGAAGAAGCTTGGCCCTGATGTGCTTTTTTGACTTTTATCCTCCAGAATTGTGAGAAGATAAATTTTTGTTGTTTTAAGCCACCTAGTTTGTAGTACTGTGTTATGGCATCAGTATATTAAGAATCTAATATAGCTATTATGTATTCTGATAAGCTCTGGTAAAAAGCTAAATGGTTTGATAAATTTATAAATTAGAATGATATAATATTGAGATATAATCATATGTTTATTTATTTCAGTCTTTAAAGCTAAGACACTTTGCTAACCACCAGTGAGAAACAAAGGACTCAGGCACAGTAAGTAGAATTAGGGAACTTAAAATATTAAGAAGGAAAATAAGACATATATAAAAATCCAATATGAATGAGACTTGTACTAGATTATGACAGTGATACAGATATGTCATATTAATTTCCAGAAAGGAAGAGACTCTCCTTGACTAGAAAGGATTCAGGGAAGAGACAGCACTCGGGCTTAACCTAGAAGGATGGTTTGTGTTTGAACATACAAAGTTGGAGAGAACAGCATGAAGAGACAACCATGTAGATATAACCACTGAGACAGAAAGCACATGTGAGGTGTTAGTCACCCAGGATCTTGAGTCTATTCTATTAGGCTGGTGTAAAAGCCATTGCAGTTTTTGCCAATACATTTAATAGCAAAAAATGCAATTGCTTTTGCACCAACCTAATATTTCTTTGGCAGTGGCAAGTGCACTGGGCTGGTTTTTGACATTGAAGCCATGTTTTCCATTCCTCACCCATGGATTCAGCCTCTGAGGCAGAAGGTTTTTCTATAAGCCATGTATATCCTGAGGGCAGAGATGATAAGAGTAAAATAACTCCTTTTTTGTTTTTTGTTTTGTTTTGTTTTTTCTTTGAAATCTTTGCTTTTGAAAGTCTGTAAACCTATGGTAGTGACAATGTTTTGATAAAACAGACTTTGAATTGTGAGAAACGTAGGCTTGAGACAAAAGTTGTACTGATTTTAATTGCTAGAAGTTTCCATGTAATATCAAGAGCTGAACCTTGTTGAAATTTGAGCCAGTAATTGATATCATAGAGTAGAAAATGAGGCTTAGACTGATTTGTGTATGGGAAGACAAACCACAAAGGAATGTGACTAGACTCTGGAAACAATAGTCTCTGAGAAGTGCCCTTTCTCCTGGTTTTTGGATCAAACCTCAAAGAGTGGAGATGATATAAACTTTGTTCAAGAAAAAATTATCCAAATACTTGTTAAGGATATTAAGGTAGACCTTTTTCAAAGGGGGGGCATTACAATAGGTGTAAAACCCATTGCAGCAGGGTCGTGCAGCAGAGAGAGATTGGATTCAACTCTGACTCTAACAAGGACAGATGAGGATTTATAACCAAGGAACAAGGTTTAGGGTGGGGGAGTGGTCAGTGGATGGAAAATTACGAAGAGGAAACATCGAGGATAAGGAGGTTTCTGACTAAACAGACTTAGTAGGATTATTGCTGAAGGCAGGTCAGGGAGATAAGATACTGAGGGTGGTTGGATACAAAGAACGAGAGACTTTTCGTAAACTGAATTGGCAAGGTTCTTGCTCAGACTGCATTCTGTAAGGATAAGAAGGGAAACCTAAGATTAGGCCTAGTCAAGCAGAGGACTCAGAGGAGTATAGCTAAACCTTTGGTTAAATGAGAGAAATTATGTCAACATCAAGGTCTGGCTTCCCACAGAGTAAATAGTGGCAAGTCTTACAGGAAAACCCACCGTCCAAAAGGGCACCTACGATTAGAGAATAGCAGTGGCTAAAGGAGATTCTTACATCAACATTCGGACAGTTTCAAAAAGTCGTGAACTCCCAAAGCTGTGAGGGAAAATAAACAACATTCCTGAGCACCCAATACCACCAAAGTTGTCAAGGGAACCAAGGTACTGAAAGAAGACTTCAGGTTGGGAAAAAGAGAATGCAGATTGTCTGGTTCTGGCAATTAACACCCAGGGTGGGGCCGTTAACTGGGTCAGTGAAGACAATGAGATCGTTGTAGACCCCCCAGAAATGAGTTTCATTTTGGTACAAACCAGAGGAGCCAGAAGATGGCATAAAGACTAAATGCCCTTCTTCTAATGCCAGGATGACATAAACCCTACTTTCCACTCCAGGTTTTAGATGAACTCAGAAGCTAAGAATCAAAACCACAATTATGTATATATGTGTATGTTAGGGAGGTAGAATTCTGAGAGATTCACTTTTAAAAGAGAAGTAATTTAATTACTAGAAATTAGTATAATTAAACATGACTAAAATCCATGAAGTTGGGATCTTAAGAATAGTATTTCCAGTTGTAGATTATTACTCATATTTTACGTATCTGATATGTGAACTATTTTGACCACACGGCTGGTATTTCCTATGAAAGGGGTTGACACGGAGGTTACAATAAATGAGAATTTGCCCAGGGTCCTATTTTTAATCCTACTGATAAGGGGTCACAGGTAAGAAAAACGATCTTAGTCTGTTGTGTGTGTGTGTGTGTGTGTTTTCTGCTATAACACAATACCTCAGACTGAGCAATTTATAATAAACAGAAATTTATTTTTCACAATTCTGGAGGCTGGGATGTCCAAGATGGAGGGGCTGGCATTTGCAAAGGGCTTCTTGCTACATTTTTCCATGGCAAAAAGTAGAAGGGCAAAAAGTAGAAGGGCAAAAAGAGGGCAAGAGAAAGCAAGAGGGCGAAGAATTCTTCCTTTTAGAAAGGCACCAATCCCACCCATGAAGGTGAAGTCCCCATGGTCTAATTATATCTTAAAGTTTCCATGTCTTAATGCTGTTATAATGACAATTAAATTTCAACATGAGTTTTGAAGGGGACAAATATTCTAACCCTAGAAATACCATATTTATATCAGATAGTATGCTGAATACTTTCATACTGATCTTCTATAATCTTCAGCTAACTTTTTGTTATTGGTCAGATAAGAAAACTCATTGATGTTTAATTATTTGAGATAATATAGTCAAAATTGGTGTCAGAACCTGTATTGGTCTGAGACTTCAGTTCCCCATAGTTCATTCTCACTGGGACATGTTCCATATTGCACAAACTAAATTATTTACATCAAATGGCTACAGTGGGAGGGAGGTGAGTTCTTATTTCATTGAGTTTCCTTCTCTGTAGTAGTTACGGTTTTCAATTTTGGTCACTGTGATTACGTATGTTTCCTCATGCTTTTTTTGCTTGTTCTTAAACTTATTCTCTTGCCTATAAATTAGTCTTCAAGAAAAATGGTAAGTTGTGGTAAGCCTCTGCGTATGAAAATCCCACCATTATTATTATCCGAATGTGTTGAAAAGTTTCTCCTTGACAGAAGTTAAAAATGTATGCTTGCCTATATCATTTTTCAGAAGCAGTCTGTTTCTTATGTATATTCTAATACCCAAATTTAAAGAACACATTATTTGTCTGTGAAATAGAATGTATTTCTGTCAGTAAAAATTGAGCAGGTAATCCATGTTGGCTGCTGTGATCTTGCTTTCTACTGATGTCAGAATTTAGTTAATTCAGGAAAATAACCAAACATTTGTAATGACTGTATCAAAATCACAGGTGATTTTGAGTTAGAAAACATGAATGTACTCAATATGATAGTCATGTGATTAGGTCAAACAAAATACAACTATTAGTATTAATGACAAAAATGGCTGAAAAGTCACATTCCCTCAACTGTGTTTCACGTCAGCTCTTATCTTCTGACAGTAGACAGTTACGTGTCGATAGCATATTTAGAGTGTTATATTAAATTTTTATCTGTGCTGCAGTAAAGTTCAAAATATTGTAAGATAGTATAACTTTTTCTTGGGAGAAAAATACAAAGATATAAGTGAGTAAATGTTTTTATTACTAGTAAAATAATTTTAGAGTTTGATCTTTTGAAAACTAAAGCCAGGATAGATTTTCTTATACTATACTTATTATTTTTGGTAAGATAAATGTAATTTTATATTAAGGAGAAATCTTTATATATTTTTGACATTCATGCTTTAATTTTGAACAGCTTGTTTGGTAAAGAACTCTTATTTTTATATAAAGAAAAATTCCTAAATGGCTTATGTGATTATCTGTTTCTATGCAGAAATATTAAACATTTGGTGGTAATTATGCAAAATAACCTGAATGAAAGTATTCAGAAAGGCTAAGTCTAGCTTGCTGTGTTCATCACAGAAGAAATATTGATTGAATGCTCTTTTTGATACATAATCTTTCAGTCTCATTATTTCCTTTGTTGAAGTTCTGCCTTTAATGAATAAATATGTAGAATATCCTTTTCACATTTATGTAGCCTTAGAACCTGTCTATTAAGATATTTCTCAAATTTTCAAACTGCTGCAAAGTTATTTTTTACAACTTGCATTTTGCTACTTTTGGTAAATATTAAAATCTGACATTACCTTTCAGTATTAATGCTTGAGTTAGTATGTTCTAAACCGGGAGAAAAATAATTCAATAGACATACTATATTTCTCGAAATTGTGCAAGCTCAAAACCCTCTATTCCCTGACTTAAAAACATTGTCCAATCTTTATTTGTAGGGCTGGAGTTCTTCCATGACTCATTGCAGGGTGAGTCGCCACAGCAGGTGTGGTTCAAGGGAGCAGAATGAGTCAGATGTGGGAAAACAAGATCAGTACAAGGGAGTAATGTCTAACACCAGTTGTGAAAGGTGAGTATAAGGCCATCAACAGTACATTAAGTGTGTGAGAAGGAATCAAGTTGATCATATTAGAGAGCACAAAAGAGTAAGGAAACACTAAGTCTTGGCCATGAACATGGTAAGGAAGTCAAGATCATTTTCAATGGGTTCTAATTTTGAGATCCATGTCAATGAGATCACAGGCAGGTTTGGGATAGAAATCTTCAAAATGCTATATAAAGCCTCAAATTCTACAATGATAAGTGACTATTCTTTTACAATGTTTATTTTGCTATTTTGGCTTTGTGTATCATGCTTGTATATATTTTCCCTAATTAAGTTTTGGAATTGCATTTTTTTCCTTTGCAAAAAATCTCGGAATGACAGAGGTAGGCTATACAGTAGGAACTGAGATTAGCTACTATGCGTCACAGAGGTAAGCTACTGTCAGTGAGTCATTACTTTGTGCACAACTATTTGAAGCTATCTCAATTAGAAAATTGGCTCATGGTCACTAGTAAGTTTATTTTGTTTGCCAAGAAAATGTAAAATCTTCTAAGATCACCACATGTAAATTATCTTGGTCATTTGTGAAGTGAATAATTCTGAGATTCCCAAGAATTGACTCTAATGTGTGAAATGACAGGTTACTGGAGAAGTTGATTCATTGGCAATTAGAGAGTATTCCTGAACTGCTGAGTCCAATTCAGATCGTGTAAAATAAATAATCAAACCAAACTAACGTAATTTTGACTCCATTTATTCTTTATTCAGTAAGCATGCACTATTTTTCGTGACCGTAGTATTTATAATATTTTGGGTTATTCAAAGCATGCTTAATACCTGAATATTTCATGGGATCACAGCTAGAAAATTTAATATTAGAAACTTAAGCTAGATTTTTAAATTGAAAATATATCTCCAATTTATATGAGTAACGAATGCTTTAAAAATGATTTAGTTACCCTCTTAATAATTTTTCAATTATTATATATTCAAATTCCCATAAGATATAATTTATGGTTCTTCCTGGACTGTTCATCTTTTTAATTGAACTTGTAAATAGAAGTTCATTTCTTCAGCTAATAGCAAACAATGGGATATAAATAATGGCACACAGCAATCCCCAAAAGACACTATTTCTTAACTTATTAATATATAGTGAGATTTTTCCATTGCCCAAGCTACTACTTGTTTCATGTTGGTACTTTCAGAGCTCAGATGCAATGTGGTGAAATTTATTCTTTAGTATATCCATTTATTTTGTTATGCAATATATATTGAGCAGTAATAGGCATTGACACAATTGTTAGATATTAGAACTTTAAAACAAATAGAAGGTTCCAAAGAGTATATAGCACAGTGAAGTGAGTTATCACTGTGTTACAAGCTAACAGGTATTACATTATACTAACAGCTAACATTTATTGAGCATTAAGCAGTTATGTGTATTAACTCATTTATTCCTTATAATAACTCAAAAAGGTGGATCTCTTTATTATGATCCTTATCGTACAGATGAGAACAGTCAGTCATAGAGAGAGCAATGAGCTTGAAGGTACACCACTAGTAAATACCAGAGCCAGTATGTGAGCCCAGGAAGTCTAGCTCCAATGTCCATGCTTTAATCCAATACATAAGGAAGAAAATGCACAAGATGCAGTTAGAGCACAGAGAAAATCCATGTCAGATGGCTGTTCTGGTGAAGGGATAAGAAGAAAAGCTCTGGGGCTGATGGAAACCACCTGCATAATAGCATGAGGAATACAGTCTGTGTGTTTGAGGGCAGTAAGAAGTTCTGTGGGGTTGATTAGAAGTGTTCATGTGGGAAATAGAACTGGGATCTTAGGGGAAGCATCAGAACATGGTGGACTTTAGAATCTAAGAAATTTGAACTTTATTCTGCAAGTTGTGGGGAACTATTGAAATATTTTAAGGGCTTTAAGAAAGGTAGCAATATGATGATAATTGCCTTTTGGAAAGGTCATCCTGGCGGATGTATTGAAGTGCTGGTTAGGAGACAGTTGATGGAAACCAGGCCAGAGTTGATGAGAATGCAAACAAAAATAGTGATATGGTAGAGAAAAGGAGACAAAGGCATAGGTTGAGTACTTTTCATATCTAAAATGGCTATCAGTTAATATGCACTTTCTATGTGCATTTTACTTGGCACTGTATATACGTACTCTCACATAATCCCAAGTACTTCTATGAGAGTTATTTCATTATTGATGTTTTATAATGAGGTAAATGAAGACTTAGAGTGGTTAAGTAGCCTACCAAAGGTTATATAGTTAGTCAGTGATAGGTTCAGGAGTTCAGATCTATGGATTGTACTCTTTCTAGTCTGTGTGATATTGTTAGCCATGAGATTGTTTAAGGATACCTGGTAGAAAAATGCTAAATCAGAAATATGAATCAATCTAGATTAACATTCATGTTTCTGTTATCCATGTGAATTATGATGTCATTCACCAAAATATGGAGAAGATAAATTCTTTATTTCTTAAAAAAATAAACGGGATGTGTATGCAGAACATGCAGGTCTGTTACATGGATATACGTGTGCCATGGTGATTTGCTGCCCCTATTGACATATCCTCTAAGTTCCCTCCCCTTACCCCCGACCAGGCCCTGGTGTGTGTTGTTCCCCTGTGTCCATGTGTTCTCATTGTTCAACTCCCACTTATGAGTGAAAACATGCAGTGTTTGGTTTTCTGTTCCTGTGTTAGTTTGCTGAGAATGATGGCTTCCAGCTTCATCCATGTCCTTGCAAAGGACATGATCTCATTCCTTTGTATGGATGCATAGTATTTCGTGGGATATATGTACCATATTTTCTTAACCCAGTCTATAATTGATGGATGTTTGGGTTGGTTCCATGTCTTTGCTATTGTAAATAGTGTTGCAGTAAACATATATGTGTGTGTGTCTTTGTAGTAGAATGATCTATATTCCTTTGGGTATATACCCAGTAATGGGGTTGTTGGGTCAAATGGTATTTCTGGTTCTACATCCATGAGGAATCACCATACTGTCTTCCACAATAGTTGAACTAATTTACGTTCCCACCCACAGTGTAAAAGCGTTCCTGTTTCTCCACAGCCTCGCCAGCATCTATTGTTTCCTGACTTTTTAATAATCGCCATTCTGTGGTTTTGATTTGCATTTCTCTAATAATTAGTGATGAGCTTCTTTTTGCATGTTCGTTGGCTGTGTAAATATTCTTTTGAGAAGTGTCTCTTCATATACTTTGCCCACTTTTTGATGGGGTTGTTGTAAATTTGTTTACTTTATAGGTTGGATGTTCACTCTGGTGATAGTTTTTTTTGCTGTGCAGAAGCTCATTAGTTTAGTTAGATCCCATTTGTCAATTTTGGCTTTTGGAGTTTTTGTCATGAAGTTCTTGTCCATGCCTATGTCCTGAATGATATTGCCTGAGTTTTCTTCTAGGGTTTTAAAGGTAAATTCTGACAAAATTTTCTCAAAAGAGATATTTATAACTGCTGTATTCATTTCTTATACTTCATTTTTCAAACTCTGATCTGGTATCAGGCTCCTCAACTCCATCATAAAAACTCTTCATGGGATTAGCAATTACCTTCTGTCTCTAAATTTAAAGATTGTTTTTAATACTTTTCTTAGTCTGCTTCTCAGTAGCACTCAGCACTATTTTCTACTTTCTTGAATCAAAACATTCTTATATTTGAATTTTTTGCAACAATACTATTTGATTTTCTCCCAACCTCTTTGTATATTGTTCAGGTTTATCAGTCTGAAGCACTAAATAGTGAAGTTACTTAAACTTAGTTATATAACCTCTCCTCTCCTAATCTGATATTTTCTTTCACTTTCATGACTTCATTTATTACCTGTAGAGAGGTAACAGACACAATTAATCAGGCCTCTTCTGTGATATTTATTCTTGGCAATCTCAATGGCATTCCAAATACAGGAGATTCAAAAAAATAAATTCATGACATTCTCCCTCAATTCTAGTCCTTTTTTACTCTCTGTGAATGACACTGCATTCTATTTATATAAGAAAGGAACTTAGCAGTCATCATGGATACAATATTCTTCCCTACCTACTGAATCTAAACCACTACCAATTCTTGTCAATTGTATTTGCTAAGTATTTCTCAAGTCAGATAGTTGGCCAACACAGCATTCCCTGCTATGTTCATTGTTAGCATGGGATTCTCCATAGACTGTAAACAAGTTTCCCCAATCTTCCCTAAAACTTTCCTTTAACTCGTTCTCCATACTGTATTGGAGATTTATTTGACAAAAGTACATATAGGATCTTATTCCTCTTCTACTTAATGCCATTTAACATGATGCAAATTGCCAATAGGTTCCAGAATTCTTATCATGGCCTTCAGTGCCCTGCATCATATAATCTCTACCTTCTGCTTGTACCATTGTTCTATTCTTATACAGTCCTAATGCTCTTCTTCCTATCTTTTGTACATATTGCTCCTTTTCCTTGGAAGACTTTTTATTTTCTACTCATTGTACAGTTTTCACTTTCCATATCACTTCCTCTAGTAATGTTTCTCTGACCTCCTTATGCCAAATCACTCTATTCAAGAGCCTTAGAACATTTTCTCTGTTAGTTTTCTACTTTCGTAATTTTATATTTTTGTAACCATCAATTGACCAATACCTGTACCCTTTCTTATGTATCTCCCCATTCTTACCTATGATGGAAACTGGATCCTGGTCTGGTCACTGTTGTTTCCTGAGAATCTTGTATTGCTCAACACTTGGTAAGTATTCAATTAACTTAATCTTTATGATAATCTGATATAATCCTTGTAACAAGTGTTCATTGTACAAATGAAGACAATGTTACTCTAGCATGTAAGTCATAACCTCTCTAAACTTCTGTGAATACTCAATTTTAGTTTTATAGTGAAGCAAGTCCCTTTATGTTCAAACTCCCCAGTAATTTGCAGAAATTTCAATGACTAAGAGCTGGGCTGTTCAATATAGAAGTCTCTAATAACATGTAAGTGTTAAATATAAATTAATTAAAATAAGAATAAAAATGCAGGTCCTCAGTTGCACTAGCTACATTGTATGGGCTCAATAGCTATATATGGCTAGGGGTTACCATATCAAACAGCATAGGTATAGAATGTTGTCATCATAGGAAACTGCATTGGATAGCACTGATTTAAGGAAAGATCATTCTTTGTTGAAATTTTAGTTCTCTAATTGACACATTAATATAAAATGGGAATAGATTAGATTTGCAGATCAAAACTGGATTTACAGATTCAGTTTTCTTGAACATTTTAAACCTAAAAAAATGCTATTATACAAAGCCTGTCTTCTCTTTTTGAATAAAATTCTGTGCCAAATTTCACAACATAAAGATTTGGGAGAGGGACTTTGTGTGCATGTACAATTTTGTGTACATATTCATGCTTAAAGGTAATGTAATCAGATTTTTAAATATCATTTTACAGGTTAAGTCAGAAATAGTAGTTATAAGAGGGAAGATATTTTGGGAAGGTTATATTAATGTACAAAGGACTCGGAAAAGGCCAGGGAAGGCAACTGGAAAGGAGAAAAAAAGGAAAATAACTCCAACTTCAGCCGATTTGAAAAAAAAAAAAATTAAGCACATTGGATTAAATATATTTCTTCAAAACATATTTAGGTCTGATCTGGGGAAGGGAGGCCTTCCTAGACAATGATTCTTTGATGCTCTTCCCTTTGACTTTGAATTGCCTAGTAACTTCAAAGAAATGGCCTAAAATTGTTCTCATTCTCTCTTTATTAATTTAAAGTTTCCCCTATGGTTTTTATAATGAACAATGCTTTTCTTTGTCTTGCCAAAATCCTTAAAAACAATAAACACAACTAGACATCTCTCTCAAACTCAGACAGAAACAAAACAAACTCTTTAGCTGAATACTTATTTTTTTTTCCATCCAGGATGAGAAGGGTTTTTCTATTTTTATTTTTTAATGAGGCATAAAAGGAGATACTTCTAGTCCCACACACAGTGAAACCAAAATCACAGATAAATTGTTTCATTCAAACTTCAATTCAGCCTTTAAAATACGTTATCTAAATGGCATGGATAATTTTCAGATTATTTGATATCCTCTCTAATCAAATAATATAGTTTGTAGTGCAATGACAACGGTAGACTTATAGTTCCTAACACCTTGAACTTTACAAGTCATTCTGACTGCTCCCCGATATGGAAAATTTATTTCTTAAGAGGAAGTATGCAGAGCACATGACACCACAAGTGTCATACAACTTTTATTATTAAAAATGAAATTCTATATTTGCAGAAACATTTTTAATAGACAAATATTTTTATTAAAATATAAACATGGCTAGAGTAGTTCACAAACACTATTGACAAATCCTTCCTAAGTTAACCCAGCAGAATATCATCTCTTCCTCTTGAAAATGCACAGAATCACATTCTGATTAAAGAGGGGTGTAACACAGTTAAGCAATATGTGTTGAAGTCAGATAGGTCTGGGTTCAAATCTTCATACCATTATTTAACATCTTGGGTAGTTACTTAACTTCTAGTTCTATTTCTTTGTTCATAAATAGAGATAGAAATCCTGTATTTCACATTGTTGTGGGAACAGGTACACAGTGTACATTGTAAAGCCTATGTTGCATACAAGTTGGCCATCTTTATAATGTTATCATCATGATCATCATAAATATAGCCTCTCCCTTTTCCCCATGTAGGTAAGAATTCTACTGGTAATTGTTGATGTTGCCTTATTCATCTCGTTATCCTTAAAACATAAAATAATTTATATATTCTGTTCAACAGTCTTTGGTTTAATTGTCACTATTAAAAGCCATTTGTTTTATTCACCTTTCCTCAGAGATTCTTCTTATAGTTTGTTGATTAAAAATCTCTGATGTAAGGATGAAAATATATTAAGAATATATATCCTCAACTTGATATGCTCTTCATGAGAGTGGTACCTTAATTGTGTGCTCGTGCTTACCATAGTGTTCTGTACATCCTAGTACTTCATGCATTTTTTTTAAATTGTTTTCTTTAAACAGCTCCATCACTAATATTCCTAATTCAGTTAATAATTTCTTTGTCACAATACACTCATGGCCATCCTTTTTTTTTTTTTTTTTTCTCACTCTCGCTCTTACCCAAAATCCAATCAGAATTTAAGCTGCATCAATTTTCTTCTGACAAATGTTCTGTTTCCACTATTCTCTACTTTGTTTAACTGCCTAGTGCTTGAGAGTAAGGATTTGGTAATGTTTTAAAATCCATTTTACTTCTTCACTCCTTCCTTTGGACTGTTTTGCATTCCACTCATGTATCTGGATCAAGACTCACTCTTGCTTCTCTTTTATTATTTTACAAGTCACTACATCAGAGTCTTTTTTCTGGCTCTTCATTTCCTTGACCTCTACATATAGTGGTGGCCTAAGACTCAATCTCCAGTCCTTTATTACTGTTTACTCTTCAGGTGACCTCAATTGACTTTTGGGGTTTAAATACCATCTATGTCCTGGTGACGCTCACATATAGATCTCTGATCAAGATCTCACCCTAAACTCTAGGTTTGTATATTCAATTGCCTAGACAATTTTGTACTTAGATATCGAATAGGCATCTTAATACATTACATTGACATCCAAAGTACTTTTCACTGACAATCTAGATATACAGTACAACTACATTTTATTTGCTTATTCTCTGTATTTTACTACTAAAATATAAGCATTGTGAGGTAGAGATGCTGTCTCTTTCATTTTCCTCTTATTGCAGAACGGTGCCTAGAAGATGGCAGTACTTCACGCATATAACATTGAATGAAGAAATGAATCAGTCAATACTATATATTCTTTATTTTAATGTTCTTTCAGTATATATTCTGAAAATTGATTAAATGTCCACTTTTCAGATTGAGTTCCCTGGAAGTACAGTCTGAGCTAAAGATTAATGGTAAAAAATTCTTATGGTGGCATACTCTCAGGGTAAACTCCTGGGAGGTGAGTGAAGAAAGCAGGATTAGATGAAAAAACAAGTTAGTCTGTGACCCTAAGAAGATATGGCACTGTAGAATTGTCCAGAAATGGGGCCAGGATAAGGGGAGTATTTATAACCTGCATCAAGGAGACATTCAAAGCAAGTTGTTTTGGAGGAGGAGGCGATGTTGAAATAAAGGTGATCTCTACCTGGGTCTCGGCTATATGCTATTAGCTTCCTACTTACACAGTATCTGAAGGAACAAGTGTTTTAGTACCAAGAGGCTCCACAGTATCCACTGTTAAAGAAATGAAAAAAGAGTTTCCAAACTGCATGAAGAGTTTATAATGACGCACATGATGAATAAAAATGCATCTTATTCAGTGAGACATTAAAGAAGATCATCAAAGAAGGTAGAAAAGCAAGTAGAGCAGAACCTGAAAGATATGTAGGATTTTTAAACAGCAGGTGTTCAAGTAGAGACAAGTTTATGTACAAATGAAATAGAGCAATTAGAAAAAGCCCTGAAAATAGATGGCTGTCTTCCTTTCTTCTTGAGACAGCGTCTCCCTCTGTTGCCCAGGCTGTAGTGCAGTGGCGCAACCTTGGCTCACTGCAAGCTCTGCCTCACGGGTTCACACCATTCTCCTGCCTCAGCCTCCTGAATAGCTGGGACTACAGGCGCCCGCCACCAGGTCCGGCTAATTTTTTTGTATTTTTAGTAGAGACGGGGTTTCAGCCAGGATGGTCTCGATCTCCTGACCTCGTGATCCACCCACCTCGACCTCCCAAAGTGCTGGGATTACAGATGTGAGCCAGCCTGCCCGGCCTCCAGGGCTTTTTCAATGTAAGTTTTATTCACTTCTCCTCTATGAATGTCGCATATGTTTGCTGCTTCTGCTCACTTCCTAGTCTCTTGGATTGCGCCTTATCAAGATCCTTCAGAAGACCTGCTTCTTCTGATAACCTATAGAGCAGACTTCTTACGTTTTTGCAGACAGATTCTGTTAATTACCTACTATTAGCACTTTCAACACTTTTTCTTAGTAACAGAAATCAGCTTGCTTGAGATTGCAATGTGTCGAAATAATACTTGCATTACTCTTTTGGATAGTTACAGTCACATGACAATTTTTTGCCAACGAGAGAGAATCAAAGTTTCTGGGGGAAAAGAGTTTTGCTTTTCTTGTATTGAAATTGCCCCTTTCTGCTTGACTGTTTTCCTGTCTGGAATGTGGATATGAGGTAGAGATGCAGCATCTTCTTGTTATCATGAAGTGGTAAATGTGAACATGAAAGCCAACACACCAGTAGATTCAGAGTGGAAATACAAAAATAGCCTAGGACCCTGAAGGCAGTGTAAACAGTTGCAAAGCCCTGGAGTGATGCCCTCTGGATTTCTAGTTATGTGAGAAAACTGAGTCTTTTTAAAAAATTACTACTAATTGGGTATTCTGTTATTTGTTGCTAACCACATTTTTAAATGTTAACCTTTTTTTTGGTTCACTTCTCTTCTCATTCTGCATTTTTCTTCAAATTAGCTATACATAAACCCCACGTACTGATAACTCATAAATCTGTATTTCCATCTGGATCCCATTTTCTGAGATCCAAAATGATACTTAAACATATACTGAATGTCTCTCTTTTTGGTGTTTATTAAGCATTCAAAATCAGTAACTTTATTCACAAACTCACTGTTATGTTCCCCACATTTGGCCACTTCTCTTTATGCTTATAGGCATGACTACCTCATCAATTACTAAATAATGAAATCTAGAAGTTAGCGGAGACTTCTTCCTCTTACTTACCTCATTCAAACGATCATTAAATCTTCTGTCATCTCCTCAATTTAACTCCTTATTAACAGGCCCATTTACTTGGTCTAGTCTCTGATCATCTTTCATATGAACAGTGGTAAGGTGTTTCTTTCATAATATGCCTTCAATACCTCAAACCTTCCCTTGTTCATAATGGAACCAAATGACCTTTCTAATATTGATATATAATTTACTAAGTTAGCTTAAAAGCAACAGTTGTTTCCTGTAGACTTTGGAAAAATGCTCAGCTTCTGTATCTGTCATATAAGATCTTAAATGTTCTGACCTCTTCCTGCGTTAATGCATTTCTGCTAAATACTCCTTCTATCTGCATTTAATTCACGGTCATGCCAAATTGCTTACAGTACCCCACATGAATGTAACATGTATTTTGTGCTTCTATATTTGCACATGTCAACTTCTCGTGGAGGGCTCTTTTTACTCTTGGTCCACCTGATGCACTTATGGTTAACTTAAGATTCAAAAGCATGCATTTTTCCAACCTCCTCTGACATGCTTTCTTTCAAGAAACTTTGTCTTACAAATGTTCTATATGTATTCCTTTTTAACAGGTTTTAAGGCAGAAAGGCTTATCTGTTGATGCCATGCAAAGAGCTTCAAATCCGTGTCGGCAGTCACTCTGGGTAGGTACATCTGCCTTGTAAAACCAAAATTTCCATGTGGTAAGCTATTTTAAGATTCAGAGGGGCTGCAAAAGAGCCAACTAAACTATAAATCTCACACTATTAATGTTCTCAAACAACTTTATAGTAAAAATAAAATATGTTGATTTTCATATTTCTTTCAATGGGTTCTGAAAATAGATTGTTATTTCTAACATTTTAGGCAATTACAGTATTTGAGAAACAGAATTTGGAAACCAACTAACACCTGGAGGTTGATGCTTTGTTTACAGCCATGGCAGGTAAATTTAATTTCTTTGACAGTACTTCTTAGTTGTTAAGACCCACTTAAAAATAGCTTCTGAGCCTAAGATATCTAGGAATTTGTTGATAGAATCATTTTGTTTCTGTGGTTGTGTTTCTCAGCCATGTCTCAAGCACACTACAAAATATTTTTTGGTTAACTGATAATCTTCAAAGAGGACCAATGAACTAGCATGGAAATTATAGACTAGGCCATCTATTCTCCTTGAGATTTTACTCCCCACAGTTCACAAATTGTGGTTATGAAACTTGGAGAACAGATGTGCTACCCATCTAAATACAGAGGGGCTTTATTAACAACAACAACAAAAAACTGCATTGGGAATATTTTCTTATTAAACAGTGGTAAGAAGAAAGTTAAACCATCACAAAAATAAAATGAAAAACAAACAATTAAAATGGGCCTGTATCTGAGATGTCTCAATCTGGGAATTTAGATTGTCATAGAAGCAAGGAAAAGACTTAAATTAGAAGATAAACATGATTATTGTTTACAATAGTATTTTTTCTTGGATGTGCTATTGGTATTTTAAGGAGAGCAATGTTGGAGATAAGTCTATTTATGACAGTATATTTGACATTTCACTCTTAGCCTCACAAATGCAAAATATGTCCTCAGTTATTGTGATAAGCCAAAGAGCCTCCTTTCCAATCAACCCTTTATCTTGAGGACCACTCCATTTAATGAAATAGGATGTTTTCTAGGGTATGTTTTGAAAAAGCTTTTGTTCTAGAAATAAGAATACATTTGGGAAGAATTGAGGAATGAAGAAAAAAAGTGGGTGAATTTCATAGGAGATTTCAGGTTTTAAAGCTGATGACTTCAGTGTTAAAAATACATATACTTAAAGGAAAATAAATCATTTTACCAAAAAGACACACTGTCATATGTTCATTACAGCACTATTCACAATAGCAAAGACATGGAATCAACCTAGGAGACCATCAATGGCAGATTGGATAAAGAAACTATGGTACATACACAACATGTAATACTATGCAACCATAAAAAAGAACAGAATCATGTCCCGTGCAGCTGGAGGCCATTATCCTAAGCAAATTAACACAGAAACAGAAAACTAATACCGCATGTGCTCACTTACAAGTGGGAGCTAAACATCGAGTACTATGGATATAAAGATGGGAACAATAGACACTGGGGACTACTATTTGGGGGATAAAAAATGGGGGGTGGGCAAGAGCTGAAAACCTACCTATTGTGTCCTACACTCACTATCTAGATGATGGAATCGGTACCCTAAACCTCACTGTCGCTTAATATACCCATATAACAAACCTGTGCAGGTACCTCCTGAATCTAAAATAAAAGTTGAAATTATTTTAAAAAGAGATAAAATTTACATGCTTTAAAAATATGTGCAGAGATATTGGCTTTTAAAAATAATGCTATCAAGAAAGGAGTTTTAATGGTTACTATGTTAGGGAAGTCAATACCAACTCAAAGATACTCAACAGGAAGGGGTGAGATCTTATAAGATAAACAATCCAGAGAAAACCAAGATGCAAAAAAAAACACACACAAAAAAATGGCATTTAGCCTATCAAGTTGCAGAGAGAAAGATTTATAAGAAAGCCAACTGGGGAGGTATTATTTGAAGATTGGTACAGCTCTCGAATATGATTGCATAAAATTTGGACAGCCTAAAATACTGAAAACATTGGGTGATTTCAAGGTGACTCAGTTATTGAGATGCAGATGTTTCTTGTGCCCTGGGGGGAAATTCTCAATAAATTTATGGAATTAGAAATCTAACAGACATTATAGGAGCATGATGTAAAACTAAAAGGGAAACAGGCAAGACTACAATTAGAAGAACCAAATCCTGGGCTAGATATTGGAATGAGGGAATTTCCTCTAGATGAAATAACTCTACCCAGGAGAGGTAAGATATTTTTGAATGAGTAGTATTTCATGGCCAGGCCAGCTGTAGGCCTGACAATGTACAAAAAATATAACACAGGAGCTATAACTGAGATTTAAAAATAACTCTTCAATGCTGAAACTTTTTACGCCCAGTCTAATGGTGTAAAAATAGTGGCTTGTGCTTTTCTGCATATTTCTGATCTGGCTGTTTACTCACTTACAGCGGATTACATTTACCATAGAACTTTGAGCATATTTTTATAAGGACCCGGAAAATATTAGGGGGCCGTGTTCACATTTTATATATATTGTGCATTGCTTGTTGGTGCTTCAGTAGTTAACCAGTGAAAGTAACCTAGGCCAATTTCGAGTTGCCAGTATTTCTAGTCTTGCTTAAAATGAATGTTCCCAGATAATGCAGTAGTCATAAATTTAAAAACATTTACTTTAGCCAACTTTATATGGTTGTATTTGGAGACATATTTTTATGGGATGATACATAGAAAGAAATTAAGAATACTAAGATGTCCAAGTTTCTAAATAGCAGAAATACAGATCAACAGGACCCCAAAGGTGATCACTCTTTCCAAAGGGGAGGCATACATAGAATAAAATCGATGGAATTCAGGGATCCTGGGAAAATGAAGACAGCCATAAATGACTGGATGAGGTCAGAGCATCATTGGAGCAAATGACTGGAGTGATCCACATTATAAACCCACAAATACTGCCAACAGAATGATCTGCTATAAATATAAATTACCCCAGTCTAAGGAGAAATCAGGGGTTTAGAACCAGTTAAAAGTCCAACTGAAATAACTGATAAGCATAATGAAAGGGAGAGCAGAACAGTTTCATGGTGCTGGCACTTTGCTAGGACTCCAGTGTCTATTTTATACTCGGGATAGTGGACAAGTTCAGCCCATGGGACTTCATTATTGGTGCTGGGGCTTTGCTATCGAAGACTGAAGTTATTCTTCCTGAGACTGAAGGATTTGGAGATTATGAATTCTGAGACTATTCAGTTTTTAAAGGCCAGTTTAAATCTGAATATAGAGGAAATACATTTATAAAATGATTTTAGCCTAATTAGTAATAGAAGTCTTACTGGATTAAGAATCATCATAGACTTCAGTAACAGACAAATTCATAGGGGAGGAAGAATGTCATACTGATCTCTTATACATCCACAATTGCTGAATACCTGAGAAGTTATAAATGTTTGAGGCCAGGTGTGGTTGCTTATGCCTTTAAACTTTGGGAGGCCAAGGCAGGTGGATCACTTGAGGTCAGGAATTGAAGACCAGCCTGGCCAGCGTGGTGAAAACCTTGTCTCTACTAAAAATACGAAAAATAATCAAACGTAGTGGCCCACATCTGTAGTCCCAGCTACTCGGGAGGCTGAGGTAGGAGTATCACTTGAACCGGGGAGGTGGAGGCTGCAGTGAGCCGAGATTGTGCCACTGCACTCCAGCCTGGGCAATAGAGGGAGGCTCCCTCTGAAAAAAAAAGTTTGGACCCATATGTAGGTAGTTGATCAGTCCCTATATAGGTTAAACTCCTAGGAGCCTCTTTCACAAACTGTAAACAACATAGTATACCCTAAGAAGCAGTAACTGAAGTGGATATGCATAAAGAGGCCTGACATGTCTTGCTTCTGCAACACATACTGACCCAAATTGACTTGAAAAATGTATGGTCCACCCTCCCAAGACTAAACTAGGAAGAAGTCAAATCCCTGATAGACCAGTAACAAGTTCTGAAATGGAGGCAGTAATTAATAACCTACCAAGCAAAAAAAGTCCAGGACCAGATGGATTAACAGCCGAATTCAACCAGAGGTACCAGTCCTTCTGAAAATATTCCAAACAATAGAAAAAGAGGGAATCCTCCTTAACTAATTTGATGAGGGCAGCGTCATCCTGGTACCAAATTTCAGGCCAATATCCCTGATGAACATCGTTGGGAAAGTCCTCAATAAAATACTGGCAAAGTGAATCCAGCAGCACATCAAACAGTTTATCCACCATCCCAGCCTCATCCCTGGGATGCAAGGCTGGTTCAACGTACACAAATCAATAAATGTAATCCATCATATAAACAGAACCAATGACAAAAATCACATTATCTTAATAGATACGGAAAAGGCCTTCAACAAAATTCCACACCCCTGCATGCTAAAAACTCTCAAACTAGGTACTGATGGAACGTATCTCAAAATACTAAGAGCTATTTATGACAGACTCACAGCCAATATCATACTGAATGGGCAAAGACTGGAAGCATTTCCTTTGAAATCTGGCACAAGACAAGGATGTCCTCTCTCACCACTGCTGTTCAACATAATATTGGAAGTTCTGACCAAGGCAATCAGGCAAGAGAAATAAAGTGATTCATTAAGAAAAGAGGAAGTAAAGTTGTCTCTGCTTGCAGATGACATGATTGTATATTTAGAAAACCCCATCATCTCAGCCCCAAATCTCTTTAAGCTGATAAGCAACTTCAGCAAAGTCTCAGGATACAAAATCAATGTGAAAAAATCACAAACGTTCCTATACACCAATAATAGACAAACAGACCCAAATCACTAGGGAACTCCCATTCACAATTGCTACAAAGGGAATAAAATGCCTAGGAATCCAATTTACAAGGGATATGAATGACCTCTTCAAGGAGAACTACAAACCACTGCTCAAGGAAATAAGAGAGGCACAAACAAATGGAAGAACATTCCATGCTCATGGATAGGAAGAATCAATATCATGAAAACGGCCATACTGCCCAAGTAATTTATAGATTCAGTGCTATCCCCATCAAGCTACCACTGACTTTCTTCATAGAATTGGAAAAAAACTACTTTAAATTTCAAATGGAACCAAAAAAGAGCCTGCACAGCCCAGACAATCCTAAGCAAAAAGGACAAAGCTGGAAGCATCATGCTACCTGACTTCAAACTATTCTACAGGGCTACAGTAACCAAAACAGCATGGTACTGGTACCAAAACAGATATATCAACCAATGGAACAGAACAGAGACCTTAGAAATACCACCACACATCTACAAACATGACAAAAATAAGTAATGAAGAAGGGATTCCCTGTTTAATAAACGGTGCTGGGAAAACTGGCTAGCCGTATGTAAGGAAGGAAATTGGATCCCTTCCTTACACCTTTTGCAAAAATTAACTCAAGATAGACTACAGACTTAAAGGTAAGACCTAAAACCATAAAAACCCTGGAAGAAAATCTAGGCAATACCATTCAGAACATAGGCATGGGCAAAGACTTCATGTCTAACACACTGAAAGCAATGGCAACAAAAGCTAAAATTGACAAATGGGATCTAATTAAAGAGCTTCTGCACAGCAAAAGAAACTATCATCAGAGTGAACAGACAACCTACAGAATGGGAGAAAATTTTTGCAATCTATCTGACAAAGATCTAATATCCAGAATCTACAAAGAACTTAAACAAACTTACAAGAAAGAAACAACCCCATCAAAAAGTGGGCGAAGGAAATGAACAGACAGTTCTCAAAATAAGACATTTATGTGACCAACAAACATATTTTTAAAAGTTCATCAAACTGGTCATTAGAGAAATGCAACACAGAACCACAATGAGATACCATCTCATGTCAGTTAGAAGGGCAATCATTAAAAGTCAGGAAACAACAGATGCTGGAGAGGATGTGGAGAAATAGGAATGCTTTTACACCGTTGGTGGGAGTGTAAATTAGTTCAACCATTGTGGAAGACAGTGTGGCAATTCCTCAAGGATCTAGAATCAGAAATACCATTTGACCCAGCAATCCCATTACTGGGTATATACTGAAAGGATTATAAATCATGCTGCTATAAAGACACATGCACACATACATTTTTTGCAGCGCTGTTCACAATAACGGAGACTTGGAACCAACCCAAATACCCATCAGTGATAGACTGGATAAAGAAAATATGGCACATATACACCATGGAATACTATCCAGCCATAAAAAAGGATGAGTTCCTGTCCTTTGCAGGGACATGAATGAAGCTGGAAACCATCATTCTCAGCAAACTAACACAAGAACAGAAAACCAAACACTGCAGGTTCTTACTCATAAGTGGGAGTTGAACAATGAGAACATATGGACACAAGGAGGGGAACATCATGCACCAGGGCCTGTCAGGGGGTTGGGGGGGTAGGGGAGGGATAGCATTAGGAGAAATACCTAATGTAGATGACAGGTTGATTGGTGCAGCAAACCACCATGGCACGTGTATACCTATGTAACCACGTTTTGCACATGTACCCCAGAACTTAAAGTACAATAAAAATTAAAGGAATAATTGTTTACTAGAGAACCCTCAAAAAAAAAAAAAAAAAAAAAAGAAAAATGTATGGTCAAGTTCAGGTACGGTAATCTTATCTCCCAATTTGTTCGGATTAAAGGTGACCTTTTAAAAAGACAAATCACCCTAAGTAATGATCAAACTCAGTTGTTTCCATGGTAGCCACAGAGATTTCTATAAAAAGTGGGACCTTGAGAAAATAACTTAGATTTATCAGAAATATTTTGGTCTATAACCCTGAGAAGAGCTATAGCATTTTGTTGGAAGGTATACAATGGATATAATTCCTATTTTCCAAATTTTCTGGTACATATCAGGAAGCTTCAACAGATAAACTAAGTGATAGAATCATTTTTGGAATGGCCACAAGAGAGGATAAAGGTAAAGAAAGAAGACTGTCTTAATGATTTTGGAAATAAATAGGGAAGAAGCAAGGAATCCCTGGTAATGAACTGTCTCCTGGAGGGAAAATAATAGATCAGGACAAGGCTAAGTTAATTGGGTCACTGCTTAGGCCATTTGTGATATATCTACCACTGCTTCCATTTTTGCTGCATTCTACCACAAATTTAAACACAAGGTAATAAGATGGCCCTTCCTGAAGGCCCAGATTGTGGATGATACCCACTAGAACTGGACCACTTATTGCAGAAGAATGGGAAGCGCCATTCTTGGGCAAGTGTTTCTGCTTTTTAGACCCCATTCTTCACCAAGTAATGGTATCCCAATGTTTATTCCTCCCTGATGGGTGGAGAGGAGGATACAGAGCTGGCCTTTGGCACCCATTGAACTTTAAAACAAAGCCACTTTTTCTTACAGTTTTATTTGCCTCTGTCTTCCTCTCTGTGTGGTTTTTAGATTAGGAGGGAACAATGAGCACAATTTACCATATCCTCTAAAATTTTAAAATTAATCCAAATGTGTTTATGTACTGTTATCCATAATATTTATGATTCCTAGTACAGGTCTTGGAACACAGTAATATTTATTTTGAATCTTTAGGATAGCTTTGTGAGGTATAAAGAAATCCTGCTTTAACTTAACAGTAAATTGTAGCTCAAAAAGTTAAACTCTAGTCTGTCCTCACATTTTAACCCTCCTCTGTTATGCCAGGCTTCTTCTCCGCAGAAACAAAGTATGAGATAATCTTACTGAATAACCTCATAATGATATAGTAATGGTAGATAAACTGGACAGACATGTTGAGGGAAATTTTGGAATGTCTTAAATACCAGAATAAGCAGTCTGAAATTATCTTTGAAGATTGAGAGTCACTGAAATATATTGAGAAGAGTGACAAGTGATTAGGGTTGTAGAGACTGTAGATTAGATGGGATAGACCAATGTTTAAAGAGCATTTGGTAAGGTACTGCATTTTTCTCAGTGTGACATAATAGTGTCTTGAATTAGAAAATGATGATGGGCGTTTGAGCTTATTTAATTTTTGTAAAATAGAAAAATACTAACAATATCAGTATATTGTTAATATTAGTTTAGATTTATATGTTTTTGTATCCACAAATACTTGTATGGACAAATATTTACACAGTCCCAGATATGCATGAAAAATCTAACAAATGCCAGAAAGTGAACTATTCATTCTAAACTATGAACAGAGCCATGGACCGATATTGTTTTTTCAAAAGCAAACTCAATACTACTATTTCCAAAGTGGTAGCAAGGTTATAATTTTAAAGCAGTTATAAAATGAACACTGACCATTACTCATCTTTTCCTTCAGCCATCATGTTGATTTTGTAATTCTTCTGTTAGAATGTCTTCTATAGTCCCATTGTTTTCAAGACTCCATAATTAGATCATCATAATTTGGACTCAACTAACCAAACTTTTTATCCCTCTCTCTTCTATCCTTCTATAAAAAGTCCTTATAAATAAGAAAAATCCAGAAAGAATCACCACATCTTATTTCACATCTAACATTTACCATCTTATCTTTGTGTATTTGATTGCTTATAGGATTCCCAATTTTAGTCAGAGCTCTGATGTCAGTCTGCTCAAGTTTGAATCAGCCTAAGTCTCCACAAGTTCTTTGAATTCCCTGTGCCTTCATCTCTTCATTTTTTTGAAAGGATTAAATAGGTAATATGTAGCTAGACTTATAATCATGTAGAAGAGATAGTAGGCACTCACATATGAGCTGTTATCAATATTGTTATTTTGGCAAGCAGGCCTGATCTGTTCCAGAATAAGTAATATTGCTTGCTGTACAGAAATCATAGCTTCTTTCCTTTGAACTTTTTGCAGTTGATTTAATGAAAATATTGTTGGTATCATATCTTTCTATGTGAGGTATTGGAACAAGAGAAGAACACGGCTAATTCATTAGTTTTTGAGCCACTAAAGAGATCAGATATTTCCAAGCAGCCACTCAGTGCATCAAAGGAAACTTCATTCTAATAGCTATTTAAAGGCATCTAAGAAAGAAGGGAATAGTAGCTCTCAATATCTTTATTTCTGATCCCCAATGGAAGCATAAAGGTACATCCTAGCTGAGGTAAATTTAATCCTGCTGACTTGACACTTTTACAACAGATGAAATTGAGCAGCACACCCTAATTTTCTGATTAATATTGTAAAGGTATTCTGTGAGAAATTCCTCAGTTAATATAGTAACTGTACAAATCCACAATAAAGATTTTTACTTTTAGACTACCTTAAGAATCAATTAAAGATGCTAATATTTCTTGAGAAGAACAGATTATTAACTGGGCAAAAATTTCTTTTATAAATTACCTAATGAAATGCAACCTCCTCTTTTCAATACGAATAACAAGGCTTGCTAGGTCATAATTTTTACTTTGAAATATTTGTATTCCTATTATACAAGATCATATACTTTAAATGCCTAATTTGGACTTTTTAAACAATTTGCTTTGTTAATGAAAGAAGTTGGGTGGTATGCAGTCATTTATAATAGACTGTACTTGAGTCAATAAATTACCTCTACATAAACAGAGATAAATGTTAGCAGTCTGAGATTAAGATGGCAGAAAATGCATGTGAACATGTTCTAAGGTTTACCTTTTGTTTGGTGTATTGAAATAATTATTTCCTAAAGGATGAATAATTCATTTAAATTAATATTTGCCGTGTGACCAGTTAGAATGGCAATCATTAAAAAATCAGGAAACAACAGGTGCTGGAGAGGATGTGGAGAAATAGGAACACTTTTACACTGTTGGTGGGACTGTAAACTAGTTCAATCATTGTGGAAAACAGTGTGGTGATTCCTCAAGGATCTAGAACTAGAAATACCATTTGACCCAGCCATCCCATTACTGGGGATATACCCAAAGGATTATAAGTCATGCTCCTATAAAGTCACATGCACACATATGTTTATTGCCTCACTATTCACAATAGCAAAGACTTGGAATCAACCCAAATGTCCATCAGTGACAGACTAGATTAAGAAAATGTGGCACATATACACCATGGAATATTATGCAGCCATAAAAAAGGATGAGTTCATGTACTTTGTAGGGACATGGATGCAGCTGGAAACCATCATTCTCAGCAAACTCTGGCAAGAACAGAAAACCAAATACCACATGTTCTCACTCATAGGTGGGAATTGAACAATGAGATCACTTGGACAAAGGAAGGGGAACATCATACACCGGGTCCTATTGTGGGGAGGGGGTTGGGGGGAGGGATAGCATTAGGAGATATACCTAATGTAAATGACGAGTTAATGGGTGCAGCACACCAACATGGCACATGTATGCATATGTAACAAACCTGCACGTTGTGCACGTGTACCCTAGAACTTAAAGTATAATAAATTAAAAAAAAAAAAATTTGCCATGTGAGAGGTCAAAAGATAGATTGAAAGAAATATAGATCACCCCTTATCTCACAATATAAAATATCAGATATATTAGATTAAATTATATAAAATAGCTACTTTTGAAGGTAAAAAAATGGTCAAGTATTGGCCACACAATGTTGCTCAACTTAACAATATACTTTTATATCCTTTTTTTCTGTTACATTTTCATTATTTGAAAGAGTTCAAAAATTGATAATTTAGCATTACTTCCACATTACTTCCACATATTTTGTTACACTTTATTTGGACATGTGGATTACTTACAATTTTTTACTACTATAGTAACCACTATGCTTATTATTATTTTGTATCTAGCAAAACTATCATATATGAAGGAAAGATACAGTTGTTTTCAGACAAATTCTGGAAACACATCAAAAGAAAACCTCTTTAAAGCATAAATCACACAGGACCTATAAAAACAAAAATACAGGTTAAAAAGCACAAACAAAAATTACACAGGCAACAAAGAACATGATGAATTCAATGGTACCTCGCATTTTAATACTAACATTAAATGTAAATGGCCTACATGCTCCACTTAAAAGATACAGAACCACAGAATGGATAAGAACCCACCCACCAACTATCTGCTGCCTTTAGCAGACTCATAAGGATTCAAACTTAAAGGGGGTGGAAAAAGACATTTCATGCAAATGGACACCAAAAGCATGCAGGGGTAGGCATTCTTGTATCAGAAAAACACAAACTTTAAAGCCACATTGGTTAAAAGAAACAAAGAGGGACATTATATAATGGTAAAAGGCCTTGTCCAACAGGAAAATATCACAATCCTAAACATATATATGCCTAACATTGGAGCTCCCAAATGTGTAAAACAATTACTAATAGACATAAGAAATGAGATAGACAGCAACACAGTAATCGTGGGGGACTTCAAGACTCCACTGACAGCACTAGACAGGTCATTAAGACACAGTCAACAAAGGAACAATGGATTTAAACTATACCTTTAAACAAATAGACTTAACAGATATATAGAGAACACTTCATCTGACAACCACAGAATACACATTCTATTCAACACTGCATGGAACTATCTCCAAGACAGAACATATGATAGGCCACAAAACGATCCTCAATAAATTTAAGAAAATTTAAATTGTATCACGCACTCTCTCAGATTACAGTGGAATAAAAGTGGAAATCAACTTCAAGAGGAACCTTCAAAACCTCACAAATACATAGAAATTAAATAACCTACTCCTGAATGAGCATCGGGTCAAAAACAAAATCAAGATTGAAATTAAAAAAATTCTTCAAACAGGGTGACAATAATAACACAACCTATCAAAACCTCTGGGATACAGCTAAAGCTGTGCTAAGAGGAAAATTCATAGCCCTAAATGCCTACATAAAAAAGTCTGAAAGAGCACAATCAAAGGTCACACCTCAAGGAACTAGAGCAACAAGAACAAACCAAACCCAAAACCAGCAGAAGAAAGGAAACAACCAAGATAAGAGCAGAACTAAATGAAATTGAAAAAAAAAATTACAAAATATAACTAAAATAAAAAGCTGGTTCTTTGAAAAGATAAATGACATTGATAGATCATTAGCAAGATTAACCGAGAAAAGAAGAGAGAACATCCAACTAACCTCACTAGAAACAAAACAAGAGATTTTACAACTGACACCACTGAAATACCAAAGATCATTCAAGGCTACTATGAACACCTTTATGCACATAACCTAGCAAACTTAAAAGAGATGGTTAAATTCCTGGAAAAATACAACCCACCTGGCTTAAGTCAGGAAGAATAAGATACCCTGAACAGACCAAAAACAAGCAGCAAGATCGAAACGGTAATTGAAAAATTATCAACAAGGCCAGGTGTGGTAGCTTGTGCCTGTAATCCCAGCACTTTGGGAGGTCAAGGTAGGTAGAACACCTGAGGTCAGGAGTTCGAGACTAGCCTGGTCAAAATGGTGAAACCCCATCTCTACTAGAAATACAAAAAAAAGTTAGCTGGGCATGGTGGCAAACACCTGTAATCCCAGCTACTTTAGAGGTTGAGGTGGGAGAATAACTTGAACTCGGTAGGCGGAGGTTGCAGTGAGCCAAGATTGTGCCATTGTACTCCATCCTGAATGAGAGGGACTCCATCTCAAAAAATTTTTCCCAGCAAATAAAAGTCCAGGACCAGACGAATTCACAGCAGAATGTTATCAGACATTCAGAGAAGGATTGGTACCAATCCTTTTGACACTATTTCATAAGATAGAGAAAGAAGGAACCCTCCTTAATTTATTCTATGAAGCCAGCATCACCCTAATTCCCAAACCAGGAAGGGACACAACCAAAAATAAAACTACAGATGGACATCCTTGATGAACATAGATGCTAAAATCCTAAACAAAATACTAGCTAACCGAATCCAAAAACACATCAAAAAGATAATCCACCATGATCAAGTGGGCTTCATACCAGGGCTTCAGGGCTGGTTTAACATACACAAGTCAATAAATGTGATACATCACAGAAACAGTATTAAAAACAGAAGTCACATGATCATCTCAATAGTTGCAGAAAAAGCATTAAACGAAATCCAGCACTGCCTTATGATCAAAACCCTCAAAAAAATCAGCATACAAGGGTCATACCTTAATGTAATAAAAGTCATCTATGTCAAACCCACAGCCAACATAATATTGAATGGGGAAAAGTGGAAAGCATTCCCTTTGAGAATGAGAACAAGACAAAGATGCCCACTCTCACCACTCCTCTTCAACATAGTATTGGAAGTCCTAGCCAGAGCAATCAGGCAAGAGAAAGAAATCAACATCATCCAAATCTGTAAAGAGGAAGTCAAACTGTCGCAGTTTGCTGCTGATATGATCATTTATCCTGAACACCCTAAGTACTTCTCCAGAAAATTCGTAGTACTGATGAAAGAATTCAGCAAAGTTTCCGGATACAAAATTAATGTACACAAATCAGTAGCTCTTCTATACACCAACAGCAGCCAAGCAGAGAATCAAATCAAGAACTCAACCCCCTTTACAATAGCTGCAAAAATAAAATAAAATACTCAGGAATATACCTAACCAAGGAGTCAAAAGACCTCTACAAGGAAAACTATAAAATACTACTGAAATAAATCACAGACAAGACAAACAAATGGAAACACATCCCATGTTCATGGATAGGTAGAATCAATATTGTGAAAATGAACTTACTGCCAAAAGCAATCTACAAATTCAATGCAATTCCCCTCAAAATACCACCATCATTCTTCACAGAGCTAAAAAAAAAGTTCTAAAATTCATATGGAACGAAAAAGGAGCCTGCATAGCCAAAGCAAGACTAAGCAAAAAGAACAAACAAATCTGGAGGCATTGCACTATCTGATTTCAAGCTATACTATAAGGCCATAGTCACCAAAACAGCATGGTATTGGTATAAAAATAGGCACATAGACCAATGGAACAGAATAGAGATCCTAGGAATAAATTCAAATACTTACAGCCAACTGACCTTCAACAAAACAACCAAAAACATAAAGTGGGGAAAGGACATCGTTTTCAACAAATTGTGCTGGGATAATTGTCTAGCCACACGTAGGAGAATGAAACGATCCTCATCCCTTACCTTATACAAAAATCACCTCAAGATGGATTAAGGACTTAAATCTAAGACCTGAAACTATAAAAAGTCTAGAAGATAACATTGGAAAACCCTTGTAGTCTTTGGCTTAGGCAAGGATTTCATGACCAAGAACCCTAAAGCAAATGCAATAAAAACAAAGATAAATAGCTGAAACCTAATTAAACTAAAGAGCTTTTGCATGGCAAAAGTCAGCAGATTTAACAGACAATCCACCCCATGGAATGGGACAAAAATCTGCACAATCTAGACTTCTGACAAAGAACTAATATCCAGAATCTACAACAAACGCAAACTCAAATCAGTTAGAATAAAACGACAATCCCATCAAAAGTGGGCTAAGGACATGAATACACAATTCTGATAGAAGGTATACAAATGGCCAAAAAAAATATGAAAAAAGTCTCAACATCACTAATGATGAGTGAACTGCAAATCAAAACCACAATGCAATACCAGCTTACTCCTGCAACAATGGCCATAATCAAAAAACAGTAGATGTTGGCATGAATGTGGTAGACAGGGAACACTTCCACACTGCTGGTGGGAATGTAAACTAGTACAGCCACTATAGAAAACAGTTTGAAGATTCTTTAAAGAACTAAAAGTAGAACTACCATTTGATCTAGTAATCTCACTACTGGATATCTACCCAGAGGAAAAAAAGTCATTATTTGAAAAAGATAATTGGACATACATGTTTATCATGTTTATAGCAGCACTATTGCAAAATTGTGTAAGCATCCCCAAATGCCCATCAATCAAGTGGATAAACTATATGTATATACATACATATATATACATACGAACATGCATGCATGTACACACATGTCCATGCATACACACTCATGCACATGCGCATGTGTATATACATGTTTGCACACATATATACATATACGTGTACACGTATGTATATGATGGAATACTATGGAGTCATAAAAAGGAATAAATTAACAGCATTTTCAGTGACCTGGATGAGAATGGTTACTTCTTAGGAATGGAAAACAAAACATCATATGTTCTGATATGTAGGAGCTAAGCTATGAGGAACACAGAGTCATAGGAATGATACAATGGACTTTTAGGACTTGGGGGAAAGGAGTGAGGGATAAAAGACTACAAATAGGGTGCAGTGTATACTGCTCAGGTGATGGGTGCACAAAATCTCACAAATCCCCACTAAAGAACTTATGTAACCAAATACCACCTGCATCCAATTAACTTACGGAAAAAAAATCTCATATGTTCAATGAAAATTGTAAAATTATATTCTATAAATAGAGAATACATATAAAGTTAAATATGTATCTCCTAATTAGCTGGGAACTTTTAGGAGTATATTGTTAGCAATATTTTATGTTTTTTTGACGTAAAATTTCATTTTATAATTATTACACTCTTGACAATATCCCTTTCTCTGTGTGTTTTGTTTAGCAATATGTAAAGGATATTTGTGTCTCTTTTTCAACTTGTTAGAGCAAAAGTTTAAAAATTGTGTTAAAGTTTGCATAACTAGTAGATCTTAAATTTCCCTTTTTTGTGTATGAGTTGTTAGATTTTGAAGCTGTTTGGTATTACACAAGACAGAAAGTTATGGTATGTGTATATTTAGCAATAAAAATAAACTACATACAATTTTTATCTGGAATTCTGTGTTACATAAGGTCAGTATTTTCATTCTCATTTCTTTTAAGCATATAAATATGTAACAATTTTAGATAGACTTCAAAACAAATTCCTAAAAACCTAACACATTGAAATTTGTTCATTCTCTTTGCACTGTAATATTTTATTGTGTGACTATATTGTAATTCATTTATCCATCCTATTTTTTCTTTTTTGAGATGCAGTTTCGTTATGTCTCCCAGGCTAAAGTTCAGTGACGCGATCTCGGCTCATTCCAACCTCAGCCTCCCGAGTAGCTGGGACTACAGACACATGCCACCACACCAGGCTAATTTTTTGTATTTTTAGTAGAGATGGGGTTTCACCATGTTAACCAGGATGGTCTTGATCTCCTGACCTTGTGATCCACCTGCCTTGGCCACATCCTATTGTTTATAAGAATTTGTATAGTTTACAATTTGGAGCTGTATTATCCTCCTAAAAGAAAAACCCTTTGTCACTATATATTCTCTCTTTCTCTTTAGCTAAATATACAATGTCTAATACAGCAGCATCTGTGATTAGGAACGTTTACGGAAGTACACTCTAGTGACCAGGCACTGAGGTAGCCTCCATTGATTTCCATCTTCTGCTATCCATGCCCTTATATAATCCCTTTGCTTGACTTCCTTCTAACCAATGGAATACAACAAAGGTATTGAGACGTCATGATGTAGTATACCACAAGAGACCAATCACTGCTATAAGATTAATAATAACCACAGGCTCACTCAAACATCTCGTAAAGCTGATGCTACATATTTCTTCACAATACGATGCAACCTGGCCCAAGGCTTTCCAGGAGACAAGGCCACCTCAGCACAGATGCAAATTTTTAGGAACATCAAAACAAAATGTATCCTTACAAGAATCACTTAAAAACTCCCTTATGAAAGACACCTGGTAACTGGCCCAAACTGAATACAGTTACAAGAAAGGGAGAAGAATCCCCCAAACTCTGAGAATGGTCTCTGGATACATAGCTTCCTGGTAGTGATCATCTGACCCCTGACTGTACCTGGCCCATGTCGCTGGCCTGCGCCAGCTCACTTGTAAGAGTGCTAACAAAGTAAACTGCTTGAACATCAGACAGCATCTAGGCCTCATTTTTGACACAAATCATACCAAAGGAAAGAAACCTCTGGGGAAGGTGATTTAACAGGACTATCTGAGAGCCCTGAACATGACATATGAAATATGTAAATTCCATCTTGCCAGCTGATATGCTAGAGTGATTTCCCTTCACTGGCTTTGATGAAGCAAGCTGCCAGGAGGTAAAGGCCATGTTAGAGAATCCCGCATGGTAAGGAAGAGCAGGCAAACTGTAACAGCTTTCTTCAGCTAGAAATGGAAACCTCAGTCATGCAGACATAAGGAAATTACTGTTGTCAGCAAGCAAAAGGGGCTTGGAAGCAGAAGATTCTCTAATTGACTTTCTGATGAGAACTCAGCCCCAGTCTCAATGTGGATTGCAGCCGCCTGAAATCCTGAAGCAGAAGACCCAGTTAAACTGTGCTCAGACTTATGACTTACAGAAACTGAGTAATGAATGTTTTGTTTTCAGCCATTAAGTGTGTGCTGATTTGCTTTGCAGAAACAGATTGTGAACACATTCCCAATTACCACCATTATCCTAGCTTTTGCAGGAACATGAAAGAGACAACCACTGATGCATAATTTAATTTTATCAACCTGTAGCATGACAATAATCTCTGCCATTCCATTTGGAATATGGTAGTACTTACCACTCACTTTTTGGCAAGAGGGATATATGCATTTTAGACTTTTCCACTCAGCCTTTGCTATCATGATAGCTCTTAATCCATAGTTCAGCAATTAACGAGACAGTGTCAACAGCTGCTTAGTACATCTGTCTCAATTTAGCACTCAGAAATAGTAAATAATCACAGGAAAGTTCTATAGATGAATTGAATAGAGAGAGAGACTTGGCCTTCATCCAGCTTAAATCTATTAGGGAGCCATGGTGGCATGTGAGTTCTCTAATATATCAATGTCAGCTTATACCCTATAGCAATAGCCCTTGAAAAATTGGTCATTCTCTTTTCCGCAGAGACAGTAACTCTGGTAAATTGCTATAGGTCTCTTTGGTGAAATGCTAGAGTTATTAGTACTATAAATACTTATTAGATGTTGCAGGTTCCTTCATCAAGAGGATCCAGACACTCCTTTAAATGGCTGGCTCCAGCCAGGCACGGTGGCACATGCCTGTAATCCCAGCCCTTTGGGAGGCCAAGGTGGATGGATCACCTGAGGTCGGGGAGTTGGTGACCAGCCTAACATGGTGAAACTCCATCACTACTAAATACAGAAAAAATTACTTGGTTGTGGTGGTGCATGCCTGTATTCCGAGCTACTTGGGAGGCTGGGGCAGGAGAATAGCTTGTACCTGAGAGGCAGAGGTTGCAGTGGGCTGAGATAACACCACTGAACTCCAGCTTGGGCAACAAGAGCGAAACTCCATCTCAAAAAACAAACAAACAAACAAACAACAAAAAAAGAAAAGCCTGGTTCCTAGATTGAGAACAAAGACAACTGTAACTATAGGAAGGGTTTCATAATTTTGCATCACAGCAACTATCATTCCCTCTGCTCCCCTATGCTTTATTTGTATCTAATATTTATTTTTTTAACTTCAAGGTATAATTGACATATAGGAATTGTATACATTTATGGTATACAAGTTAATGTTTTGATATGTGTATGTCATGAAATAATCACCACAGTGAAGCTAATTAACATATCCATCAAATCACATAGTTCCTTTTTATGGTAAAAACACAAGATTCGGTTATAGAAAATTTCAAGTATACAATATAATATGGCTAACTGTACACCATGCCGTACATTAGATCTCAGGAATTCTTCACCTTACACAACTGAAATTTGGCAACATTTGTAGGGGAGCAAGGCAGAATTTTACATCTTTCCTTTTTAGCTTTCTTTTTAGCTTGGCTTGAGAATTAAATCGACATGAAAGTTCAAAAGAAGAAAAGCCATTCAACTGTGTAAGTTTTATGTGACACAGGAGCCTTCATGAAAGAAAGAAGTAGAGTCACTTATATGTTAAATTGAACAAACAAGAGCAAGTTGTGAAAAAGCAACTAAATTATGGGGGGGAGGCTTTAAAGATTAGTTCTTTTAACAAGGTCTGTACAGGATTCTCTTGGTCTCAACTTCCTGTTCCTGATAAAAATGTTGCTTTACTTCTAGTATAGAGGGAATACCTTTCTTATCTGATTTTAAGAAACAGAAGGAAGATCAGAATAACCTTTTTTCTACTATTTTTCAAGAGCCTTTATTTCAAAATAGTCAATATGTCACAGTGGTATATTTTTAACTCTTTTACCTCGGACCAACATCTCCTCTTCCTCTGGCAGCCACAATTCTATTATTTGCTTTTATAAGTTTAACTATTTTAAATTCCACATATAAGTGAAATCATGCAGTAGTTTTTCTGTGGTTTATTTTACCTAGCGTAATGTCCTCCAAGTTAATCTATGTGGTCACAAATCGCAGTATTTTTCTTGTTTAAGGCTGGATAATGATCCATTGTGTGTGTGAGTGAGTATGTGTGTAGACAAACTACATTTTATCCATTTGTTGATGGACATTTAGATTATTTTCATATCTTGGCTATTGTGAATAATGATACAATCAACAACAACGTCTAATTTTTAGTTTTGATATACTTTAAAGTTAGAAAAATAGCAGTACAAGGCACTGTGGTGTACTCCTTACTCAGGTTCCCCAATTGTTTATGTTTTGCTCTAACTTCACCAACTTTCTCAATCAGTATGTGCTTATGTGTATATTTATTGTTTTCTAAAGAACTTGAAATTTGGAGTTAACTTTTTAACTCTGAATATTTTATAATTCTTAACAAGGACATTCTTTTAATCATAGAAAAATTAGCAAAATAAGTATAACACTGATATAATCGTTTAAAATATATTTTTCTATATATATTTGGAATCCATAGTTTATATATCAAATACATATATAAAAATATATTTTAAATGATTATCAATTTGGAATCAATCAGAAAGAGTTGTTGGAAATTATAGGAATAATCCTGAAAATGTTCTTATTTTACAAATAAGGATACTAAAACACAGAACTGTGGTCTTAGAAATTATAAATGGCCAATGCTGTGGCACCCAATATGGCCAAATAGGAACAGCTCCAGCCTCCAGCTCCCAGCGTGAGTAACA
The DNA here is from genome assembly GCF_008728515.1 of Papio anubis. Classification (NCBI taxonomy): domain Eukaryota; kingdom Metazoa; phylum Chordata; class Mammalia; order Primates; family Cercopithecidae; genus Papio; species Papio anubis. Next base: position 77,937,811 of record NC_044984.1, read on the forward strand.
CAGAGGATGGGTGATTTCTGCATTTTCAGCTGAGGTACCGGGTACATCTCACTGGGGCATGTTGGACAGTTGGCGCTAGTCCGTGGGTGCAGCCTCACCAGCGAGAGCTGAAGCAGGGTGAGGCATCGCCTCACCTGGGAAGTGCAAGGGGGAAGGGAATTCCTTTTCCTAGCCAAAGGAAATTGAAACACACAACACCTGGAAAATCGGGTAACTCCCACCCTAATACTGCACTTTACCAAGGGTCTTTGCAAACAGTACACCAGGAGATTATATCCCACACCTGGCCCAGAGGGTCCCACGCCCACAGAGCCTCCCTCATTGCTAGCACAGCAGTCTGAGATCTAACTGCAAGGTGGCTGCAAGGCTGGGGGAGGGGCGCCCACCATTGCTGAGGCTTAAGTAGGTAAACAAAGCCTCTGGGAAGCTCAATTGGGTGGAACCCACCACAGCTCAAGGAGGCCTGCCTACCTCTGTAGACTCCACCTTTGGGGACAGGGCATAGCTAAACAAAAAGCAGCAGAAACTTTGGCAGAGGTAAATGTCCCTGTCTGACAGATTGGAAGAGAGCAGTGGATCTCCCAGCACAGAGGTTGAGATTTGAGAATGGACAGACTGTGCTCAAGTGGGTCCCTGACCCCTGAGTAGCCTAACTGGGAGACATCCCTCACTAGGTGCAGACCGACACCTCACACCTCACAGGGCTGAGTACACCCCTGAGACGAAGCTTCCAGAGCCAGAATCAGACAGCAACACTCGCTGTTCAGCAAGATTCCATCTTCTGCAGCCTCTGCTGCTGATACCCAGGCAAACAGGGTCTGGAGTGGACCTCAAGCAAACTCCAACAGACCTGCGGCTGAGCGTCCTGACTGTTAGAAGGAAAACTAACAAACAGAAAGGACACCCACACCAAAACCAAAACCACCATCATCAAAGACCAAAGGCAGATAAAACCACAAAGATGGGGAAAAGGCAGTGCAGAAAAGCTGGAAATTTAAAAAACCAGAGCACATCTCCCCCTCTGAAAGAACGCAACTGATCGCCAGCAATGGAACAAAGCTGGACAGAGAATGACTTTAACAAGTTGAGAAAAGGTGGCTTCAGTCAATCAAACTTCTCAGAGCTAAAGGAGGAACGACGTAACCAGCACAAAGAAACTAAAAACATTGAAAAGGGATGTGACGAATGACTAACTATAATAACCAATATAGAGAAGTCTTTAAAAGAACTGGTAGAGATGAAAACAGTAACACGAGAACTACGTGAAAATTTGCAAGCTTCAGTAACTGACTCGATCAACTGGAAGAAAGAGTATCAGAAATTGAAGATCAAATGAATGAAATGAAGCAAGAAGAGAAGTGTAGAGAAAAAAGAGTAAAAAGAAAAGAACAAAGCCTCCAAGAAATAGGGGATCATGTCAAAATACCAAATCTACATCTGATTTGTGTGCCTGAAAGTGAGGGGGAAAATGGAACCAAGTTGGAAAACACTCTTCAGGATATCATCCAGGAGAACTTCCCCAACCTAGTAAGGCAGGCCAACATTCAAATTCAGGAAATACAGAGAACACCACAAAGATACTACTCGAGAAGAGCAACTCTAAGACACATAATTGTCAGATTCACCAAAGTTCAAATGAAGGAAAAAATGTTAAGGGCAGCCAGAGAGAAAGGTCGGATTACCAACAAAGGGAAGACCATCAGACTAACAGCAGATCTCTCGGCAGAAACTCTCCAAGCCAGAAGAGAGTGGGAGCCAATATTCAACATTCTTAAAGACAAGAATTTTCAACCCAGAGTTTCATATCCAGCCAAACTAAACTTCATAAGTGAAGGAGAAATAAAATCCTATACAGACAAGCAAATGCTTAGAGATTTTGTCACCACCAGGCCTGCCCTACAAGAGATCCGGAAGGAAGCACTAAACATGGAAAGGAACAACAGGTACCAGCCATTGCAAAAACATGTCAAAATGTAAAGTCCATTGATGCTAGGAAGAAACTGCATCAACTAATGAGCAAAATAACCAGCTAACATCATAATGACAGGATCAAGTTCACACAAAACAATATTAACCTTAAATGTAAATGGATTAAATGGTCCAATTAAAAGACACGCATTGGCAAACTGGATAAAGAATCAAGACACATCAGTTTGCTGTATTCAGGAGACCCATCTCACATGCAGAGACACACATAGGCTCCAAATAAAGGGAGGCTCAAAATAAAGGAATGGAGGAAGAGCTACCAAGCAAATGGAAAACAAAAAAAAGCAGGGGTTGCAATCCTAGTCTCTGAAAAAACAGACTTTAAACCATCAAAGATTAAAAGAGACAAAGAAGGCCACTACATAATGGTAAAGGGATCAATTCATCAGGAAGAGCTAACTATCCTAAATATATATGCACCTAATACAGGAGCACCCAGATTCATAAAGCAACTCCTTAGAGACTTACGAAGAGACTTGGACTCCCACACAATAATAATGGGAGACTTTAACACCTCACTGTCAACATTAGACAGATCAGCGAGACAGAAAGTTAACAAGGATATCCAGGAATTGAACTCAACTCTGCACCAAGCAGACCCAATAGACATCTACAGAACTCTCCACCCCAAATCAACAGAATATACATTCTTCTTAGCACCACATCACACTTACTCTAAAACTGACCACATAATTAGAAGTAAAGCACTCCTCAGCAAATGTAAAAGAACAGAAATTGTAACAAACTGTCTCTCAGACCACAGTGCAATCAAACTAGAACTCGGGACTAAGAAACTCAATCAAAACCATTCAACTACATGGAAACTGAACAACCTGCTCCTGAATGACTACTGGGTACATAACGAAATGAAGGCAGAAATACAGATGTTCTTTGAAACCAATGAGAACAAAGATACAACATACCAGAATCTCTGGGGCACATTTAAAGCAGTGTGTAGAGGGAAATTTATAGCACTGAATGCCCACAACAGAAAGCAGGAATGATCTAAAATTGACACCCTAACATCACAATTAAAAGAACTAGAGAAGCAAGAGCAAACACATTCAAAAGCTAGCAGAAGGCAAGAAATAACTAAGATCAGAGCAGACCTGAAGGAGATAGAGATATAAAAAACCCTCCAAAAAATCAATGAATCCAGGAGCTGGTTTTTGGAAAATATCAACAAAATTGATAGACTGCTAACAAGATGAATAAAGAAGAAAAGAGAGAAGTATCAAATAGATGCAATAGAAAGTGATAAAGGGGATATCACCACCGACCCGACAGAATTACAAACTACCATCAAAGAATACTATAAACACCTCTACGCAAATAAACTAGAAAACCTAGGAGAAATGGATAATTTCCTGGACACTTACACTCTCCCAAGACTAAACCAGGAAGAAGTTGAATCCCTGAATAGACCAATAGTAGGCTCTGAAATTGAGACAATAATTAATAACCTATGAACCAAAAAAAGTCCAGGACCAGACGGATTCACAGCCGAATTCTACCAGAGGTCCAAGGAGGAGCTGGTACCATTCCTTCTGAAACTATTCCAATCAATAGAGAAAGAGGGAATCCTCCCTACCTCATTTTATGAGGCCAACATCATCCTGATACCAAAGCCTGGCAGAGATACAAGAAAAAAAGAGAATTTTAGACCAATATCCCTGATGAACATTGATGCAAAAATCTTCAATAAAATACTGGCAAACCAAATCCAACAACACATCAAAAAGCTTATCTACCATGATCAAGTGGGCTTCATCCCTGGGATGCATGGCTGGTTCAACATATGCAAATCAATAAACGTAATCCAGCATATAAACAGAACCAAAGACAAAAACCACGATTTTCTCAATAGATGCAGAAAAGGCCTTTGATAAAATTCAACAGCCCTTCATGCTAAAAACTCTCAATAAATTCGGTATTGATGGAATGTATCTAAAAATAATAAGAGCTATTTATGACAAATCCACAGCCAATATCATACTGAATGGGCAAAAACTGGAAAAATTCCCTTTGAAAACTGGCACAAGACAGGGATGCCCTCTCTCACCACTCCTATTCAACATAGTGTTGGAAGTTCTGGCTAGGGCAATCAGGCAAGAGAAAGAAATCAAGGGTATTCAGTTAGGAAAAGAAGAAGTCAAATTGTCCCTGTTTGCAGATGACATGATTGTATATTTAGAAAACTCCTTCGTCTCAGCCCAAAATCTCCTTAAGCTGATAAGTAACTTCAGCAAAGTCTCAGGATACAAAATCAATGTGTAAAAATCACAAGCATTCTTATACACCAGTAACAGACAGAGAGCCAAATCATGAATGAACTCCCATTCACAATTGCTTCAAAGAGAATAAAATACCTAGGAATCCAACTTACAAGGGATGTAAAGGACCTCTTCAAGGAGAACTACAAACCACTGCTCAGTGAAATAAAAGAGGACACAAACAAATGGAAGAACATACCATGCTCATGCATAGGAGGAATCAATATCATGAAAATGGCCATACTGCCCAAGGTTATTTATAGATTCAATGCCATCCCCATTAAACTACCAATGACTTTCTTCACAGAATTGGAAAAAACTGCTTTAAAGTTCATTTGGAACCAAAAAAGAGCCTGCATTGCCAAGACAATCCTAGGCCAAAAGAACAAAGCTGGAGGCATCACGCTACCTGACTTCAAACTATACTACAAGGCTACAGTAACCAAAACAGCATGGTACTGGTACCAAAACAGAGATATAGACCAATGGAACAGAACAGAGCCCTCAGAAACAATACCACACATCTACAGCCATCTGATCTTTGACAAACCTGACAAAAACAAGAAATGGGGAAAGGATTCCCTATTTAATAAATGGTGCTGGGAAAATGGGCTAGTCATATGTAGAAAGCTGAAACTGGATCCTTCCTTACTCCTTATATGAAAATTAATTCAAGATGGATTAGAGACTTAAATGTTAGACCTAAAACCATAAAAACCCCAGAAGAAAACCTAGGTAATCCCATTCAGGACATAGGCATGGGCAAAGACTTCATGTCTAAAACACCAAAAGCAATGCAAACAAAAGCCAAAATTGGCAAATGTGATCTAATTAAACTAAAGAGCTTCTGCACAGCAAAAGAAACTACCATCAGAGTGAACAGGCAACCTACAGAATGGGAGAAAATTTTTGCAATCTACTCATCTGACAAAGGGCTAATATCCAGAACATATAAATAACTCAATCAAATTTACAAGAAAAAAACAACCCCATCAAAAAGTGGGAAAAGGATATGAACAGACACTTCTCAAAAGAAAACATTCATACAGCCAACAGACACATGAAAAAATGCTCATCACCACTGGCCATTAGAGAAATGCCAATCAAAACCACAATGAAATACCATCTTACACCAGTTAGAATGGCAATTATTAAAAAATCAGGAAACAACAGGTGCTGGATAGGATGTGGAGAAATAGGAACACTTTTACACTGTTGGTGAGACTGTAAACTAGTTCAACCATTGTGGAAAACAGTGTGGTGATTTCTTAAGGATCTAGAAGTAGAAATACCATTTGACCCAGCCTTCCCATCACTGGGTATATACCCAAAGGATTATAAGTCATGCTGCTCTAAAGACGCATGCACATGTATGTTAATTGCAGCACGATGGACAATAGCAAAGACTTGGAATCAACCCAAATGTACATCAGTGACAGACTGGATTAAGAAAATGTGGCACATATACACCATGGAATACTATGCAGCTATTAAAAAGGATGAGTTCATGTCCTTTGTAGGGACATGGATGGAGCTGGAAACCATCATTCTCAGCAAAGTCTCGCAAGAACAGAAAACCAAATACCACATGTTCTCACTCATAGGTGGGAATTGAACAATGAGATCACTTGGACACAGGAAAGGGAACATCACACACCCGGTCCTATTGTGGGGAGGGGGTAGAGGGGAGGGATAGCATTAGGAGATATACCTAATGTAAATGACGAGTTAATGGGTGCAGCACACCAACATGGCACATGTATGCATATGTAACAAACCTGCACGTTTTGCACATGTACCCTAGAACTTAAAGTATAATAAAAAAAAAAAAAAGAAAGAAAAAGAAAGAAAAAAATTGAAATTGTAAATGGCCGAGTTCAAAGCCGATGGTGGTTTGCTTGGCTCAATGGTTAATGTTTTTCTTTAGGATTTTTTGTCTTAATAGTAGCCATTGTTTATTATATACTGGGTGATTACATATGTATTTCAGAGAACCATTACTATGTATTCTTGATGCATAAGCAAAACAATGTTTCCTTCTACTTAAAGTCACATATTCTAATTCTATGTGTATATTACACATATTATCCAGTTACGAAAGGAAAATGAAATTGGTAAGTGGGTGGCTGGTTCACAGCTATGTAAACATTATGAATGAGATTAAGTTAAATTTGGGGGTCATTTTGGTCTCTTACACATTCTCTGCTTTCAATCTGCACTCATTTTACTGTCATCAGGCAATTTTCTGCCTCTTCTCTAGAAAAATCAATGGCAATATATTTGTAGTAAAACCTCAGGAGCCAATTTTATTTTTGACACCCACATATTCTTTTTCTACAGTTACTCTATAAATCTTTGTTTTTCTTGTTTATCTAGAGTTCTCTGACACCACACTTCAGCAACTCCTTAAGTTTTCTTCCTACTTGGCAATACTTTTTAGAGAATAGCTCTCCAAGGACCATAAGAGTATCTGGGATATTTAACTGGTCTGCAGAGCAGCACAGACTTGGATTCATACCCTTAAAGATTTCTAGCAACAAAGTTAATTGGCTCAGAGATATCAGACCTATGTCTGTTTTTTTAAAAATAAAACTTAGATATTGATGGTTTAAAAAATTTTCAAGTGATTTAGTGTTTTTAAAGTTATGTAACTAGATGTCATGACAAATTTCTAGTTCCAAGGATAATAATTTGATCACCCACATATAAGAGTGTGGAATGATGTTTACGTTAGGGTCAGGGCATAGAGTGAGTTCAACTTTGTAAAGACTCTGCATTTTACCCACCAGAATACAATTTCATATTTGAATGTTAGGGATAAAAGCTAATACCACAGCATCCTAAACAAGATTTTTCATAAGTCTCCAGCTGAAAACAGAGGCACTCTAAAGAGAGCAACAAATAATTGGAGACATTTTTTCTTCAGGATTTATTAAGAGGCTGTACAGTGAGAGTTGCCACACTCAACCATCAACCCCATCCTTCATTCTGACTATTCCTGGCCAGTTGCAGAGAAAAGAAGGAATAAAAGTATAGGTCATGCTTTTGTTCCGACTTCAAGTCCCTTAAGGCATAGATTTTGCCTAAGATGGAGAAGGGAATGTGTGTGTGTGTGTGTGTGTAAATTGGAGATTTGCTCTTTTGTTACTAAAATCCTTCAGTTTGTATGTTTTAATGAAATGGGCCCAAGAGTCTCATAGACTGTTTTTGAATAAAGATAGAAATTGACCCTTCTAGGCTAGGAGGGGTGGCTCATGCCTGTAATTCCGGCACTTTGGGAGGCCGAGGAGGGCGGATCACAAAGTCAAGAGATCAAAACCATCCTGGCCAACATGGTGAAACCCCGTCTCTACTAAAAATACAAAAATTAGGTGGGCATAGTGGCACATGCCTGTAGTCCCAGCTACTTGGGAGGCTGAGGCAAGAGAATTAGCTTGAACCCGAGAGGCAGAGGTTGCAGTGAGCCAAGATCATGCCACTACACTCCAGTCTGGGTGACAGAGCGACTCCGTCTCAAAAATAAAAAAAAAAAAAAAGCTTTAAAGTTATATTTGTTTTCTCTAAGTTCCTAAGGAAAGGATCTTCAGAGACCTCTCCAAAAAGTATCAAAGAGTTGAAACTCACCAATTCACCACATCATGACAGTGATTTATCATGATTGCTTCCTTGCCCCTCCTAAGTCCCTGTTTTCTTACACATTGTTACATTTCTTTGCTGCTATATAAAAACCTAGTTTTAGTCTGTCAGGGAGTTGGATTTAAAACTGAGCTCCCATCTCCTCGGCTGCAGCACCTAATTAAAGTCTTCTTCCTTGGCAATACTTGTCATCTCAGTGACTGGCTTTCTGTGCGGAGAGCAGCAGGACCAAGACCAAACCCGGGTGGTTCAGTAACATTAAGGACAAAATTATTATCTTACATAACTGTATAATTACCAAAATCAGGCAATTTAACATTGCTACAATATTTTTTTTCTCTTTCACTGTCCATATTAAAGTTTCATTAGTTGTCTTAATAATGCCTTTAATTTTATTTTCATTTTTCCAATAGAGGATATAATGCAGGATCACACACTGCATTTATTTGTTATATGCCTTTAATCTGGCATAGTTTGTCAGAATTCTTTTGAAATACGTACCTATATTTTAATTGCAATTAGTTATCTTGTAGAATACCTTTTAATATGGGTTTGATGTTTACTCATGATTACATTTTTGGCAGGAATATCACAGCAGGGATATTGTGTCCTGTGGAAGGCCTCACAGAAGCAGTACATGATAACTTGTCAAATATTGGTGATATTAATTTGATCAGGTGGTTAAAAATGTTATCTGCAAAGGTTTCCTCCTGTGAAATTACTAAGTAATGCATGGAGAGACACTTTGAAACTCTGTAAATATGGTATTCCATATCATACTTGTGCCTTCAGTCATTTTAACATTTATTGATAACTCCATTTCAGTGTTTATTGTTTAGCACTCTAAAGCAAGGAACAACTCTTATTTATATCTGCATGGCTTCAGGGGTCCTTGTTTCATTCAATGAGTTTTAACTCTCTACTGGTACTGTTTTGATATTCTAAAAATCTTTAGTCAATTTGAGTACCTTCAAGCTGACATCCATGTCCTTTATATGTGGTCTCAACATTCTTTGGCCACTTTTCTTATACTTGCAATAAATCTTTTTTCCAAGAGTCCTTTTTTCCCTTAAAGGGGGATGTCTTTTACAAATCCATATTTGGATTTGGAATATGCCTGTTGTTACTGATATGCCATTGTTATCATGCCCCTTCAGTGAACAAAGCTGAAGAATATTCAAATATGTTCTCCCTCTCTCTCCTTACCTTTAGTATATTTATTTGCTAAATATAATATAAATGTAGTTTGAAAATTGATAAATCATGCCACTTTGGCTCCCTCAAGTTTTCAAAATTACATTCACCCTCTTAGGGTCCTGACTGGCCTGGAAAAGAAATTGACATTTGACTGATTAACAGGAGAAAACCATACAAATTTAATGTCTTATAGACACAGGAACATTCATAGGAAAATGAGGACCCACAGAAGATGCTAAACCTGTATGTTTTGTGTTACGTTGTACAAAGAAAGGCCATTATGGAAAAGTAACTCAATTACACTGGAGCCAAAGGAAGATAATTATTTTAACAAGGTCTGTCTGTACAGAATTTTCTCTGCTATAATTTTTGATGGAAGAATGTTTCCTTTCTCCTGGGACAGGGAGGGCATCTTTCACATAGGAATTTTTATCTTGTTTCAGGAAGAAAAGGGACAATTAGAATGCCATCCTTGCACCTGCTGTTTTTCAAGTTGCCTTTACATGTAGTAATTATGTCAAAGTGACATATTTTGGGGTGGCATGTTCTGCCATCTTACAAAAACAAATCTCCTAAAAGTTTAGCCCTTTTAAGGTAAAATTTACATATCAAAAAATGTTCAAATTATAAATGTCTATTTGTTGATTTGACAGATGTAAACATCCATTTAACCCATACCTTTATCAAGACATACCTGAGAAAATTCCATTCTGCCTCTTCCCAGAGAGGATGATTTTAAATCAGATTTGAGATAATTTTGAAATGCACTGAACTAAATTTTAATAACTAAAGTGACTGATGAAATATGTTTTTCTCCAGTTGTAGTCTGGAGAGAAGAAAATTTTTTGTTTGTGTGATTAAAATAATTGGAGAATATAAAAGTATTCCGTGAACTACACTATTGAGGAATATGGAACTACAACGTTTGAATACAGTAACTCCAATTTTCTCTCTTTACAGGTAAGACTACTGAAGCTGAGAGAGGATTCAAGCTCATCTCAGTTCACACAATTTATTTGTACTGTCAATAGGGTTAGAAATTACAGATTTTAAAACATAATTTGAAAATCATTTTTATCTTTAAACAGAGGTCTAATCAGTTCTAGTTCAAAAAACAAAGCAGTATACAGGTCATTGGTTCAAGCTGACGACTGTTTAACAAGCTTCAACACAGTCTCATTCAATTTTTCAGTAACATGTTATTGGAGACACGAAGATAATCAAAATTTACAGTACAAAAGCTCAGATTGACATAACTTAATGAGAGAGTCTAGAAAGAATTGACATGAATTATAAAGCAGATTGAACTTAATAAAACCTGCTCATGTTTCAACACAAGATGAACCTAGAGTTTGTCTCATGGAAAGTGTAGAAGATGCTAACATTACATTTTTTTTTTTTTTTGCTATCAAATACTAGATTTTATTCTTTCTATGTAACTACATTTTTGTATCCATTAACCACCCTCACTCCCCTTTCCCTGGCCCACCTACCCTTCTGGTAACCATCCTTCTACTCTTCTATTGTCTGTCTCCATGAGTTCAATTGTTTTAATATTTTTTTTTTTTCCAGAGACAGAGTCTTGCTCTGTTGCCCAGGCTGGAGTGCAGTGACACAATCTAGGCTCACTGCAACCTCTGCCCCTGGGTTCAAGCGATTCTCCTCCCTCAGCCTCCTGAGTAGCTGGGATTACAGGCATGTGCCACCACGCCTAGGTAATATTTGTATTATTAGTAGAGACAGGGTTCACCATGTTGGCCTGACTGGTCTTGAACTCCTGACCTCAGGTGATCTGTCTGCCTCGGCCTCCCAAAGTGCTAGGATTACAGGAGCGAGCCACCTTGCAGGTAATTTGTTTTAATTTTTAGCTCCCTAAAATTAGTGAGAACATGTGAAATTTGTCTTTCTGTGCCTGGCTTGTTTTACTTAACATAATGTTCTCCAGCGCACAGAATGGAAGAAAGTATCTGCAAACTACCATCTGACAAGAAATTAATAATCAAAATATATAAGTAGCTCAAACAACTCAACAGGAGAAAAATCTAATAATCCAATTTTTAAAATAGGGAAAATATCTGAATAAAAGTTACTGAAGAGAGGACATACAAATGGCAAACAGATATATAAAAAGGTGCTAAACATCACTGACCATCAGAGAAATGCCAATCAAAACTACAATGAGTTGTCATCTCAATCCAGTTAAAATGTTTTTTCTTCAAAAGATGGGCAATAATTAATGCTAGCAAAGATGTGGAGAAAAGGGAACCCTCATACACTTTTGGTAGGAATGAAAACTAATATAGCCACTATGGAGAACAGTATGGAAGTTCCTCAAAAAACTAAAAATAGAACTACCATATGATCCAGCAATTCCACTACTAGGTATATTGAAGAGATATCTGCACTCTTATGCTTAAAATTCACAGCAGCCAAGATTTGGAAGCAACCTAAATGTCCACCAATAGATGTATGGATAAAGAAAATGTGGTACATATGGGCCAGGCACGGTGGCCCACACCTGTAATCCCAGCACTTTGGGAGACTGAGGTGGGTGGATCACAAGGTCAGGAGTTCAACATTACATGTTTTAAACCAATTCTTAACTCCTTTTCTATAATAAAATTAAGTGAGGCACTCTCTCATTTGACTTTGCAGCAGGTAGTTCTTACTAGAGTGAACGAAGTATGTTTTCATGCCCGATTTATTTCGAACTTGGCAATGTAACTTGCTTTGGCCAAAGGAATATGGACAGATGGGACAGTGTAGTACTTCCAAACCAAGATTTGAAGAAGCACATTGTCTTCATCCATTTGTGTTGCTCTAAAGGAATTCCTAAAGCTGAGTAATTGATAAAGAGTAAGAAGTTAATATGGCTCATGGTTCTGCAGGCTGTACAAGAAGCACGGGACTAGTATCTGCTTTTGCTCAGGCCTTCAGGATGCTTCTACTAATGGTGAAAGATGAAGCAAAGCCCACATGACAGAGATTACAAGGAGAAAGAGGAAGCAAAACAGTGAGAGAGAAGGTGCCAAGCTTTTTCTAAAAAACAGATCTCATGGAAACAGAGTGAGAACACACTTATTACTGTGAGTGCAGCACCAAGTCATTCATGAAGGATCTGCCCCCATGACTCTAACACCACCCGTTAAGCCTCACCTCCACCACTAGGAATCAAATTTCAGCATAAGGTTTGAGGGGGAAGAACATTCAAACTGCAGCGCATACTGTGTTTACAATTGCTTCTTTTTCACTCATGCCACTCTATACAAGGATGGTGTGTCCAAGAAGGGCAGGAGACACATGGAGCACACCCGAAGCAAAGTCTCTCCAACTTACCAACAAATCAAGGAGAAAGCAAAATGAATGATGTTGCTCCAAGTCACTGAAATATTGAATGGCTTATTTCACAGTAAAAATGCACAGAGATTACCTAGAAATAATGTGCAAGGCTAGGAAGCAAATTCTGATTTAGGGACACAAAGTATTCCTTCTTAGTGCTCAATAGCTATTTGGTGAAGAGGATGGTATATTCTTTATACTATTTTTTTTTTTTCAGACCTCCCTGCAAGGAATGCTGCAGGCAGAGACTTCAGATTAAAACAAAAACAGAATTAGTGGCAAGTTTGAATTGGTGTGAGGAACTGATGTGTAGTTCAGGAAAATCTAAGAAATGTAGGCACCAGGAACACATGACTTTCTTGAGATAAGTGCACCCCATGAAGACTTCGATAGCACAGTGTGCTAGGAATTGTGTTTTCTCGTATACTGTATCTGTCTGTAACAGAAGAAAATCATAGGACAGAAGTAAAATACCACCTGAGTAGGGGCAAAGCTGATGAAATCTAGTTAAAGATGAAGATTTAGACTGGGGGAATTTAATTTGCATTTTATCTACAAAAAGACCACCATACAAATGAAGTGAGATTGAGATCAAGAAAAATTTATGGGCACTTCTACTGTCAAACACTGCTGCTAGACAGTTGTTTTCTTAACTGATGATCAATGAAGAGAAAAAGCAATACAAACATCACAGAACTCACCAGTAAAAAGTGCTCTGGCTCATGAGGAAAGATATTGGAAAAACACTTTATAAACTCGAAGGGAAAAGTCTCTCTTAACATATTCTAGTATTAAATACAAAACAATCTCCAGAAAACCATTTGATAAACTCAGTTTGAAAATTATAAGCAAGGAGGGAGAATAATGAAAGATATAACACCACAGAACTGGGCAAAAGGGTAATGATATGAGATATGTGTGTGTGTGTCATAGTAAAATACGAATTTGGAAAATTAATGATATACTTTCTTCAAAGCATATACCACAACTTTAAGTGCTATTTATTGTTTAATGGAGGCAATGTCTCACTGTGTTGCCCAGGCTGTCCTCGAAATCCTGGGCTCAAACAATCCTCCTGCCTCCTATGTAGCTGGGACTACAGACGCACACCAATGCACCCAGTTTTAAGTGTTAATATTGCTGAATATTTTAGTGGTTTCCATGTTTTGAAATTATAAATAAGGTTTTAACTTCTTGATAAATAACATGTTCCTATTCTCATTATTTCCTTATGTTATGTTCCAGAAATTAGGTATTTTGGCCACAGATTCTTAAATTTAGAGATATATTTGGCTTCAAAATGTTTATTCATGTTTCTCATGGTATACCGCCTGCCTCTAGATATCAGCAAATTGCTCTCTTAAATAGTTTTATTATTTTATACTCTATTAACAATATAATTTATTGGGCTTTAACCATACTGAGTATTTTAATTGTTTTAATTTAGGAATTGATAGAATTATAGTTCTCTGGCAACCATTTCTAGAAGTACTGGGGAAGATATATTTTCTTATACTCTGCAGCTAGGAGGCCACAGTGACCAAGGACCCTAACTGGGGCGTAATGAAACTAACACAGAGAAAAGAAGAGACAGGTTTGGAGAAAATTTGAATTCTGATGACCTCATCTAAATTCTAGTATTTTATATTACATGTCAGTAAATTCTTTTTGTTGTTGTTGTTAAAGCAGTATGAGTTGGATTTTTGCAACTTACAAAAGAATGATGTATCTTTACTAACACATAGGTAAATGGTTGTTTTCATTTCTTTATCAGACATGAAGAATATTTTAAACATTCAATTTTTGTATTTTTAATCTTAATTCTAATTTGTGGTAACATTTTCAGCTGTGCTACATATGCTCAAGTATACATTAGCAATCTAAGCATTTCTGAGTTTTGATACGAAATTGACATAGAAATCCGTGCAAGTAACTTAAAGTTGCTTTCTATTTTCCATGTTAGAAACATAAATCTGACACCCATATTTTGGGATTGTTTTTGTGTTCTGTTGTTTTGCTCTTGTAAACTGTGCATGCAATGCATGGCTCTCTAGTAATGAAGTATATGTGAATTTTATTCTTATTTCTGTTTTTTGCATACACAAAAATAAATTACAAATTCCTTGAGAGTGAAAAAATAAATGTTCTGCTTCCTAAAACAGCAAATTTATTTTGTGATTTTCATTGATATATTTATAAACAATTCTATCATTTATTTTAGGAAAATAATGTATTCCATCTGAAATAGGATTTCTTTTGTTAAAAAGACCAAGTAACTTCAAGAAAGTCTCAGATACATGCTTGTACTTGAGCTATTTATATGTTTTTGTAGAGAGAAATATTTTGTGATTGATGTTTCAGAACTTATCCATTCAGATCCCAGATACATTTGCACATTTCATCTATACTCATTTTTTTCTCAAAATTTCATTCAAATGAAATACTAATATAAATGTGTTTCCATCCAAGATGTTTAGAAACTATCTGTAATGATCCATTAAAAATGAATAAATAAACTTCCTGCAAATCTGGACAAACATTTTAGAGCTCAAAAGACCAAGAAAAGTATCTTTGTACAGTTTGTATCACATTTCCTTTTACCTTCTTTTTGTAGATCAGGAGTCAGCAAACTTTTTTTGTAAAGGATCAGATAATGAATACTATAGACTTTGTAGGGTAAAGGGTCTCTGACACACTCATTTTTTTTTCTGTTAAAAGCAGCCATAGAAAGTTTGTAAGTAACTGTGTGTAGCTGTGTACCAATCAAACATTATTTACTAAAACAGGCAGTGGTCCAAATTTGGCCCACCAGCTGCAGTTTTCCAACCCATTTTGCAGATAGCTTGTTTTTTCAGTGGCAGTGTATGTAGGAGATATTAGGGATTGATGCTTCTTTAATAATTGCAGTAGTTATAGTTTTCAAGTATCTATATCCATAATTCTTGCCCTCAAGACAAACAGGGTATTGTGAGACCTTTTTTTGGTGAAAACAATATGCAGATATTATGCTCAATTTTATCAGTATAAAAAATTTAGTTTACCTTGATCTCTAGTAAACCAGAAGTTTTCATAAAAGTAATTGAATTATGGACATTTTGAAGAAACTATTTTTTAAGAATTAGCCACATAGAAGGATAGTTACAGGTAAAACAGCTAAAATCACTGTAGCCGAAGTCAAGAAATTGAACTTCTACACATATACTTTCTAAGTGTTTTATCTGATTATTATCCGTAAGAAGGAGGCTAAAGGTAAGAGGGGCAGAAGAGAAAGACACTTGCAATCAGCCTTGCAAGTCAGCTGATCAGAGAAACATGAACATTAAATCACCAAAAGAAGTAATTTCTAGGTAGAGAACTGTATTAGTTTCTTGTGGATGCTGTAATAAGTTACCACAAGAAGTGTAACTTAAGACAACAAAAGTTTTCTCACAGCTCTGGAGTCCAGAACTCTGAAATCCAAGTGTTGACAGGATCATACCCCCTCTAGAGGTTTTAGGGAAAATCTGCTCCTTGCCTCTTTCAGCTTCTGGTGCCGCCAGCATTCCTTGGCATGTAGCGGCACAACCCCAGTCTCTGTTTTCATTTTCAAACAACCTTCGTGTGTGTGTATGTAAAATCTCCCTTTGTATTCCCTTTATCAGGATGTATGAAGGCATTTTGTACCCACCTACTTAATCAAGGGTAGTGTCCTAATCTCAAAATCCTTAATATCATTTGTAGTCTTTTTTCTCAAACATTCACTAGTTTCAGAGATCAGGGTAGAGATATATTTTGGGAATTCCTTATAAGCCTACCATAGGTATGATGACCTTTTACATAGAAAATGAATCATTAGAAAATGTGAACGTTAAAAACTGAGTAGTAAGTCCTCCCTAGGGTGGAAGAGATCAGAGGGGAATATTTTCTAAACTACATATTTAAATTGAAGATGACTCAGCTTATGTCTTAAAAATCAGGATGAATAAAACTGCTCCCATTTGGATATGAGTAATAATCATAAGGAATTTAATATATCTATTCCCATGTATAACAAAGAAAAAGGGAAATAAAAAGTCAAAGGCCCCTGGGGAAAAATATAGGGAAATTGCCAATGTGGTGAAACCCTGTCTCTACTAAAAATACAAAAATTCGTAGGGCATGGTGGTGCACGCCTGTAATCCCAGCTACTTGGGAAGCTGAGGCAGGAGAATTGCTTGTACCCAGGAGACGGAGGTTGCAGTGAGTGAAGATTGCGCCACTGCACTGCAGCTTGGGACAGAGCGAGACTCCATCTCAAAAACTAAAAAATGAAAAAAATAAAAATTAAATATAAAAAGTAAAAGTGAAGAAAAACAGATGAGGAATTTATGGTAACCTTAACATACAAAATATAATGGTTATAACTTTCGGAAGATAGGAATATTATTATAAGTACGCAATGCTTCTGACCAAAAACAAAACCTTAAAGAAGTGAAATGACAAAGGATAAGTTAGCAAAAAATATTTGTCCCATTTTGAACAGGACAAATTTTCTTAATATACAAAAGCTGTTAAAAATAATTAAAAATGGCAAGGAGCCCAAGGATATTAAAGCAAAGAATATGAACAAGCAGCTTGAAGAAATAAAAATTACAGTATCCTCCAGTAAAGAGCAAAAAATACGGTTTTCTCTTCAATATGAGGCAAATACAAATAAAAAAAATTTAGATACCTCTTTTTTTTATTATTCACATTGGCAAAAAAACTAATATTAACAATATGATTCAACATTGCTGAACATTAACTTAGTCAATCAGCTATTCAACAAAATAGTACAAAAAGTACAACTGTGAACAAAATACATACGGGAACTTTAAGTCTAGAGTGATAAGCTGAATAATGGACCCCCCTAAAGATATCCATACCCAAATCCCTGGAACCTGTGAATGTTCTACTTTCTATGGTAAAAGAGACTTTAAAATGTGAATAAGTTAACTAGAGATGGGGGTATTTTGTTAGAATATCTGAGTGGACCCAATGTAATCATAAGGGTTCTTTATAAGAAGGAGTCAGAAGTTGGAGAGATTAGCTTTGAAGATGAAAGAAGCCACCAGCCAATGAATGTAGTGGCCTCTTGAAGTTGCAAAATATGAAACATTCTCACTTGAAGCCTCCACTGCAGGTGCCTTAAATTTAGTCCCATAAGACACATTTTGGACTCCCAGCCTGCAAAAGTATAAAATAAATTTGTGTTTACCTGCAAGTTTGTAGAAATCTGTTATAGCACAAATAGAAAACTAGTACATATGGGATGTTGAAATATTAAATAGAATGATTACACAATAAAAACATCTGAATTGGCTGGGAGCAGTGGCTCACGCCTGTAATCCCAGCACTTTGGGAGGCCGAGGAGGGCAGATCACGAGGTCAGGAGTTTGAGACCAGCCTGAGCAACATGGTGAAACCCCATCCCTAATAAAAATACAAAAATTAGCCAGGCATGGTGGCATGTGCCTGTAATCCCAGCTGTCAGGAGGCTGAGGCAGGAGAATCGCTTGAACCCTGGAGGCGGAGGCTGCAGTGAGCCGAGATCATGCCATTGCACCCCAGCCTGGGCAACAGAGCAAGACTCCATCTCAAAAAAAAAAAAAAAAAAAAAAAAAAGAATTCTTTTAAAGCAAAGACAATGAGTTTAGAAGAGAAGAGAAGTACCTGCTTGGAATGGCTAGGCAAATTTACCCTGAGGAGCTACTTTTAAAGTGAGTCTTGAAGCATGAACTCTAAGTAACCACAGAGAAAATTGTGTGTTGCAGGTGGAGTTGGTTGAGTAGGTGGGTATTCCAGGTAATGGAACAGCATTTGTAAAGGCCTAATTAAATAAAAATCCTAGCATGTAGAGAGTATAGATGTTCTGCTAGCTTAAGTGTGAGGAAGAATAGAAGGCATAAGTTAGGGGAGGTAATAAGGGCCAGTTCATTCAGTTGAAATCATACATGTCTGACATGGTAAGAAGTGTGCATCTTGCTTGAATGTCAGCAGATGTTATGGACTGAATTTTGTCCCCCCAAAGTTGATCTACTGAATTCCTAATTCTCAATTTGTCCAATGTGATTTGGAGATAGGGCCTTTAAGGAGGTAATTACAGTTAAATGAGGTCATAAGAGTGGGGTCCTAAGTCTACAGAATTAGTCTCCCTATAAGAACTATCCTTTTTCCCTCTCTCTGCCTCTCTCCCCCACTCCCTCACACCCTCTCTCAGTCAGTGCACAGAGGAAAGGCCACGTGAGGACACCGTGAGAAAGCAACCATCTACAAGCCAAGGGGAGAGGCATCACCAGAAACGATTCCTGCCAGCACCTTGTTCTTGGACTTTCAGCCCCAGAACTGTGAGAAAATAAATTTCTGTTGCTTAACTCACCCAGTATGTGGTGTTCTGATATGGCACCTTGAGCAGGTTAATAAAGCAAGAAAGCTTGGAAGATTTTATGTGGAGCAATAAGAGACTTATATTTTTAAATGATCACTGTGTTCCATGGAAAACTAACTGGAGAGTGGACAAGAGAGAACTGTAAGGATATGGAAAAATGATAGGAATGTAAATTGGTATAGTCATCTTAGAAGCCAGTTTAGCATTGTATGTAAGTACATAATATTTGACAAATTCCATCTTAAGTACTTGACCACAGAAGAATCTAAAGATACTAATAATAAAATGTTATTTACTAATAATAAAATAATAAAATGTACTAATAAAGATGTTCATTACAGCATTCTTTAAAATAGTACAAAACTGGGCCAATCCATAAAATTGGTTATATAAAAGAATCCTTATTTATAAAAATGGTTTACACTATGATATAACAATAGTATAAAATACAGCAATTAAAAATTTTATATATTCAAAGTGTGTATATATATATATGTATACACCCAAATACATTCACACACGTGCGAACACACACACACACAGTACTTTCCTGTGAATAAAAATATCTCTTAAAGTATACATAAGATATAGTTACTAGTTGTTACCTATGGAAAATGGAATGTGGAAATTGTTAGGTGGGTGAGTGGAGTGTATCAGGAAAGTGACTATTGCTTTTCCTTTAAAGAGTTACTTCTTAACTCTTTGATTTCTTATGAATATATTTGCATTAAATTTATCCATTTTAAGCTAATAAAATATTAACCTTATATACTGGCCTTTTCTACCAAGTTAAATTCTTTATATATCTGGTTTTATATACATTAACTACAAAATAAGTTTGTAGTAAATTTTGATTTGTGCAGAAACAACAAAACATGTATTTTAGAGGCATCTATTAGCCATATAACTATTAAATACAAATGCCTGAATACATAATAAATATTAATTCGAAACTGATGACATAAATAATGAAGCAAATGCAATGTACCATATCATTTTTAATGAATTTAAAAAAAAAAAAAAAAAAAACCTCTAAAGGTACTTTTTATAAGAGGACCTGAAATAGGATGCCTCAGTGTCCAACTGCCTCATTAATCACTAGGAAATTATCTATGATCTTCATTAGGGACTTTTTGTACTGCTTTATCATCTTAAATAGAACACGTTTCTTCATTTCTCAAGGCAGTTAATTAAAAGACAAATGTCTTTAAGACAATAAAATTTCTACCACATATTTGAAGCAATATAGCCAATGTTATTAAAATAAATCTGTGTCACCCTTAAGCGATTCAGAATGATATCATGGGTAGCAATGTATTAATTTAATAATCTGAATTGATTACTCCTATTACTTTTTATTTGCTTTTATCTATTATAATATCCTCAATATTCTCAACCTTAAGTCATAGTAATATGGGTTGCTATTATTTAAGAACAAAATATTTTCAAATTATTGTAAAAAATTATTTCAAATTATTATAATTGTTCTTTTCCTGATTGACATCACCTCTCATTTCCTTTATCATACCACATTTTTCTACACCTATTTAATTCATGTGACTGTTAAACTTCCTCCTTTGTATTGTCTAATTTTAAAGACCCTAACTTATGTGTGTATCGTAAATCTCCAAACAATCTTCATTAAGTTTCTATGAGCCATCTGTGCAGTAAAGTACATTTGCCATATGGCATTATATTGTACTCACATTTTATCTGAAAATTTTTTCTCACCATTGTACATTTGTTAACATTTGACTGTAAATTATATAGGCTAGGCATTATTTCTTTGTTTTATATCTTTATCCTCCTAGTAGGAGATAGTATAATTGGATATTTGAGGACTTCTAAGGGATGGGAATACGTGCACCGTTATTACCTTTATTCTGACTTTCTTCCTGAAATGATTTATTCTTTCAAAATTATGGTATTTTTTATAGTAATTTTAATGTATACAAGAAAGTTGTTAAACTGTGTTTCTGTTTTGGTTCTCATGCCTTAAATTATATAAGAATCACAATTGGGGCCTACACCCATCCATACTTCATCTATATACACCTTAACGGTAGGTTTTAATATACTTAAAAATGCATTTAAATTCACCAAACCAGTTTATCCTTTTTTCCACTAGTTGACTTTATGACTAACCATTTCATTTGCAGATGGGTTAAAGTTGTGTTTTGTAAAGTCGAAGTTTTGAAAGGAGATATCTGTATTCTATTACACTGTCCCAAGGTGCCTTGGAAAAGTCCCTTTAAAAATGTAAAACTAGATGCTATCTTGCTATCTTGTGCCTACTAATTAAAATGATAGTAATTGGTTTTATCTATACCACAGCTATATAGACAATCCCTGACTTACAATGGTTCAACTTACAATTTTTTGGAAAAAAAATTAAGACATTTATTAAAAATCATATTTCAAATTTTGAGCCTTTCCTGAGCTGGCAGTATGCTGAACAATAGCCTCAGGTTGCTGGGCAGCAGCAGTGAGCCACAGCTCCCAGTCATGCAATTATAAGCATGAACAGCCAATACTCAACAGTATACCATGTTGCCAGATGATTTTACTCAATGGTAGACTCACGTTAAGTGTACTGAGCACGTTTAAGGTAGAGTAGGCTAAGCTATGATGTTTGTATGTTAGGTGTATTAAATATTAAACTAAATTTTATAATCTTTTAACTGATGACAAGTTTATTGGGATGTAACCCATTGTACTCAAGGAGCGTCTCTATATAATTTTCTCTTACTAATGGATAGTCTAAATATCTTAAGCTGTTACTCACTATAATCATTTCTCATATGCTATAACCACAAATCTTTGGTAACAACTCTGTATCAAGTGGATTATATCAGGACAAAATTGTAAAGTAGATGAGGCCTGGCTGGGCGTGGTGTCTCAAGTCTGTAATCCCAGCACTTTGGGAGGCTGAGGTGGGCAGATCACAAGGTCAGGAGTTTGAGACCAGCCTGACCAACATGGTGAAACCCCATCTCTACTAAAAACACAAAAATTAGACAGACATGGTGGCTTGCGCCTATAATCCCAGCTACTCAGGATTGCTTGAACCCAAGGGATGGAGGTTGCACTGAGCTGAGATCATGCCACTGCACTCCAGCCTGGGCAACAGAGCAAGACTCCATCTCAAAAAAAAAAAAAAAAGAAAGAAAGAAAGAAAAGAAAAGTAGATGAGGCCTGTCTTGGTTGGGCACTCACATATGTCTCTGATTAATGATTTAAAAATCCTTCTTAACTACACTTGATTCTTACATTTTAAGATAGTATATGTTGGATGTTCCTGAAGCTTGTAAATTTATTCAAGGAAATTCTTAATAGTATGTAATCATTAACTGATTAATTAAAACAATAAGTATGGAAAATGCAGCTATATTTAAAGTTCGTAATTAAAGCATATATATCGGCATTGATTTGCCATTCCTCTGAGTCAAGGCAAAGGCCATCTTTGCATGAGTCTGCCTATTTGAGTTTTGTATGGTCTTTGTATCTAAATTGTAACCTATCACCTATTTTTTTGTGTGGCCATCTGTTGAACATTATCTAATCATTTGAAATTCAGGATCATTAACCTCGTGTCAGACCTGAGTTGTTGTCCAAAAGTCCTATAACATTTCCTTATCTGTTCGTTCTACCATTCTCCCAAATAACTGCCTTTCTCTCCTCTAACGTCCAATATTTTCTTTCCCATTTACATATCCAGATGGTGATTATAGTTTTCTCTTTCAATAAAAAAATCAGAAGAGAAACTCTTTGCATTTCTACCACCACATCCATAAATTTCTTTCCACGGAGCTTATAACTTCATCTTCCCTCCTGTTCCTTGAGAATGATCTTTCCATTCCCCAGTCTAAGGCCATGCCCTTCACATATGCATCAGATCCCTCTTGCCTGTTTAAGAACATCCTTTTAGCAGTTTTCCCTCTCTCATCCAAATGTTCCACTTTTTCCTTTCTATGCAATAATGTACAGGAACACGTGAACCATTTATTTCATCTTGCATGAACCATCTCTTGATTTCACATTCTTCTCTATCAGTACATTTTTTGCTCCTATTTACATAAAATCCACAAAAAAATCTTTGAATAAGTTGTATCAGACACATTCCAATTCAGGGCCACCTGTTGTCCCTGTTCTTTATGTCTGATACATTCCTTTTACTTACAACGGTCCACTTCCACTTAAAAAAAAAATAATTATTGAAGAGACAAAGCCAAATTTCTGTAAAATATACATATTTTTGCCTTCTTAAAATGTCACAAAACAATATGAGCATAAAACAAAGTGATATCAAAACATAAGATATATTCAATATTTTGTCTATATTTTGGAAATCCTACTTGAAAATTTTAAATTTGGTGGTAAATGTAGTTTTTCTCTTTTCTTATATTTTATACCTTTCCCTGGCCAAGGAGGACAAGGCTTTTAAATTTTGTTTTAGGTTGGTATGCAACTTCCATGCTATTAGGAGAGATGATAAAATACTGAAGACTTGGCCAGGCGCGGTGGTTCAAGCCTGTAATTCCAGAACTTTGGGAGGCCGAGATGGGCGGATCACGAGGTCAGGAGATCGAGACCATCCTGCCTAACACAGTGAAACCCCGTCTCTACTAAAAAAATACAAACTAGCTGGGCGAGGTGGCGGGCGCCTGTAGTCCCAGCTACTCGGGAGGCTGAGGCAGGAGAATGGCGTGAACTCGGGAGGCGGAGATTGCAGTGAGCTGAGATCCGGCCACTGCACTCCAGCCTGGGCGACAGAGGGAGACTCTGTCTCAAAAAAAAAAAAAAAAACTGAAGACTTATCTAGGCAAATGTCAACAGATCAACAAAAATCAACTATCTGTATTTTTACTCTCTAAAGTGTGTTTTTCATTGAAGATCTCTTTTTCCCCCATAACAAAATAGGGACAACTCTCTTGCTAATTCTGTGGTTTTGACCTCTTAACCTAGTCAGTATACTGGAAGAAAATAATAACAACATGCAGAGCTATGAGAATTGAAGCCCAAAAGGTACATCTGGTCATCAGAAGGGAGTGTAGAATGTGCCAATAGCAAATAGTCACACTTACAGGATACCATCTGGTACAGCAGAACTAACGGAGGAAAGAAGAGAGCTAATCTAAAGTAAATGACATAGAAGCATGTTGCTGATCCAAATAGAATGAGGTGAAGGATGTCATTCTTCCACATTAGGTTCAATTGAATATGGGGGCAGTAACATTGATGATCTGACTGATGTGAATCACTTTTAAGTTAGAGAGCATTTTAAGTGATCAAAATGTCAGGAGAAATCAAACATTTGGAGGCCATGACTATGCCAATTAATATGAGCCAAGAAAGTTGGGGTTTTAGAACAATTTAGCTCGACTTTGAATGCATCGATCATCTGGTAAAGTAATGCTTAATAAATATAGAAAAAAAACCAGTTAGTAAATTTTTCCAAGGTGATATTCATCACTAGTGGAAAGGCACTCACATGAGAGCAGTCTTTTGATCAGTGCTTGGCCACACTGAAATGGGCTTTGGGCCCAAAATACTTAGTTGCCAAGAGATCAAGAGTTCATGCAGCCTGTGCTGGTTTACCACCTTGTGTGGGGATATCTTTCTCTAGTTCTGGCTCTGTGAGTGTTTTTTTGGTTTGGCTTAAATGTGTATGGTAATACCCTTCAGGCATGCACCCCCACCGAGCTTTTAGTATTTCAGAATCTGTGGGGGAGGGTCGGGATCCTTCTACTGTGGGGAGGAGAGGGGTACACCTAAGCCAATTGCCCTGCTTAACTGCAGGGGATCAGAGGGGTGTGAGGGATGAGAGTGTGGGGTGCTAGCCACTAGGGACCATGACAAGCTGTTGGAGCAGATGTTGCTCTGCCTTTTTTCTGTGAATAAAGTGTTTTCCTTGGCGACTCTGATACCAAGATGCAGTGGGCAGAAGTGTTTGAACTTCTACTTATGATGGTTGGCACAGTAATGATCTTTGCTACCCTGCATGTCATTGGAGCCCTCCTCTGGCACTGTTAACCAATACAATGTTCTGCTTGACAATCACCATAAAAAAGGCTATCCTTTTTCTCTGGGAGGTACAGAAAAGGTTTGTGGAATTCTTGTGACATTTACAGAATTTCTGGCAGCAGGGATTTTATTCTTTCCTGGAAAGCTAGTCCAGCCTCATTTTGACTCAGTTATAACCATTTTAATTTTCTAAAAAGTGAGATAAAAGATGTGAATGTTAAAGTAGGTAAGCAGAAACTACTATGTGACTTTAAAGAGAAACATCATTGAGTCCTTTGAAAGAAAGATAAGGTTTGAAGCATTGCCTTGTTAACATTCTATTGACAGTTCCTCCAGTGAACAATTTTATGTTGAGCTTAAGAAATGAAAAATCAGCTAAAATTATCTGGTTCT
The DNA here is from genome assembly GCF_008728515.1 of Papio anubis. Lineage (NCBI taxonomy): Eukaryota > Metazoa > Chordata > Mammalia > Primates > Cercopithecidae > Papio > Papio anubis. Next base: position 77,963,044 of record NC_044984.1, read on the forward strand.
GCAGCAGTAATAGTTCAACCTCAATATTCTTAGAGCTGTATGAGTCAATAAAGGTGTCAAAGGATTGTACAGATTTTTGAGTCCAGCAAAAGAAATTGCAACAGAAACCCTCTGGCATTGTAACAGTAATGTTGACACTGATTTAGCATTGGCTTAAGCTTTTTATATGTATATAATTATGTATGTTAACATTTCACAAAACTTTACTACAGCCCTAGTATTAGGGCTTTGACAAGATTAAGATCATAATAATTATTTTTTCTCTGCTGTTACCAACTGTCTACTTCTTCCTTGTCTCCTTGCTTTATATTATTAAATTGCCTCTGAACAGTAATCTGTTAATCAATAGTAAAATATAATCCTTGCAGTTACCTTTGCATAAAGCCATGCTAAGCACATTTTGTGCCATGATTTACACATGGCAACAAAAAGATAGTCCTTTAGCCATTTAACCCCAACCCATTTTAGCCTCAACTTATTTCTAGGGAAGATACTGATTTGTGTAAGCAGCACTTGAACACTTTCTTAAATAATATATGATTTTTTTCTTTTATATTTCTCTGTAGAACAGGTAGATTGCTTTTGCAAAGTGGAAGCATTTTAAATATGTGTAGACTAGTCTTACTTTGCTTTTTTATTTAATATTAAGTTCATTTAAAAGTGTTATGCCTTGGCCTTTCTTATGTTAGTGTGTTGGAGATTTTTTTCCCTCCATTTCTATTTAAATAGGGTTTATATAACTCATGTATGGGGGAATATCATCTTTTTAAGACAATGAATTGCTCAAAAGATTTAAAAGGTTATAAAGGCAAATATATCTGAGGGTTAGATTTGGTGACCATATATAAATGCACATGAAACCACTGTAATAACACACAAGCAGATGCTAGACAATGCTCACACTTGTGTTAAAGAGCAGGAAGATTTGATTTGTAATATTTTTGAACTTAGAATATATTTAGGTGTAGGTCCCAGTTTTGAACTTGTAAATATGACGATCAATGGCATCTTTTCTGAGTAGTAATTTTGTCTTTTATTCCCTATTTATGTGTCTGGCAATAATTTTCCCTTTGCTTTTTACAGTTTCTAAAAATACATCTTGAGATTCTCAAAATATATGAAAGCAAATTCCCAGCCAGTTTTTCACTTGAGCATATTTGCAATGGTGTTATAATTCTAAAAATAATATTTATGTTTAATGTATCCTGATTTGAAACTTGTACGAGAGGTTTTATAACTTTGTGAGTCGTTAGCATATATGATTATATAAATTTTAAAAGCTGAAGCCAATGCTAAATAAATGTCAGTGTAGTTGTTAGGAAAAAATGTGATAATTTACATCAGCTAACAAGTCTAAACATTGTATTTATATGGTAAATCTTTTAAGCACTTCTCCTAAGAAAACTGGATTCTGTAACTATACAGTCTGCAGAAGATGGGGCCAAACTAACCTTCTCAAATTAGTGAAGCTTCGGCAATCTCAAGATCTCAACTTGTATGTGTATAGAAAATTGAACCCAACTATACCCCAAAAAACAACGCTACAGTTTGATGCACTTTTCAAAGAAAAAAAAGGTCATCACAAGTTTTTATGCCATATGTTTCAATATTGAATATTATCCTCATAGCTATTTCTCAGTCTTGCATTTCTATTAATTCCTTTTGATGGTGAAGATTTCCTTCTTCAATCCCTAAATCTTGATTACAAGAAAGAGGACTCATTGTTATGTCCAAAAAAATAGGGCAACATAATTGTTTATCTTAAAAAATAACCTGTACATTCTAGTCTCCAAGGCAAAAAAAAAAAAAAAAAAAAAATCTTTAGTTACTGTTGCTGTCTTTTTTCATATTTACTTATTTATCCTATAGCAGAGCTTATCCAGCTTCATATTATTGATATTCAGAGCCAAATAATTGGTTTTTTTAATGGGATATGATCCTATGTATTACAATGTTTGGCAGCATCTTTTCCCTGTATATTCAAAAATTCCAGTAGCACCCAGTTGTGACAATCAAAAATGTCTTCAGATATTACCAAATGTCACTCAGTAGTCATTGTAAGTCAATGACCTACAGGATAGTTTGGGAATTTCAGGGCTTATGGTATTAGAAACATAAAGGGAATGAAAACATAATAGGTTATTTTACAGTAGAAGACATAATCCTAAAACAAACAAACAAATAAACAAAAACCAGAAAAATCGGTATGGCAGTTGTCATATATATGCACATTCATGTATCCCAAATAATCGGCATATGTAATTTGTTACACAGAGAAGAATTTAGGGGGACAAAGTTTGAAGTATCCTGAAATCTGGATTTTCCTAGCATGTCAAATAGGTTACGCTTTCTATTTCAGGAAAAAGTGATGCAGTTTCTTAACCTTAAAAATTGAGACCTCACATTTTATAACTGTTTTGGGGGTTCATGTAAGGTTTGCTGCTGCCTTTAGCTAATTAATATTTTTATTTTCATGGTATATGTACAGTATAGTATGGCATTTTCGTAAAGTATTGATACACTAACATCAGGAAATAAACTCATCTTTGTATCTCATACTCAATTATTAGCTTTGAGGTATTTTATTCTGTAAAAAATTTATACTGTATGTTAATATAATTAAAACCATTAAACAATGTAAACTACATTCCTATGTTGACAACTACAGAAAATTAGTTGATTTAACTTATTGAAAGACATGAATAACACTATGCTTCCACAACAGTGAGTCTCCTTTGCCCTTACAGCTGCAGTTTTAATTATAGCTTCTGTTCTTATAGTAATAACTATTCATTATTTTCTTCCTGTTTTCTATACCAAATGTCTTTTCTTTGTACCTGAACCATAAAGGCTCCAGTCTCCAAAGGTTGACTGTCAGTTTAATGCATATTAAAGCTGAATTTCTCTCTTAAATTCCTCACCTTAACAGTTAACATTGGAAAAGGTGACATTAAATCAAAGCTCACAGATGGTTTCTAATGTAGACCTCTATGTGTATTACATTGTTACTGAGACTTGTATATTTCTTCCTTCTTTCAGTAAGCAGTCATAAAAATTAAATGCATTTTAATATGATTTCAGACTATCAAGAAAAGCTTTAAAACACTCTTTAGACAAAATTTGAAGTTAAAACAAAACTATACTTGGTGAAAATATGTCTTTTGGATGACTTCCTGCTCTGTGTCTCCATTATTTTGTTACTAGTCATCCTCTATTTTCCCATGGCATTTTGTCATCCAGGACATGTTTTCTTTGCTCCAAGTATTATGTTGCTCTCCCAATACCAAGAGTTGGCACTATGAGCACTATTGGGGTTTGCATTCATTTTTTTTTTCTCCCTGTCATGGTTCATTATTGCTCTGCCTATTTTAGAGTCAAGAGTCAACATGAGTATGCCCCAAACACTGCTGGGTGCTTCCACAGATCATCTTGTCTCATCATATCAACCTGTGCAGTATTTAGTGCCACTTTCATTTTGAAGATGAGAAAACTGAGGGTTAGGATTTTTTTTTGAGTCATATGATCATGGACACACAGACATTTCTTTTGTCACTTTCAGTGTGACCCACCCATCTGATAAACTCATCTCCGCTAATGATGTGCACCAAAGAACCAGCATTCCCCTTTTGGTATGCACATTTTTAACATATTATTTTAAAATACTATGCCCAGATTTTTTTTTTAACCAAAAGGGGAAGAAATAGTGCTTAGATCAGGAGATAAAAACTCTGTGGTTATGAGAGGTTATGAAGTTATCAGAGATTAAATCATAAATCTTCTCTGGGTTTTGATAAAAAGATATGTATAAATATAAATATAATGACATGATGCTAAAGGCAGTTTAAATCATAAAGATGGTTGTGATGTTTTAAAACAGTGTTTATGGCATTTTAATTAATGGCATTTTCTTGAAAAAAAATTGAATTCTCAATATGCCAAATCAGCTATGAACTATGTATGAGGCATAATTAATAAATAATAGTCCTTTTTGTCCTTGACTATTTTTTCCTGGAAAACTCAGTCCTTGGAGGGACATTATCAAGTATGAATCAGTATGAGAAATGCAATTTTAACTAGAAATGAAGTAAGGACTCTGTCTAGAGGGTAACTTGTCTAGGCTTATTATTCAGATGATAAAAAAGCATTTTATTGAGAATACCGAAAAAAAAAAAATAATAAAACCCGTAAGTCTTTTTCTTAGAATGAATAAAGTATTGATGTTTCTACAAAAGAAATGTAGTAGAAATTTTCACCTTATATGTTGTTAATTTTATTAAATCAATAAAGTGATTTAGGGGATTTATAAGATTTTGGGGTATATTCACTACTAGGGTTTCAAAATGTCTGAAGTCACAAGTTATGGATTTAGGAATCTTGTTTAATAATAAATACTGTCCCTGTTGAGGCAATATAAGCCCAATGCTTATGGATAAGAAGTAAAAAACAAATTATATTATTCAAGGGCATAATATGCATTATGTCAACTATATAAATATTTAGTGATAATGTTCTAAAAGACATCTGAATGGGCTTTTGAATCTTTCTTTGTGTACATGTATTAGTAACCTTAATCCCAGACTACTAAAATGGAGACTAAAACATTCTTTATGAGTAGTACCTAATATCAGAAAGAATGTCAATTCTTTAATTCCTTTACTATCCGTGTAAACTACTACAAGTCAGAATCTGTCAGAATCCCTTACAGATGAGTATAAAATGAGAATAGTAAATTCATTTTATAGAGTTAGTGTGTGGATAAAGGTCACAATGGCAATAAAAATGTAACCCATAGAAAATAGTGTAAAACAATTAGGCACAAGTCCAGTGATTTCCATTCCTGTCAGGTGTTTGATCATTAGGTTAAAAAGTTATCAAAGAACTAGAAGTACCATATGACCCAGCCATCCCATTACTGGGTATATACCCAAAGAATTATAAATCATGCTGCTATAAAGACACATGCACTCGTATGTTCATTGCAGCACAATTCACAATAGCAAAGACTTGGAATCGACCCAAATGTCCATCAGTGACAGACTGGATTAAGAAAATGTGGCACATATACACCATGGAGTACTATGCAGCCATAAAAAAGGATGAGTTTGTGTCCTTTGTAGGGACCTGGATGCAGCTGGAAACCATCATTCTCAGCAAACTATGGCAAGAACAGAAAACCAAACACCGCATGTTCTCACTCATAGGTGGGAATTGAACAATGAGATCACCTGGACTCGGGAAGGGGAACATCACACACCGGGCCTATTATGGGGAGGGGGGAGGGGGGAAGGATTGCATTGGGAGTTATACCTGATGTAAATGACAAGTTGATGGGTGCTGACGAGTTGATGGGTGCAGCACACCAACATGGCACAATTATACATATGTAACAAACCTGCATGCTGTGCACATGTACCCTAGAACTTAAAGTATAATTTAAAAAAAAAAGTTATCAAAGAATTCAAGGACTTTTGCACAATGGCACAATTTTCACAGAACTAACTGAAATATTGGCAGTTGTACTCAAGTTGCAAATTAGTTTAATCCTGTCAAAATAAAATCAAGTTCTATGAGTTTGACTATTTTAGATACTTCATGCAAGTAAATTATGTGGTATTTGTCCTGTGATTGGCTTATTTCACTTAGCAAAATGTTCTTCATATTCGTCTATGTTGTCACTAATGACAGAATTTCCTTTTACAATTTATTTTAATGATAAAAGATTACATATTTATGTGGTACACATATTTGTTACATGCATAGAATGTGTAATTATCAAGTTAGGGTATTTGTAGTATATATCTTGAGAATTTATCATTTCTGTATATTGGTAACATTTCAAGTCCTATCTTTTAACTACTTTGAAATATACATATGTTGTTGCTAACTATAGTCATCCTAATCTGCTAATGAACACTTCATTTTTTAATCTAATTATACATTTGTACCCACTCTCCAAGTTCTCTAAATTTTCCCCTCCACCCTCATGTGCTTCCCAGCCTCTGGTATCTGTCACTCTACTGTCTGTCTCTATGAGGTCAAGTTTTTTAGTTCCCACACATGGCTGAGAACGTGCAGTATAAGTCTTTCTGTGCCTGGCTTAATTTACTTAACCATGACCTCTAGTTTTATCCACATTGCTGCAAACAACATGATTTCATTCCTTTCTTTGGCCAAATTGCATTTGACTATAGAAATATGGCCATTTTCTTTATCCATTCGTTCATTGGTGGACACAGGTGATTTTATATATCTTTGCAATTGTGAATAGTGCTGCAACAAACATGTGAGTGCAGGTATTACTTTGATATACTGATTTCTTTTCCTGTGGATAAATACCCAGTAGTGGGACAGCTGAATTGAATGGTGGTTCTATTTTTAGTTCTTTGAGAAATCTCCACTATTTTCCATAGTGGTTCTTCTAATTCATGTCCCCACCAACAGTGCATAAGACTACACTTTCTTTATGTCAATGCCAGTATTTGTCACCAAAAGGTTTTAACTGTAGCCATTCTAACTAGTGTAAAATGTATCTCATTGTGGTTTTGTTTTTCATTTCCCTGATGATTACTGATGTTAAACATCTTTCATATATCTGTTGGCCATTTTTTAAATATCTTCTTTTGCAAAATGTCTGTTCAAGTCCTTGGCCCACTTTTTAATAGGATTTTGTGTTATTCAGTTTATGTTCTTTGTCTACTCCGGATATTAGTCTTTGTCAGATGAATAGTTTAATAGTCTTTGTCAGATGAAATATTTTTTCCTATTCGACAGATTGTGTCTTCCCTCTGATTCTTTCCTTAACTATGAAGAAGCTTTTTCATTTAATGTAGTCCCATTTGTCTATTTTCGTTTTAGTTGTTTGTGCTTTTGAAGACTTAGCCATAAAAATCTTTGCCTAGACCAATGTCATGAAGTGTATGTTTTCCTATAGTAGTTTTACAGTTTTTAGTGTTCCATTTAAATCTTCAGGCCATCTTGAGTTGATTTTTGCATATGGTGAAAGATAGGGGTCCAGTTTCATTCTTCTCCATATGGATACCCAATTATCCCAATACTATTCATTGAAGAGTATTTTCTTTCCCTACTGTATGTTCTCAGTACCTTTGTCAAAATTCAATTGACTGTAAATGTGTGATTTCTATTCTGTTCCATTGTTCTATGTGTCTATTTTTATACTAATATCATGCTGTTTGGGTTACTGTAGCCTTGAAATACATTTTAAAGTCAGGTAGTGTGATGCTCCCAGCTTTGTTATTTTTGCCCCAGATGGCTTTGGCTATTCTGGTTCATTTTTGGTTCCATAAAAATTTTTTGAATTGTTTTTTCTATTTCTGTGAAAAATGTCATTAATATTTTGAAAGAAATTGCACTGCATCTGTATATTGCTTTGGGCAGTGTGACCATTTTAATGTTACTTCTTCTGATCCATGAAGATGGGATGTCTTTCCATTTGTTTGCATTGTATTCAATTTCTTTTATCACTGTTTTATAATTTTCCCTGTAGAGGTCTTTTACTTCCTGTGTTAAATTTATGCCTAGGTACTTTTTAAGCTATTGTAAAGGGTTTGCCTTCCTGATGTTTTTTGTCTGTTTCATTTCTGGTGATTAGAAGTGCTACTAATTTGTGTATGTTGATTTTGTATTCAGGAACTTTACTGAAACAATAAGTTCTAGGTTTTTCGGTAGAACTTTTTGGTTTTTATAAATATAACTTGGTGGTTTTTATTATTATCATTATTATTATTATTATTATTATTATTTCGAGATGGAGTCTTGCTTTGTCCCCCAGGCCGGAGTGCAGTGGCGTGATCTCGGCTCACTGCAAGCTCCGCCTCCTGGGTTCACGTCATTCTCCTGCCTCAGCCTCCCGAGTAGCTGGGACTACAGGTGCCCTCCACCAGGCCTGGCTAATTTTTTTGTATTTTTAGTAGACACGGGGTTTCACCGTGTTAGCCAGGATTGTCTCGATCTCCTGACCTCGTGATCCACCCACCTCGGCCTCCCAAAGTGCTGGGATTACAGGCTTGAGCCACAGCGCCCAGCCAACTTGGTGTCATTTGTAAAGACAGACAATTTGACTTCCTCTTTTCCGGTTTGGATGCTTTTTATTTCTTTGTTCTTACCTGATTACTCTGGCTGGGATTTCCAATACTATGTTGAATAGCAATAGTGAAAGTGGGCATTCTTGTGTTGTTACAGTTCTTACAGAAAAGGACTTTAACTTTCCTTATTCTGAATGACGTTAGCTGTGCATTTGGCATATATGGCCTTTATTGAGTTATGTTCTGTCTATGCCTGGAGTTTGTTGAGATTTTTTTTTAACATGAAGGCATGTTGAATTTCAGCAAATGATTTTTCTGCCTCTATTGCGATGGTCACATGGTTTTTGTCCCTCATGCTGTTGATGTGATGTATGATATGTATGGATTTGCATACATTAAGCCAACGTTGAATCCCTGATATAAATTCCACTTGATCACAGTGTATTATCTTCTTGATGCACTGTCAAATTTAGTTGTTAATACTTTGTTGAGGATTTTAGCATCTATGTTAATCAGGGATGTTGGCCTGGAGTTTGTTGTGGTGGTGGTTGTATTCTTGTCTTGTTTTGGTATCAATGCTGGTACCATAAAATGAGTTAGGAAGAATCTCCATCTTGTCAATTTTTTGCAGTCATTTCAGAAAAATTGGTATTGTTCTTTATACATTTGGTAGAATTTGGCAGTGGATTCATCCAGTCCTCAGTTTTTCTTTCTTGGGAGACATTTTATTATGGATTCACTATCACTACTCATTATTGGTCTGTTCAGGCTTTCTATTTCTTCCTGATTCAATCTTGGTAGGTTGCAGGTGTTTAGGAAATTATTCATTTTCTCTAGTTTTTCCAGTTTGTTAGCATATAGTTTTTATAATATTCTCTGGTCTTTCATATTTCTGTGATATTAGTTGTAACATCTCTTTCTTCATTTCTTAATTTTTATATCTTTGTTAGTCTAGCTAGTGGTTTATTAATTTTATTTTTTAAAGAAGCAACTATTCCTTTTATTAATACTTTATATTGATTTTTAGACTCAGTTTTATTTAGTTCTGCTCTGATCTTTATTATTTGTTTCTTTCTGCTAATTGTGGATTTTGTTTCTTCTTGCTTTTCTAGTATATTGAGGCACATCATTAGATTTTTTTTTTTTTGGAAATCTTTCTACTTTTTAAATGTAGATGTTTATTGGTATAAATTTTCCTCTTAGTATCGCTTTGCTATATCTCAGAGGTTTTGATATGTTGTTTTTTCAGTTTAATTTCTTTCAAGAATTTTTTTTCACTTCCATCTTAATTTTTCATTGACTCAATGGTCATTCAGGAGTATATTGTTTAAATTTCCTTGTATTTGTATATTTTCCAAAGTTACTATTGGTATTGATTTATAGTTTTATTCCACTGTAGTTTAGGAAGACACTTGATATAATTTCAATTTAAAAAAAAAAAACTTGCTGTGTTTGCCTTGTGGCTTAATATATGGTCTATCCCAAGGAGTATTTCATAAGAATGTGTATAAGAATATGTACCTACTGTGCTCATTAGATTTTATATCCACAGTTATTGAATAAAATAGGCTGTAAATGTCTGTTAGGTCCATTTGGTCTAAAGTACAGTTTAAATCCAATATTTCTTTGTTAATTTTGTCTAAATCTGTCTAATTCTGCAAGTGGGATGTTAAAATCCCCCACTATTATTGTATTGAACTCTAGTAACATTTACTTTCTGAATATTCATCCCCAGTGTTGGGTGCATACATATTTATTTATTTATTTATTTATTTATTTATTTATTTGAGAGGAAGTCTCACTGTGTCTCCCAGGCTGGAATGCAGTGGCGCGATCTCGGCTCACTGCAAGCTCCGCCTCCCGGGTTCACGCCCTTCTCCTGCCTCAGCCTCCCAAGTAGCTGGGACTACCGACATATTTATAATTGTTATATCATCTGGCTGAATTTTTCCCTTTATCATCGTGCCTTCTTTGTCTCTTTTTACTGTTTTCGACTTAAAGTCTGTTTAAGCTGATATAAGTGTAACTATTCCTGTTTGCTTTGGGTTTCCATTTGCATGAAATACCTTTTCCATCCCTTTATTTTCAGTCTATATATGTCTTTAAAGGTAATTTAGATAGCGTATAGTTGAATTTTATATATATACTTTTAAATTCATTCACCCAGTGTTTATCTTTTATGTGAAGATTTTAACTCATTTTCATTGAAGGTTAACATTAATATGTGGAGCTTTTTCGCTGTCACATTGCTAACTGGTTTCTGGTGTTTTGTATAGCCTTTGTTCTTTTTCTGTCATTGTTTGACAGTTTTCTGTAGTGGTGTCATTTGAGTCCATTCTCTTCCTCATTTATGTGTTTACCAGTGAGTTTTATGCTTTCATATGTTTTATGATTATAAGTATGATTCTTTTGCTTCCAGGTTTAGCATTTCTTGTAGAGCCAGTCTAATGGTTATGAATTCTCTCAGTATTTGCTCATCATGAAAATACTTTATTTCTTCTTCTTTTATGAAGCATAATTTTTGCTGGATACCGTATCCTTGGCTGACAGTGTCCTTTCTTTCAGCACATTGAACATATTATGCCATTCTCTCCTGGTCTGAAAGAAAAGTTTCTGCTGAGAAATCCACTGTTAACATGACAAGCATTTCTTTTTAGGTCACTAGAAACTTTTGCTGTTTTTAGAAGTCTCCCTTTGTCTTTGACTTTAGGCAGTTTGACTACAATGTGGTGTGGAGAAGAAATTTCTGCGTTGTGTCTGGGGGATCTTTTGTCACCCTAAATCTGAATGACTAAAACTTTTGCTAAACTTGGAAAATTTTCATTAGTTTGTTAAATTGAATTTTTAACCCTTTAATTCTTTCTTTGCATACCATGACTCCAATTATTTGAGTATTTTGTCACTTTATGGTTTTCCATAGATCAAAGACTTTGCCCACTTTTTCCTTTATCTTGTCTGACTTATTTCAAAAGACCTATCCGCAAATTCTAAGATTCTTTCTTCTACTTGATCTAGTCTATAATTTAAGTTTTTTGAATGTATTTTGTATTTCACTGAATTAATTCTTCAGTTCTAAAATTTTTTTAATGATATTTATCTCTTTGGTAAACTTCTCATTCATATTCTGAATTTTTTTTTTAATTTCTTTGTATTTTCAGAATTTTATTGTATCTCACTAAGCTTCCTTAGTATGAATATTTTGAATTCTTCTTCCAGGATTTTGTAACGTTATGATTGGGATCTGTTGCTGTAGAATCATTGTGTTCCTTTGGAGGTGTCATATTTCCTTGTTTTTTAAAGGTATTTCTTATATCTCTACATTGATATTTGTACAACTTGTCTAACAATCATTTCTTCAATTTTTTTGAATTGCTTTCATGGGGAAGAACTTTTTCCTGAAGATGTATTTATAACATTGGTTGGATAGGGTAATTAGCTTTGATTACAGATATGTAGTATTAGAGTATACTTTCTGTATGATTTCTTTGGCTATAAACGTGTGAATGGTTTCCGTGATTTCTTCTATGGCGTAGGGTACAACTATTAGTAAATGCTATGCTGAAGTTTTGCTGGGGACTGGGATTCCAGGTAGGCCAGTCTTCAGTTCCCAGTGGTGGGCTAAGCATGGCTGACTTTGGGCCCCAGGGAGGTATATGCCAGCACTGGTGTTAGTGGGTCCAGGAAGGCTAATTCCTGGCCCTTCAAGTGGCTTACTCAGATGCTGGTGGTAGCAGCAGTAGACCTGGGCCCCTCAGCAGCCAGCACAGGATGGGTGAAGACAGTGGAAGGACAACCTCCTGGATTCCAAGAAGTGCATGCTGGTATTGGTGGTGACTGTGATGGATGGGACAGAATATCTCCAGGCTGGCAAGTGGAATGTGCAGGTAGGTGATAGCTGTAGTGGTCACAACAGGGTGGGTAGCCCAGTCTCACAATTCCAGGAGAAATGTTCAGGTGCCAACACTGGTAGAAGGGCTGGGCCCTTGGACTGTGTGCTTGAGGGCAGGTGGGGGTAATGAGGAGCAAAGCTAGGCTGGGTGGGCTTGTCATTAGGCCCATAATTGTGTGTTCAGGCACCAGCTGTGACAGGTAAGAGAGTAGGGCAATATCCAGAGCACTGGCAGCATGCGGCTTCCCTACTCCTGGGTGGAGGTGAGCAGCACCTCCTTCCATGGTGAGAGCTTATGCCAGTGGGTGGGGACCATGTACACTGCTTATGGCCTCAGCCCTGGCAGTGGCAGGCCCTGCTTCTCTTGCATCTCAGCCCAGGACAGTGCACAATTTGTTGGGGGTGGACTCTAAATGGCACCTTTCTGTAGCTATTTAGCTCTCAGGAAGTGTGTGGAACTTAGCCTAAGCTACCTCCCTGGGAAGTGCCATCATACAATCTCTTGACAGCTCCCTATATTAATTTCAGGATCCATGAACATCCAAGGACTAACCCATGGCTAGGATTGCAGGAGTCCATAGTGGGAAATTAGGTTGATAAGGGTCTCTCACTTACCCTTTTCCCACACTGGGGAGTCTCTCTCAGCTCAAAGCCTATCTCAGCCTAGCATGCTGCCTTGCTTCCCTTTCTTTGCTTGTGATAGGACTTTCCTGTTACTTTTCTGTTGAATTCCAGTGTTTTCTCTTGGATGATCTATTCAAAGTACGATTATCTACTCACTATTTTTTTTTTTTTTTTTTTTTTTTTTTTTTTTTTTTTTTTTTTTTTTAGTGGAGAAGTGACTACGAAAAGCTTTAGTCATCTATCTTGAAGCTCCTCTCCTAGATTTTCCAGATTTCCTTTTTTAATGCTTAATATTTCATTGTATGAATATACTACATTCTCGTTATCTAGTCATCTGTCAACAGGCATTTGGGTTGTTTCCTTATCTTTGCTGCTGGGAATAATGCTGCAGTGAACATGGAAGCACAGATATCTCTGGGATAATGATTTATATTATTTAAGATATTTCCCAAAAATGGAACTTTGGATCACATTGCAGTTCCATTTTTAATTTGTGAGAATCTTCCATATTGTGTTCCATAGCAGTGACACCGTTTTATATTCCCAACAGTGTACAAATGTTCTAATTACTCCACTTTCTCTTCAACACTTATCTTTTTTTAAGTAGCTGTCTTGATAGGTGTGAGGTGACATCTCGTTGTGGTTTTAATTTACATTTGCCTGTGGATTAGTGATGTTTAGCAGCTTTTAATTTACTTATTGGCTATTTGTATGTCTCTTTTCAAGTCTGTTCAATTTCTTAGCCCATTAAAATTTTTTTTTCTTTTCTTTTGCTATTGAACTGTAGGGGTTTCTCATATATTTTGGATATTAGCCCCTTATCAGATATATAGTTTGAAAATATTTTTTTCCCATTCTGTAGCCTGCCTTTTCACTCTGTTGGTTGTTTCCTTTGTTCTTTGCTGTGCAGAATCTTTTTAGACTCATGTAGTCCTACTCTTCCGTTTTTGCTTTTTTTATCTGTGCTTTTTGTGTTATAGTCAAGAAATCACTCCCAATACCAATATCAAGAAGCCTTTATCCTATGTTTCATTCTAGGAGTTTTACAGTTTTAGTACTTACGTTTAAGTCTTTAATCTATTTTGCACTGATTTTTATGTATGGTATAGATAGAGGGCTGATCTCACTCTTTGGTATGTGAACATTCAGTCTTTAACCAATTGTTGAAAAGGCTATTTTTCCCTTTCTGTATTGTTGGCATACTATTCTAAATCCATTGAGTGTATACGCATAGGTTTATTTTTGGTCTCTTTACTCTGTTCCATTGGTCTATATGTCTGTCATTATGCTAGTATCATACTGAAAGAGAACATAAAGGTGGTTGACAGGGGCTGGAGTTAGGAAAAAAGAGTAGTCCCTCATTGCTATAAAGTTTCACTTATATAAGTAATTTCTAGAGATCTGCTGTAGAATGTAGTGGCTATAGTTAACAATGCTATACTGTGGGCTTAGAAATTTGTCAAAAGTATAGATCTTATGTTAAGTGTTCTTACAATAACAACAACAAAACCAAAGAGGCACAAGGAAACTCTTAGAAGTAATAAGTCTATTATCTTAATTGTTCTATTATCTTAATTGTTATGATGGTTTCATGAGTCTATGCAAATGTCCAGAGTCAAATTATGTACATTAAATATGTGCAATAATTTTAATATCAATTAGACCTAAAAATTATCTTTCATTATCTAAAAATAAATAAATAAAAATACTGAAAACATAGGTACCAAAAAAAGAAAAATCTGGTGTTATGAAACTGTATTTCCTCTAATGTATGTTCAACAGAATGCATAACTGAGCAAAAAATAATTCTGTGGAGAGCCATAGCCTAGAGTTAGAAAACTGTGTGTGTGTGTATGTGTGTATATGTGTGTGTATAAGAGGAAAAAGAGAGAGAGACTATAAGCAGATGCAGCAGATATTTTTAAAGATATTGAGGCAGAGCTTAAAGTATTATAAGAACTTATGAATACGGTTAAAAAACAGAAATTAAGACTCTATTTAAAAGCCCAAAGTGAAGTGCAGTAAGTCCTCACTTATTTCATTGATAGGTTCTCGGAAACTGTGACTTCAGGAAAAACTACATATAACAAAATTAATGTTTTTTTCTCATTAATGTTATACAAAACGACATTGAACAAAATGATGTTATTTGATCTAAAGTCACCATTTTCAAGAATCTATTGACAACATTGTGTACTTACTATACTTATATAATAGTAAAACTACAAATAATTTTCAGTTGGAATAGAGATCATGCCATAATTTCTTTCCTATCCCCAGGCAACCATTAGTCTGCTTTCTGTCAGTAATAGTTTGCATTTTCTAGAATTTGATATAAATGTAATCATACAGTGTATTTTTTTAAGAAGCCATTTTGATGTAGAGTGGGATGTAAATAATACATAGGTCAGTGCGTGATGTCAAAATAGACTATAACAAAGAAAATCCTATTGAGAACAAGACAAAGACAGAGAGATGTTACCTAGCTAAAAATTTCCACAACTCTTTACAAAGAAGCAATTAGAATTTAACATCGGAACCACATTGTGTATTATTTTTACCTTGTTTATAAATGTTTATGAATCATATATACAGTTGGCTCTTGAATAACACAGGTTGTGTTCTCATACACAAATTTTCCTAAGCCTCTGCCACCTGTGAGACAGTAAGACAAATCCTTCTCATCAGTCTATTCAACATGAAGATGAAGATGAAGATGAAGGTGAAGGCCTTTATGATGTCTACCGCCACTTAATAGTAAGTATATTTTCTCTTCCTTTTTTCTTAACATTTTCTTTTCTTCAGCTCACTTTATTGTAAACACAATATATAATACTCATATAAAATATGTGGTAATTCACCGTTTATGTTATCAGTGAGGCTGCTAGTCAATAGTAGGCCATTAGGTGTGATATTTTAGTGGAGGCAAAGTTATAAATGGATATTCACCTGCATGGAGGGTTGGTCTCCCTAACCCCTGCATTGTCCAAGCGTCAACTGTATATTTAAATATATGTATTTTTATTTTTATAGTATGTGTTAATTGGTATTGGTATTAGTTTTCTGAGCTGATGTAACAAAATATCATCTGGGTGGCTTAAACAAACACATTTCTTTTCTTACAGTTCTGGAATCTGAAAGTCCAAGATCAAAGTGTGGGCAAAGTTGGTTCCTTCTGAAGACTTTTTAGCTTGCAGGTGACCAGCCACCTTCTCCCTGTGTCTTTTATTGTCTTCCCTCTATGCAGGTGTCTGTGTTCTAATTATCTCTTCTTGTGAGGACACCAGTCATATTAGGTTAGGTCTCACACTACTGACTATATTTTAACTTAACTACTTATTTAAGGCCTTTATCACCAAATATAATCACATTCTGAGGTACTAGGGGTTAGGACTAAATATAAATTTTGTGGAGATGCAATTCAGCTCATCACAGTCTCCAATTAATCCTTATCTTATCTTTATAAAATCCTGAAGCAAATGAACCTAAACCTACGCTACACTAACAAATTCACTTGAAAATATTTGGGACTTCAGAAGAATGGTCTTATCATTAACATGAATGTTACATATTAAAATAAGTATCTTCTAGTAGAGAAAGTACTTGTAAACTGTAAAATGATACATGTATAATTTCTACTTAACACAGTAAAATTATTCTTTGTACTAGTGAGTGAAATGTAAACCACATTGCTTTGTTTCAGTTTTGTTTTTAGGGAAATCTATTTGCAAATGCTTTATAGAGAAAATAATGTTATCACCAATTTTGGGAATTATCAGTATTTATTGAGTTTCTAAATAATTTCCCAACATGTTCATGTAAAGTCATTTTGCTAACTTTTTATTTTTATTATGGACCATAAATGCTAACTCTGCTCTCATTCTTGAGGGTAGTTGTTTGTTTGTTTGTTTTTGAGACAGAGTCTATCTCCATCAGGTTGAAGTGCAGTGGCACAATCTCGGCTCACAGCAACCTCCAACTCCCAGGTTCAAGCAATTCTCCTGCCTCAGCCTCCCGAGTAGCTGGGATTACAGGCATGTGCCGCCAACCCCAGCTAATTTTTATATTTTTAGTGGAGACAGGGCTTCACAATGTTGGCCAGGAGGATCTCGATCTCCTGACCTCATGGCCTGCCCACCTCGGCCTCCCAAAGTGCTGGGATTACAGGTGTGAGCCACCGCGCCCAGCCTCTTGGGGGTAGTTTTCTAAACCACCACCACCAACAACAAGAATAAAACAACAGAAAATGAAAAAAAAAAAAATCTGTATCCATTTTTTAAACATCAAATTTTTAAGACATTTAGACATTAAAAAATGTGGTCTTTCTGCAAAATATATGGTTTTCTTGTTGAAATAGTGTAATTTGGGGAATTATGTCACCAAGATGATGAAATCCAAGGTAACCTGCTCTTATCCTTCCACAACAAGAATTCCACACACATCTACAGTTCAAGGTCTCTCTGCAGGAGCCCTGGGGCTTAGATAGGAGTTTGTAAAATGCTCGTGGGGCCCAGGACATTGTATAATTGCTTTGAGAATTCCAACCAACACCCAGGTGGCTAATCCATCCAATTTACTCCTGGGGGAAACTCAGAAATGGCCCAGTGTCCCAAGGGGTTTGGTTACAGCCCCTTTTGGCCTTTAACCTCCAACCAAAACCATCTGCCCAGAAGAAATTGCACAAACTAGTTCCTTAGTGGAAAGGCTCATCTCCATGCCAACATTGGTCTTTGCACTGAACCTGAGAGTTGCCACGATCCGGCTCCAGCCCACCTCAGCTGAGGTACAACTCAGAGCTGCTCATACAAGGACACAGAAGGAGACTCACCATACCTCACAGCCCAGAAGTCTGAACCTGTATGACAGGCTGTGCTGAGACATTCTGGGTGACGGACAGCTGTCTGGCCAATGAAATGATCTTGTCAAACTTAATTTCACAGGAGATCCTGAAGGTCCCCAGTCCCAGCTCCAGCTCCTCCTGCTACAATCAGGGAACTATACTGTCTGTTCAGGGACTTGTTGGGAGGCCTGCCTATCTGGCCCACTGTGACAGTCTTCTGGACTCAAGTCCCTGGCTAATATTCCCACTCAGCCCACATATTCTCCTTGGTTTTTCTGCAGATTCATCTAGGTTAGAAAGTCACCTCAACCTTGGAGTCCTTGAGACATTCCCTGCACACCTGGGCTTAGAGAATCCTCTAGTGCTGAGATGATTGCAGTGGTCACAGATTCACGGAACTCAATAGTCTGCTTAGAAGGCACACTGAAGGCCCTCTGAAAAACAGACACAAAGTCAGACTGCAAAGAATATAATAAATATCAAATTCCTGTATTTTATTGCATGTCCACAAGCATCAAAAAACTTCAAGCAAATATGACCTCACGAAATGGACAAAATTATATGCTCCAGACAGACCCTAAAGTAATGGAGATAATGTGTTCTCTATCAGATAAATAATTCAAAATTGCCATTTTAGGGAAACTCAGCCAACTTCAAGAAAACACAGAATCAATTCAGAAATGTACCAGAAAATTTTAACAGAGATATTGGAAGAATAATCATATATCCTGGAGGTAGAAATACAATGAATGAAATAAAAATGCAATAGAGAAACATAAGGTTTTTAAAGATAAGCAAAATTGACAAACCTTTAGTTAGACTAAGTGAAAGAGAAAACAAAATCAAAGCCTAAAAAGGAATTATTACAACTGATACCACAGAAATACAAAGTGTCGTTATGAACTATTATGAACAGCTACACGCTAGCAAATTGAGGAACCTAGAAGAAATGGATAAGTTTCTAGATACAAAAACCCACCAAGAATGAACTACAAAGTAATAGAATATATAAATAGACCAATAATGAATAATGGAATCAATGCAGTAATAAAAGGTATCTTTCTCTCAAAAAAAAGGCAAACTATTTCAAAAATTAAACAGGAGGAGAGAATATTTCAAAACTATTTTCACAAAGCCAGCATTACCCTGCTACCAAAACCAGACAAGGTCACACACAAAATAGAAAACTATAGACCAATTTGTCGAAGAATGCACATGCAAAAATTCTCATCAAAATATTAGTAAAGAAAATTTGACAACACATTAAAAAGATAATTCATCATGATTAAGTAGGATTCATCCCAGGCATGCAAGTGTGGCTCAACATATGCAAAATCAATATGATACCTCACAACAACAGAATCAAGAATAAAAAATGTGTGACCATTTCAATAGATGCTAAAACAGCACTTGATAAAATTGGACATATCTTTAAAATAAAAACTCAACAAATTGAGTATAAAAGGAATATACTTCAACATAATAAAGGCCATATATGATAAACCCACAGCTAGTTTCATACCAAACTGGACAAAATTAAAAGCTTTTCTGTAAGATCTGGAACAAGGCAAGGGTGCTTCCTTTCACCACATCTATTTAACATAGTAATAGAAGTCTCAGCCAGAACAATTATGCAAGAGAAAGAGAAAAAAGGTCATCCAAATTAGAAAGGAAGAACTTAAATAATCATTGTTTGCAGATGACATGATCTTATTTTTATAAAAATATGAAGACTCTACCAAATAATTCTTAGAACTGATAAATTCAGTAAGGTTGCTGGATACAAAATAAGTTTACATAGTGTTTATATATTCTAACAGTGATAAATCTGGAAAAAAATCAAGAAAGTAACTCCATTTATTTTAGCTGTTGTAAAATAAAATACCCATGAAAAAATGGAACCAAAGAAATTACAGATCTGTAGAGAAAAATTAAAAACACCAATAAAAAAAATTTAGGAGTACATGCACAAAAAATAGAAATATGTGCTTATGAATTGGAAGAATTAATGTTATAAATGGTTTATACTGTCCAAAGCAATCTTCAAATTCAATGCAATCCCTATCAAAATTCCAATGACATTCTTCACAGAAATAGAAATAATCCCAAAATTCATGTAGAACCACAAAAGATCCAGAATAACCAAAAATATTCTGAACAAAAAGAAAATACCTGGAGGCATTGCACTAGCTAATTTCAAATTATACTACAAAGCTGTACTAACCAAAACTGCATGGTACTGGAATAAAAACAGACACAAATACCCATTAACCAGATTAAAGAACCTAGGACAAACATTAGAGAAAGGACAATATTTTTAATAAATGGTTCTGTAAACCTGGATATCCACATGAAGAAAGACACTACATCCCCAACCTTTACTATCTACAAACATGAACTCAAAATGAATTAAAGCCTGAAATGTAAGACCTGAAACTATGAAACTACCAAAAGAAGTTACTGGGAAAATGCTACAGGACATTCGTCTAGGCAAATATTTTTTGGGGGGTAAGACTTCAACAACACAGGAAACAAAAGCAGAAATAGACAAATGGAATTATATCAAGCTAAAAAGCTTCTGTATGCAAAGGAAACAGTCAACAGAGTGAAGAGACAACCTACAGAATGGGGGAAAATATTTGCAGACTATCCATCTGACAACACATTAATTACTAGAACATAAGGAACTCAAACACTTTAGCAACAAAACCACAAATAATCTTATTTAGTAATGAGCAGAAAATTTGAATAGACATTTCTCAAAGGAAAACATACAGATGGCCAAAAAGTACATTTAAAAATGATATTACTAACCATCAGGGAAATGCAAATCATCTCACCCCAATCAAAAAGACAGAAAAATAACAAATCTTGGCAAGGATGTGGAGAAGGGAGAACCTTCATACACTGGATGTGGGATGCAAAGTAGTATAGTAATTATGGAAAATTATGGAGGTTCCTCTAAAAACTAAAAAGAGAAGTGCCATATGATCCGGAAATCCCACTGCTGGGTATATATTCCAAAGAAAGGAAATCGGTGTATCAAAGAGTTATCTGCACTCTCATGTTTATTGCAGCACTATTCACAATAGCCAAGAAATAAAATCCACCTGAATGTCCATCAACAGATGAATAAATAAAGAAAATATGGTACATACACATAATGGAGTATTATTCAGCCATAAAAAGATTGAAATCCTGTCATGTGTAGCAACATGGATGGAATAGGGGTCATTACATTAAGTGGAATAAACCAGGCACAGAAAGACACATTTTGCACATTTTCATTCAAATATGGGTGCTAAAATGTGATTTCTTGGAGGTAGAGCAAAAGAATGGTGGTTTCCAGAGACTGGGAAGATGGCAGGGGCTGGGGAGGTGTGAAAAAAAAGGTGCTTAAGGTGTAAAAAATACAGTTTGGCTGAAGAAATTTCTATTATTTCATAGTACAGTAGGGAAACTATAGTTAATGAGTTATTTTTTCAAAATAGCCCAAAGAGAATTGTAATATTCCCGATGCAAAGAAAAGTATTTGAGATGAGAGATATCCCAACTACCCAAGATTTGATAGTTACACATTGTATACAAATCAAAATGTCACATACATCCCCAAAATATGTGCAACTATTATACATCAATTTTAAAAGCACAAAAACTAGTGTAACTTGTTTTTGTATAACATCAAACATTATGTAAAATTGGGGCTGTAACTTTTTAATATATGTTAATTTAAATAAATTCCATGCAAAATGATTCTGAGTAAAGGATTGCCTCAAATCTCTTACATATTGCCTCAAATATTTTGTTTTTACTTGATACACAAGTTTATTTGAAAATCATACATTTATTTATTTTAGGCATTCTGCCTCATAATTATTTGTGTATGATACATACATATATATATGACTCACAAACTATTAAAAGTATTTAATAAACTTGAGCATACCTATAGTTTTAGAAGTCCAATTCTTAAACCTTCTCATGCTTATGGTATTAGTCTGTTCTCACGCTGCTAATAAAGACATACCTGAGACTGAGTAATTAATAAAGGAAAGAGGTTTGCTTGACTCACAGTTCCACAGGGCTGGGGAGGCCTCAGGGAACTTACAATCATGGCAGAAGAGGAAACAAACACATCCTTCTTCACATGGTTGCAGCAAGAAGTGCCAAGCAAAAGGGGGAAAAGCCCCTCATAAAGCCATCAGATCTTGTGAGAACTCACTATCATGAGAACAGCAGCATGGGAATAACTGCCCCCATGATTCAATTGCTTCCCATCAGGTCCCTCCCATGACACGTGGGGATTATGGGAACTACAACTCAAGATGAGATTTGAATGGGGACACAGTCAAAATGTATCACTTACTTTAAGCTTAATTGATATTTGATTTTATTGTATAGAACCCGTGAACAGGAATGTTTTTATTATGAAACTGATTAACAAAAGCAATCACCAATAAATGTAGTCTACAAAACTTCATAGACCTGTATATAGTAGTGAAATGATATGTATTCATCAGTCACATGAAGAACAGCTACATATTTCCAAAACAAAATAAAATCCACTTTGTGACACATTTTGTTTAGGTCCGAGTTGTATCCCCACAAATTCCATTTAAAGTCCTAAGTCCTACTAACTTAGCATGTAACTGTACTTGGAGAAAGGATCTTAAAGAGGGAATAAAGCTAAAATGAGGTCACTAGAGTAGGACCTAATCTAACTAGTATCTTTATAAAAGGAGGACATTAGAATATTCAGACACAGACATACACACAGAAGGAAGATCATGTAAATACACAAACCCCCTGAAAATAAAGGAGAGGATTCAGGAAAAAACCTGCCCACACCTTGATCTCAAATTTCTAGACTCCGGGAACATGAGAAAACAAATTTCTGCTGTTTAAGCTACTTAGTTTGTGGTACTTTGTTGTAGAAGCCTGAACAGACTAATAGCTTATAAAATCCTAATAAATGCACTTTGGTAGCAAAACTGCACATACTCCATCTGATATCTACTTAACAAAGAGTTGTTATGTAACAGGTTTTTGCATAGTCTTCCAGGTTCAAGGCATACAATTTTGAACAATTCAAACAAATTACATGCTTTTACTTAAAGTTTCATTAGAGCTAGAATCAAGACAGACAATCAACAGAGAAGTAAAAGAATATCATGAGGTTATTGCAATAGCAAAAAAAAAAAAAAATAGATTGAAGTGTGAATAATAGCTTTCTAGAGACACAGATCTATGTGCTAATTGATTTGGCTTAATTCAGTAAGACAATCACTTGTGTTCATTGAATATCCTTATTTTTTCAGATTGCCATTATTTCAAATAACCATTTTAGCTGGTTTTCTCCTCTCTCTGATGGCTGACCTCAAGAGGTTGTAGAGGAAACCTATAATTAGTGAGAACACACAAAGGCAAATATGTAAGTCAGTCTTTCCTTGCTGGGGATAGAAGTATTGTGCTGAGCTAGTGAATGGTGTAGGTGGAGGATCTGCTTGTGACAGCCCTTCTGCTCACTAACTGGCCATCTTTGAGCCTTTCTGCAAGGGTGGAGCACCTCTGTTCCGATAGCACATTCAGAGCTGCCTGTCTGCTCTTGCCATCTTCAGGCTTTCTACATGAAACATCCTTTGCTTGTACATGAGCCTCTGCACATTTCTGAAGTCAGCACAGACATCCTATGCTGACTAATCTTCTGTTTGTTTTGAGAGAGACTTTTAATCAATTTTTACATGACTTGGTAACTTAGTCGTGAACGATATAAAAAACAATTGTTTCTGGGACACTTTATAAGCTTGTTCATAAGAGTTCATAATGAATGATTGCTTATAAAATACAGGCAAGATTTAGTATTACAGATAGAATCTGCAACCCCCTACCATTCCATGTAACTTCCAGCCACAATACATATTATATTTCATTCTTGGTCTGTAAATGAATAACTTATGATAGTTTATGCTTATGATGTGATTTCCATATTTTAGAATAGGCATGTGATATTTGTTTTAATTTTAAAAACTGTAAACATACCATAAGCAACATAGACTGAGTCAGGACCTCATTTTAGTTCTTAAATAGCATGTTTTGTTAAATAATTCCAGTTTACAAACATTACTTTTATTTTACATTTTTCTTATGGGTTACGTGGCACGTCCCACCTCATTGATCCCACTTAACTACAATTGTAACTCTATGAAACTTTCATCTTTCATGTGAATTTGGTTTTGGCCACTTCTTTTGATAATGCCTTATTGAAGTTTTGTTTTGGCCTTAAACCGCTTAATTTTGTGCACATCTTTTCTCCTTGAGTTCATGACATCTTATGAGCCTTTACCACTCTGATAATTTTATGCAAGCCTTCAAATTAAAGGATTTATCAGCTTGTAAACCGTGATAATAACTTATTCACCTGAGGCTGTTTATATGGTGTCATATACCCATTATGCAAATATTTTCAAGCATAATCTTATGAAAGAAAAGATACATGTTGTCCAGCCCATTCATTGACAAGAAAACGTGGTAATTTCAGTTGCAGTGGTTGTGTAAGAGTTCTGCTATATGGACATTGGCAAACTGATGCTAATTTAATCCTAAATCTAAATACTTATGTCTAGAGCCATAAGCAATTAAGAGAATGGATCTTAACTACTGCACTGAGACTCTGGAGAGAATTAAGGTAAATTAAATGTCATATTTCCCAAACAACTACATTTGCTGAATAATATACTGTTATAACCTGGGCCCCAGTGGAATTCTCGGAAAGAGGCATATATTGTTAGTCACAAATTTAATATAGTGAGCAGTTCAAAATTATTCATCTGTATGCCTCCCCTCCTAAAAATGCTCAGAGGATAAGAGAGTTTCTGATGCTTCATCTCCTTAAGCATATCATTGTTCAGCTAAGCTAAACACCTGATCTTCAGCAAGTAATAGGATTAAAATATTGAAAGAAGTCATTGGCCTCTGTAAAGTAAATGGCATTGCTATGATAACATTAAGCTTATAAACCACTTACATATGCCATTGGTTTTCCTATGACTTTTCACTCCATAAATATTGCGCAACGTGCATTACAGGGAGCAATGAAAATCTCTAACTTATAGAAAGTGACAAAAATGATTTTTTTAAAAGCTTTCCTTGAGAACTTGGAATCTGGACCATTTAATTTACCCATTCCCCTACCTGGCATTCTTTCTTACTCTGTTTCTCTTCCAGTGTAAACCTAACCACATTATTTTCTTCAAAATGCATTTCTATGTGTAGGTTCATGAAAAGTATTTTCATAACATGTTGCTTTGTGTATCCACACTGAAACTTTGATATTGTTTCCTAAATAATTTAGTAAATTTTACTATGTCTTGCTAAACTCTGTATTCACATTAGAAAAAAAAAACATCATCTGACAACTAATTTGTTTTCACTGCTACAAAAGATTTTCTAATTTTTTTGCCAACATTGTCTTCAACTCTCTTATCTTTAACTTCTACATTAGCAAAGTTGCATCAAAATGATTCATCCTGTGTCATTATACTCATTTTTTTGGCATCTGTGATAGGCAGAATTCTAAGAAGGCCCCGATATTCCTGCTTCATTGTGTAATCTCCTTCTTTTGAGAATATACAGGCCTTATCCATCTGGTGAGAAATCACTCTGGTGATTACATTAAGTTATACGCAGAAAGGATTTTACAGATGTAATTAAGGTACTTAATCTGTTGATTTTTAGTTACTAAAAGGAGAGATAATCTTAGGTGGCCTGAAATAATCAGATGAGCCCTTAAAAGTGGCCAGAGAGGTTCAAAATGAGATTCTCCTGTTGGCCTTAAACGAGAAAGCTACCATGTTTTGGAGAGGTTATGTGTTAAGAACTTCTAAGGCCTCACAAGGGCTGCTAGTTAACATCTAGCAAGAAAGCTGAGAATTTAATCCTACAACCATGAAGAACTAAATTCTGCCAACAACCAATGAGGTTGGAAATGGATGCTGAGATCCAGATGAGAACACAGCTAGAGTGACACTTTGGTTTCAGCCTTGTGAGACCCTAAAAAGAGAACCCAGTTACACCATTCCCAGGTTTCTGACCTATAGAAAATATGGGATAATGTGTCTTTTGAAGTCACTATGTTTGTGATAACTAGTGGTCAGGGAGCTCCCACTATGTGGTATATAGAGACTTAAGTCCACAAGCCACTATGTTTGCAGTATGTTGTTACACAGTAATAGAAAACTAGTATAGTGTCTTCTCTGGTAATGTCCAGTTCTAAAGTAAAAAACTTGATGCAATTTGACTTTTCAGGCAGGCGTTATCTCTGCTAAATACTAGTTTCATATTTACTCAAACATATATTTATATATAGTGAAGAAGAGAATACAAGTTCTGGGTCTGCTTAGAAGTATGTAACATCCTAGAAGTTTTAAAAAGTCTCATAAATTAGATTGGGTGAAATACACACTTTACAAAGGAAAAACTGAAGGGCTTAAGTTTTAAATCAACACTTCAAAAACTGGTTGCAATAATTTTGCAAACATTTTAATTCTACTAGAGCTTACCTATAAGTAGATTATTCAGATTCATTTGCATTATAATCTTGCACTATTCCTTTCTCCTTTTCTCCTGAATTTTGATTATTTTATTGTTTTTGAGCAGAGCGTGAACAATGCCAGGGAATATTCTCAAAAATATATTTTACATTTTATTAACATAGATAATCAATAATTTAGTGAAGGACAAGGATGAAGTTAATGTTTAAAAATGAGTTGCATTATAGTACTTGTGGTAACATGACAAGTTAAAACAAATTATAAAAACCTTAATTTTGAAATATGGTCCTGTTAAGCCAAAGTCCTTTTTATAAAAGCTGCAAAATGAGAATTTTTAGCTAATCAGTGAGACTTGGCAGGACATAAATTGAAATATGTTTTATTGGCCAACATGTTCTGGAGGCATATGAGTGTCTAAATAGATGATGCTCAAAAGAGTATTTTTGTCATGAAAGTGCCTGAAAACATTTTGATCAGAAATTTGATTGCCATATGTCCATATCCTCCAACTTAAACGATGAGCATGCTTCAGGTCTCTTGAGATTTCTTATTCCCTTGCAATACTGACTCTTATCATTAAGCATCAGGGCTTGCAAAATGAGTTGTTTTCCTTACTTTCATAATTATCCTAGTATATTGACTATTTCAATATAAACTGTCTGGAATTTCAGCTAAAGTAATGATTTATTGAATCTCTGTATTGAGAAAATCGGCCATGTTTAGTGCTTGGTCTTGAACAGTGCTTTTGAATACCACTCTCGTGACACAGAGTCATTAAACTTGCCATACACAGATTCATTTTTAGTCATAGATGTTCATTTTTCATCTAAACTTTCAGGTTATAAACCTTTAAAGTCCATTATATGTCATTTTCATTTTTGTTTTTCTGAACCTTTAAAATGGAATGTATCAGAAAATATTTGTGAATACATTACTGAATAATATGTTAGGTATTTTATTTAATACAAATGTATGTATTTTAATACAATATTTAGACACCACCAAAGATAGAAATATGAGTTTTGGGAGAAGATATTTGGGCCTGGGACTTTTCTAATGCATTAGTAACCCTCAAATCACTTAAAATATATAATGAGGTAGGGACCATTTTGTTAGTATTTTTCCAATTCATCTCCCCATATGGTTCAATTTTTTTTTCAGATGTCATGAACACATTTAACATTTATAAGTGTGTGTGCACAAGTAATCTGCAATATGGAAGTCTTAAGAGCAGCAACTATTTCATTTGCATTCACTTTTTAGATATGACACTCGTAAATACTCATTATAGGCAACTGATGGTTACATTTTTTAAAAATAGGCTTTGTTTTTATAGAGAAATTTCAGGTTTACAGAAAAAGTAAGTGAAAAGTGCAGAGACAGAGTTTGCATTTTTGTTATAAATGCTTGCTTTCATTTTTCAGTTTTTAGATCTTGTGGACCTCATTTTTGCAATTTCTATCCTCCATTTTATCTTTTAAATTAAAGTTTTCATTTGGCCTTGTTTTTTTTTTTTTTTTCTTTCTTTCTTTCTTTCTTTTTTTTTTTTTTAAACGTACACTCTTTGAGTATTTAAGCTCCTAACATGGATGTCTTATTATGGGACCCTGAGAATCATGTAATAAAAGGCTTCATCAAAATGGAATATAATTGATTGATTTATGCTACAAGCAAGGTTGGCATTTCTCCTAGGCAGCAACAGAAAGGGTTCAATCAGGAGCTCAAGTGCCATAATTGAAAATAAAGGGGTTTTATATTTAATACTTTACCTACTGAAAAGAAGAAATTTCTCTTGCATTAGATAGCTCCAGGCCTCAATCTCCTATCTGATAGTGTCTAGGCCCATTTAAATTATATATCAAGTTAAATAACTCCCTGGCTGGTAGACATTTATGAGTAGAATTTTCAATGATTTCAATCTTTCAGTCTAATAAAGGAGGTAGTATATCTTAATGGTTTTTGTGTTTTCAAACGACTTTATAGAGTTCAGCAATGACTGAATACAAAGCATTTGGAAGACAAGAAGAGTGAGTGGTTGAATCAGAGATGCATTAAGTAGTCTGCTCACAGTCTGTGTACCACAATCCTGATAATGGTGCATGGAATGACCTTGTGTCTCCCTGTAGCAAATTGCCATGTCTGACATCTGTGGAAAGTGTTGCATGCCGGAATACCTGAGACACTGTTCTGCAACGTTCATCTCTTCACAGTACTTCTGTCCCCAGTGCCAGGTGCTGTGGGTAAAGTACAAATGAACAGTAGTTTGGGAACAAGGTCTGACTGCACAAAACGCCACTTAACATGCAAATTGAATTTAGAAAACAGGTTTAGTTTCTTAAAGTGAATAAAATGTATTGTAATAGCTATCTACTTACACTGAAGCAAAGATACATAAAGAAATATGTCTTTACTGCTTCTGTGAGCCAGTCTTGTGTCAGATTTGGACAAAGTTGTGAGTGTCATCTTTTCTTTGGCATGCTTGTAATTAGGCAAAATAGACTCTCAAATAAGAGGTTCAGCAGGGTATACCCTTCATCTATTTATTAATTGGTTGATTGATCTGTCTCCCTACCTCCTATAGTACATACTATAAAGCCTGTCAACTATTTTTCCACTTGTTTGTGTTAGCAAAATATTTCTTTTAAAAGTATGTTTTTAACGTTTTCTCATGCATAGCACTAAGTCAAATGCTAGCTTCTCTGCAAGAGTAAAAAGAACCTTACAGTTTCCTCAGGTCTGATTTTATCTCCTTCATAGCTCTCCATAGCTCCTCTATTATATCATATACTAGACTATCTAGTGTTTATAGCCTAATTGCCTGACTCTCCAAATAGGTGGCAAGATTCTTCATAACAGTGACTATCTTTCATTCATTTCT
The DNA here is from genome assembly GCF_008728515.1 of Papio anubis. Taxonomy (NCBI): domain Eukaryota; kingdom Metazoa; phylum Chordata; class Mammalia; order Primates; family Cercopithecidae; genus Papio; species Papio anubis. Next base: position 77,991,866 of record NC_044984.1, read on the forward strand.
GTGTCCTTCACTCTTTTTCACCTAGTTCATTGTAAATAGAGCTAAATATATACTGAATTAGTTATAAAGAACGTCCCTTATGTTTTTACATTAACTTGTTTTAGAATATGAATATTTTGGTGCATCAATTATAACTCAGTTATGAATAATGCTAATAATCATGAGTTCATACTGTTATGCCAGACACTGTAACATACTTTATACATATTCTTCCATTGACTTCTGACAATAGACCTGGGAGTTACAATAGGATAAGGAATCTGGAGGTTATTGAAGTTTAGTGATGTGTTCAAATTCAGAGATCTCATAAATGGTAAAATTAGAATTTAACTCCTGACCTTTCAGACTCCTCATCTACACTATGTTGTAACTGCCTAAGTTTCGCATGTGACGTAGTCATTAAAGTGGTTAACATTCTGGATATTTTATTTATGCCCACAGGGTCTGACTAAGTTTTCCCACCATATTTGATTTCAGCATGGCCGTGTGACTTCTGATATATATGTAGAAGTGATGGTTTTTTCCCTAGCAGTAGCTTTGTCAATGTATAATCTCCCAAGTTCTATTCCCACTGCTGAGATGACTCTAGAAACTTCTGTCAGCCAGAGTCTGAGTGACTGCAACTAGCACAGCCCTAAAGCTGGCCTATGTTGTGCCTGTACAATCAATGAGAAGAACTATTATTGTGTTAAGCCATGACATACTGGGGTTATTACTAAAACTCAACTAAATCCATCCTAATTGAAATAGCAATATCTGCCCTATGTTTCAATGTCTTTTTCCTGAGTTACCTGTGTTTCTTGTTGAACAACAATATCTTTATGCCCAGATAACATGATTTCAACATTATATTTATTCAGATGCCATAATACTTGGAGGGTCAATTCTTATGGGACAGAGTTTCATTGAGAGACCTGAAGACCCTTTAACCAGAATCACTTGGGGAGCTTTTTAAAAATGCAGTCTGGAATCCACCCTAAATCTACAAGATTAAAACCTTAGAGTAGATCAGGAAATCTAGATTTTAACAAATAGCTTACAGGAAACTTATGGAAAGTTTGGGGATTAATGCCACGGGTATTAGAAGGTAAAGGTTATTTTCATAACTAAGTTCTGGTCTTAGTTTACTTCTTGCAGCATGGCAGGTGCTATCTCTATCTCTAGGCGTCGGCTTAATATCATTGTAGTAAGTGATGACCACAGAAGAAAAGAAATCAAATTCTAATACAAATTATTTAAGAACGTTTCACTTTTCAAAATTAAATGAGCAGGTTATAATTTTTAAAAAGCTTGTTTAGAAAAACTGAGACTCAGAATATAGTTACTTTAGATCATATTCCTTGAATAAAAATCCAAGTAATATGTCTTCATTATGAAAAATAAATGGATACAAAATACAGCCAAAAAATAAAAATAGGTCAACTAAAGTTTGGTATGTTTTTCCAAACTCGTTCTCTTTTCTTGCTATGATAACACACGTACAGCATGAGTGATAACGTGCATTAAATATGTTAGTTGAGTACTCTGGGGGATATTGGTTCCTTTTATTAGGAATATTATCATGCTATGGTAACGAATAATATCTAGCCTGTTGATAATGTATTTAAGTTTTAGAATCTATATTAAACATGATAGATATTTCAGTAGCCTCACGGTTTCTCAGTAAGAAGGCATATGGAATATACGGATTCGAAGGTGGCTCTTCTACTCCCTTAGGTAATCTTGATTGAGTTCCTTAAATTCTTCAAACTTTATATCTTTATATTCCTCGTACCATGAAACTCTTGATCATCCTCTTAAGTCCTCTCCACACCCTAAGATAAGTATCATCCTCTCTTCACAGATAAGACAGTAGCATTCTAGTGAAATCACATAACTAGTAATTAAAACCAGTGCTGGTTAGCACTGAAGCCTTCAGACTTTCTCCCATATCTTCACCATGGGGCTTGTTGTCTTGATTGTACATTAAAAGAAGTACTCTCTTCCTTCAAATACGAAAAATTTGTCATTCCAAAACATCAAATACCTTGTATATTCTCTTTGGATGATATAATTAAAATAAAACCCTAGCCTTGGAACAAAAATTTACAGGATTTAAATACCACTTCTAGCACCCATTAAGCTCTGTGGTCATGGTTGAGTTTTTTCTGTACAAAGAAGATAATGAATCTAGGTGAATTTTTCTTTTGAAGTTTATAGAGAATGAATACAAAGTACCTAGAACTGTGCTTGATAGGTAATAAATGTGCAATGAATATTACATTCTATTGAATTTTACCAGAAGCTATAAGAGACATTTGACTAATCTATACATTTTAAAAGCATATCCTTTAAGTAGAATAGATATTTTTATAAGTAAGAATATTACTTTGCTTTTATTGGATGATATTGTTTTCTACTCCTCTTATCATTTTTATAGAGTATTCCAGTCATACTGAACAAGGACCTAATGTCTTTTCCTAGCAGTTATGAGCAGTTGTTATTGTGTGTGCTTACTATAGTCATCATAGTTCAAATTACATCTAGAGACTCAAAAATAATCAGGTTTATTATAAGTCACTGAAAGTAATTGTGCATGTGCAAAAATTGCAGATAAATGATCCTTAATTGGGATATTTTGACAGAGGATACTGATATCTATAAAATAAAGTAAAATTGTCTTCTGTGAATGATATAGATGATGCAGATTTCTTGTTACAATGCAGCTAAGTTAAAATATGGGAACTTAGCTTGATGATTAAAAAAAAAAGCATGTTCTTTGTATTAAATGGTTTATGGCCAAGCAAAGTCCATTCATTTGACTTCCCAGACAGCCAGAGCTGAATTCAGAAGCAACTAATTGATCTGGGGACCTTCCTTTGGCATCTTGCCCAATGGTTCTCTTTGTGGGAGGAACAGCTTCACACACAGAGCTTAAAAGCATCTGGGTTGCTGTTCTGAATGCTACTGTTGACAGATTTACCATCTGCCTTAAAGAAAGACAACAGTCTCGGGACCTTTGATATTAAGGATTCACATGATAGCCTTTGACAGTAAAAATCCTTCATTAAACAAGAAAATAATTCCTATCTAACATAAAAAATAACCAGTTATTTTAATTTTATTTATCTACAAATATAATGTGAAAATTCATTGATGGTGGAGCATTTGTTGAGCACTATGTGTCATCCCCGAGTACTTTATACTTACACGTGTAATTCGGACAACCACTCGCTTAGGTAGGCACAATTTTAACTTCATTTAGAAAATAATACAGCTTATACATGGAGAATAAAAGATTTACTTAAGCTTACTTTAAGTTATAGTAAGCATGAGAGCAGAAACTTGAATCAAGGTAGTCAGAATCAGTTTGTCACGTCTGTGTATACTGCATTTTTGTCCATTTTCTCTAGGAATTTGATTTTCTAGAATGCCTTAGTATAGTTTATTAATAAATGATAGATTATTTTTCTATTAAAATAGATTACTTAGGTAAGATAGATTATTCATAACGTGGTTATATTGATATCAAGGTTACAAGTATTCCTTTTTGCCTTCCAGAAGAAAATGTTATTCAAAGACAGATTATATCCTGAATTCTTACAATTGTGTGCCATAGATAAGACCAGAACATAATTATGGATGACAAAAATGTACTCTACCCATTAAATAACCAGACTACTTGCCATAGTAATGTGAAAGTAGAAAAATTAAAAGCTCTATGCAAATTTAAGGTATATCACAACAAAGGACAGTATGTTTGTTTAAGTACATTGTTTATTAACACATAATTTATAGAGTATGTTTTTTCATCATGATTATGTCTTGCTTTCATAGCACATTGACAAAACACTCAGCAAGTGAGATGAGATAGACTTGTTTAATCATATTTGCACACACTTGCAATGATATATACTGCTCCTTTGCTGTAACATTCTTGGCATGATCTTTAAACACTCAAATGCTGATGATCTCAATGCCATTAATAGGATATCTATGTGAACTTTAAATGATAATTTAATTTAAAGTCTTTAAACATAAATGCATGGCTACATTTAAAATTGCATTGCATCTTTTAAAAATCACTCCCTGTGGACATTTCCTTCTGTTCAGTAAAATGCAGGCACATTCCAGCTATAAGCACTTGTAGTTGGAATGCATATTGTGCTCCTTAGTTGCCCTGCTTTCCTTTCCCTTGGGGAAAATCTATGAACCTGGTTGCAGACTGTCAGTTGGAAGATAGGTAGAATGATTTATAACCAGCTTTTGGCTGTTTACACTAAAGTACATGTAGCCAAAACACACTGGAAAGGAAAATGGAATAGAAGATACTGACTCATTTTTTAGTACTGGCCCTAAAGCCCACAAGCACAATCAATAATGAGAATATTGAGTCTATTAATCAAAATATGCAGTACACTAATGAGCATGTTCTATACTAATAGTAGAAACATTGAAAGCAACAAAATAACTTTATACAGAAAATGCAACATGCAAAGGTGAGTTAAATTCACTAAAGACTACTTGGTATAAATGAAATACACTTCCTAGTTTTATTTGTAGGTCTCAGATCCCTTACTGGTATCAGGCAAATAAACAACTTAATTTATTGGGTGGATATAAAAGGTTATAATAAACCAAGTCAAAGTTAAAGAAGGAAGAAGAATATAGTTCAGTTAAATCTGTGGTAATGCAGATGCATAAGTACTAATCCACAAGAGTATGGTTTAATGGTAAGAAGTGAGTATGTCTCTGTAGACTCCATCTCTGGGGGCAGGGCATAGCTGAAAAGGCAGCAGACAACTTCTGCAGACTTAAACATCACTGTCTGACAGCTTTGAAGAGAGTACTGGTTCTCCCCGCATGGAGTTTGAGATCTAAGAATGGAGAGACTGCCTCCTCAAGTGGGTCCTGACCCCTGAGTAAACTAGCTGGGAGGGGCCAACAGACACCTCATATGGCCAGGTGCCCCTCTGAGACAAAGCTTCCAGTGGAACAATCAGACAGCAACATTTGCCGTTCTGCAATATTTGCTGTTCTACAGCCTCCGCTGGTGATACCCAGGCAAACAGGGTTTGGAGTGGACCTCCAGCAAACTCCAACAGACCTGCAACTGAAGGTCCTGACTCTTAGAAGGAAAACTAACGAACAGAAAGGACATCAACACCAAAACCCCATCTGTAGATCACCATCATCAAAGACCAAAGGTAGATGAAACCACAAAGATGGGGAGAAACCAGGGCAGAAAAGCTGAAAATTCTAAAAATCAGAGTGCCTCTTCTCCAAAGGAATGCAGCTCCTCACTAGCAATGGGAAAAATCTGGACAGAGAATGATTGGATGAGTTGAGAGAAGTAGGCTTCAGAAGATCAGTAATAAAAAACTTCTCCGAGCTAAAGGAGGATGTTCAAACCCATTGCAAAGAAGCTAAAAACCTTGAAAAAAGATTAGATGAATGGCTAACTAGCATAAACAGCATAGAGAAGACCTAAAATTACCTGATAGAGCTGAAAACCATGGCACAAGAACTATATGATGCATGCATAAGCTTCAGTAGCATATTTCATCAACTGGAAGAAAGGGTATCAGTGATTGAAAATCAAATGAATGAAATGAAGCAAGGAGAGAACTTCAGAGAAAAAAGGGTAAAAAGAAACAAACAAAGCCTCCAAGAAATATGAGACTATGTGAAAAGACGAAATCTATGTTTGATTGGTGTACCTGAAAGTGATGGGGAGAATGGAACCAAGTTGGAAAACACTCTTCAGGATATTATCCAGGAGAACTTCCCCAACCTAGCAAGGCAGACCAACATTCAAATTCAGGAAATACAGAGAACACCACAAAGATACTCCTCGAGAAGAGCAACTCCAAGACACATAATTGTCAGATTCATCAAAGTTGAAATCAAGGAAAAAATGCTAGGGCAGCCAGAGAGAAAGGTCAAGTTACTCACAAAGGGAAGCTCATCAGACTAACAGCAGCTCTCAGCAGAAACTCTACAAACCAGAAGAGAGTGGAGGCCAATATTCAACATCCTTAAAGAAAAAAATTTTCAACCCAGAATTTTGTATCCAGCCAAACTAAACTTCATAAGTGAAGGAGAAATAAAATCCTATACAGACAAGCAAATGCTTAGAGATTTTGTCACCACTAGGCCTACCCTACAAGAGCTCCTGAAGGAAGCACTAAACATGGAAAGGAACAACCCGTACCAGCCACTGCAAAAACATGCCAAATTGTAAAAACCATCAATGCTAGGAAGAAAATGCATCAACTAACGAGCGAAATAACCAGCTAACCTCATTATGACAGGATCAAATTCACACATAACAGTATTAACCTTAAATGTAAATGGGCTCCATGCTCCAATTAAGACACAGACTGTCAAATTGGATAGAATCAAGACCCATCAGTGTGCTGTATTCAGGAGACTCATCTCACGTGCAGACACACACATAGCTCAAAATAAAGGGATGGAGGAAGATCTACCAAGCAAATGGAAAAGAAAAACAAAACAGCAGGGGTTGCAATCCTAGTCTCTGATAAAACAGACTTTAAGCCAACAAAGATCAGAAGAGACAAAGAAGGCCATTACATAATGGTAAAGGAATCAATTCAACAAGAAGAGCTACTGTCCTAATATATATTCACCCAATGCAGGAGCACCCAGACTCATAAAGTAAGTCCTTAGAGACCTACAAAGAGACTTAGACTCCCACACAATAATAATAGGAGACTTTAACACCCCACTGTCAACATTAGACAGATCAACAAGACAGAAAGTTAACAAGGATATCCAGGAATTGAACTCAACTCTGCACCAAGTGGACCTAATAGAAATCTACAGAACTGTCCACCTAATCAACAGAATATACATTCCTCACAGCACCACATCGCACTTATTCCAAAATTGACCATATAGTTGGCAGTAAAGTACTCCTCAGCAAGTGTAAAGGAACAGACATTATAACAAACAGTCTCTCAGACCATAGTGCAATCAAATTAGAACTCAGGATTAAGAAACTCATTCAAAAAAACACAACTACATGGAAACTGAACAACCTGCTCCTGAATGACCACTGGGTACATAATGAAATGAAGGCAGAAATAAAGACGTTCTTTGAAACCAGTAAGAACAAAGACACAACACACCAGAATTTCTGGAACACATTTAAAACAGTGTGTAGAGGGAAATTTATAACACTAAATGCCCACAAGAGAAAGCAGGAAAGATCTAAAATTGACACCCTAACATCATAATTAAAAGAACTAGAGAAGCAAGAGCAAACACATTCAAAAGCTAGCAGAAGGCAAGAAATAACTAAGATCAGAGCAGAACTGAAGGAGATAGACACACAAAAACCCTTCAAAAAATCAATGACTCCAGGAGCTGGTTTTCTGAAAAGATCAACAAAATTGATAGACCATTAGCAAGATCAGTAAAGAAGAAAAGAAAGAAGAATCAAATAGACACAATAAAAAATGATAAAAGGGATATCACCATCAATGCCACAGAAATACAGACTACAGTCAAATAATATTATAAACACCTTTACACAAATAAACTAGAAAATCTAAAAGAAATGGATAAATTCCTGGACACATACTCCCTCCCAAGACTAAACCAGGAAGAAGTTGAATCCCTGAATAGACCAATAACAGGCTCTGAAATTGAGGCAATAATTAATAGCCTACCAACCAAAAAAAATCCAGGACCAGATGGATTCACAGCCGAATTCTCCCAGAGGTACAAAGAGGAGCTGGTACCATTCCTTCTGAAACTATTCCAATCAATAGAAAAAGAGGGAATCCTCCTTAACTCATTTTATTAAGCCAGCATCATCCTGATACCAAAGCCTGGCAGAGACACAACAACAAAAAGAGAATTTTAGACCAATATCTCTGATGAACATCGATGCAAAAATCCTCAATAAAATACTGGCAAACCGAATCCAGTAGCCCACTTACCCACCATGATCAAGTGGGCTTCATTCCTGGGATGCAAGGCTGGTTCAACATATGCAAATCAATAAATGTAATCCAGCATATAAACAGAACCAAAGACAAAAACCACATGATTATCTCAATAGATGCAGAAAAGGCCTCTGACAAAATTCAACAGCCCTTCATGCTAAAAACTCTCAATAAATTCGGTACTGATGGAACATATCTCAAAATAATAAGAGCTATTTATGACAAACCCACAGCCAATATCATACTGAATGGGCAAAAAACTGGAAGCATTCCCTTTGAAAACTGGCACAAGACAGAGATGCACACTCTCACCACTCCTATTCAACATAGTGTTGGAAGTTCTGGCCAGGGCAATCAGGCAGGAGAAAGAAATAAAGGGTATTCAGTTAGATAAAGAGGAAGTCAAATTGTCTCTGTTTGCAGATGAGATGAATGTATATTTAGAAAACCCCATCGTCTCAGCCCAAAATCTCCTTAAGCTGATAAGCAACTTCAGCAAATCTCAGGATACAAAATCAATGTGCAAAAATCACAATCATTCCTATACACAAATAACAGACAAACAGAGAGCCAAATCATGAGTGAATTTTCCATTCACAATTGCTTCAAAGAGAAAAAAATACCTAGGAATCCAACTTACAAGGGATGTAAAGGACCTCTTCAAGGAGAACTACAAACCACTGCTCAGTGAAATAAAAGATGACACAAACAAATAGAAGAACATTTCATGTTCTTGGATAGGAAGAAACAATATCATGAAAATAGCTATACTGCCCAAGATAATTTATGGATTCAATGCTATTCCCATGAAGCTACCAATGACTTTCTTCACAGAATTGGAAAAAACTACTTTAAAGTTTATATGGAACCCAAAAAGAGCCAGCATTGCCAAGTCAATCCTAAGCCAAAAGAACAAAGCTGGAGGCATCACGCAACCTGACTTCAAACTATACTACAAGGCTACAGTAACCAAAACAACCTGGTACTGGTACCAAAACAGATGTAGACCAATGGAACAGAATAGAGCCCTCAGAAATAATACCACACATCTAAAACCATCTGATCTTTGACAAACCTGACAAAAACAAGAAATGGGGAAAGGATTCCCTATTGAATAAATGGTGCTGGGAAAACAGGCTAGCCGTATGTAGAAAGCTGAATCTGGATCCCTTCCTTACACTTTATACAACAATTAATTCAAGATGGATTAAAGACTTAAATATTAGATCTAAAATCATAAAAACCCTAGAAGAAAACCTAGGCAATACCATTCAGAAAATAGGCACGGGCAAGGACTTGATGTCTAAAACGCCAAAGCAGTGGCAACAAAAGCCAAAATTGACAAATGGGATCTAATTAAAGAGTTTCTGCACAGCAAAAGAAACTACCATCAGAGTGAACAGGAACCCACAGAATGGGAGAAAATTTTTGCAATCTACCCATCTGACAAAGGGCTAATATCCAGAATCTACAGAGCTTAAACAAATTTGCAAGAAAAATATCAAACCCATCATGAAGGAAATGAACAGACACTTCTCAAAAGAAGACATTTATGCAGCCAACAGACACATGAAAAAATACTCATCATCACTGGCCATCAGAAAAATGCAAATCAAAACCGCAATGAGATACCATCTCACACCAGTTAGAATGGCAATCATTAAAGTCAGGAAACGATAGGTTCTGAGGAGGATGTGGAGAAATAGGAACACTTTTACACTTGTTGGTGGGACTCTAAACTAGTTCAACCATTGTGGAAGACAGTGTGGTGATTCCTCAAGGATCTAGAACTAGAAATACCATTTGATCCAGCCATCCCATTATTGGGTATATACCCAAGGGATTATAAAGCCTGCGGCTGTAAAGACACATGCACACGTATGTTTATTGCAGCACTATTCCTAGCAGCAAAGACTTGGAACCAACCCTAATGTCCATCAATGATAGACTGGATTAAGAAAATGTGGCACATATACACCATAGAATATTATGCAGCCATAAAAAAGGATGAGTTCATGTCCTTTGTAGGGATGTGGATGAAGCTGGAAACCGTCATTGTGAGCAAACTGTTGCAAGGAAAAAAAACCAAACACCACATGTTCTCACTCATAGGTGGGAATTGAACAATGCGAGCACTTGGACACAGGAAGGGGATCATCATACACCAGGGCCTGTTGTGGGGTGTGAGGAGCATGGAGGGATAGCATTAGGAGACATACCTAATGTAAATGATGAGTTAATGGGTGCAGACACCAATATGGCACATGTATACATATGTAACAAACATGTATGTTGTGCACATGTACCATAGAACTTAAAGTGAAGAAGAAGAAGAAGAAGAAAGAAGAAAGAAGAAAGAAGAAGAAAGAAGAAGAAGGAGGAGGAAGAAGAAGAAGAAGAAGAAGAAAGAAGAAGAAAAAGAAAGAATTTTGTCTAAGTGATTTGAAGACAAATACACTTGAGGAATAATCCTGATTCAATTAGCTACTTGCTAGTTGTGCATTTCTAGGTAAATAGTTAACTTTTCTTCTGATATTTTAGTTGCAAAATGATAACGATATCAGTTTCATATGTTTCTGGTGGTTCAGATAAGTGGAAAGGAAGTGGTTGCCACATTGAAAGCATTGAAGCGTGCTAGTTTCTGACTTTCCTCTATATTTCATTGTTTACTGAAAATGTCTCAGTCTGATGCTCCAGGTCTCCTCTAACTTGCTCCCACACCATTCTTCCAGCTTGAGTCCCCATTCAAACGCTATACTTGAGCTAAATTGGTTGATACTCAGTTCTCAGTTTTCATGTATTGACTTTTGCACAAAGTTTACTTTTTCACAAAAAGTGAACCATTTTTAGACCTTTAAGTCAAAACCAGTCTTTCTGTAAGTTAGTTGTCAGATAATGACTTTGAGTTTTTAAAATGACACTAGTTATCTTTATTATTTGTTTGTCAGAAGGCCTATATTTCTCAGGGGTTTTTGATTATGCATTCATTTTTAATTCTAGAGAATCTTTTAAACTGGGTCTTCAGCATATTTTTAAGGACACATGGAGTGAATATTTTCTTCCTGCCCATACCCTACTTCAAATGTCCTTACTAGACCAAAGCAGATCTATGTAGTTTTCTGTGTGAGAAATGTTTTATTAAAGGAAATGAAAACACAAAGTAAAACAAAAAAAAATGAGAAAAATTTTTATTTGAAGGAGTTTCAGATGGTAATCCAGAAATTCAAAGAATCAAACTAGTTAGGTTCAAAAATTCAAAATTTTGGACCTAATATTAAAGTGTTAGATGTGTGGTTCCAAATACACATTTTCAAGGAGTAAAACAAATAATGAAGTACATACCAGTATGTTACATAGAGAGTACTGGCAATAAATGCATATTGGAGAGTGCATGCTTCATTTGAATTAATATGTGTGTCTAATCCATCCTCCTATCTAATCTGGCAACCTTATCTAATCTACTTAATCTATTTTATCTACCTGGGTATTTACCTAGCTACCTAATCTAGCAAATCTATCCATCTATATTTTTAATTATTCATGCCAATCCAAACTTATCTACAACTCAGATTCTTCCAGAATCTAGCCAGATTGTGATCTCTGGGATAGTACAGATAAGAAACTATACTACCTCTCCCCACAACACACCTGTAATTATTTAATATTGAAGGCAAGAGTATTTTGCCTTGAGAATGAGAAATGTTGAATCAGAATCTGAAGTTATTTCATTCTCCATATTCTCTTCTTTCCTTCCTTCTCTTTTATAATTGTTTCATGATCAGATCTCCCATAATCTAGCAGTACCCCAGCCAGACTCCGGGCTACACACAAAAATGTATGTCCCATTTCTTGGGTCAGGGAGAAGAGAGAGTAGAGGAAGCCTCATTAAGAGAGAGGATGTCCATGCAATGTGGGTATCCTATCAGGGAGGTAGGGCAGATTGTCCTTCTCCTAGGGTGCTTAATAAAGGCTTCCTATGAGGCTGCTCAGTGGAGGTGCTTTCAGATCAATGTGTGCTTGTTGCTTGTTTACCCAAGCCATTTAAACATTGCTGAGATAGAATTATTTTGTTAAAATATAGTGGTAAATTGGGTGTGTGTGTCTTTATTTATATACACATGCATATATAAAGATTCTAGTAATGGTTCCTTTTAAAATATGTCTTATTTAACTTTCATACATTTGGATTTCAGGTAGATTTTCAGAAATAGGATGTGTATAAAGCAGATGATTCTCTAAACTTACTATTCTTAAGAAAAAAATGCTTTGTATTTCCGTCCTTCCCATTCCTCTCTGTCTCTGCCAATCAAATTCCTGTGTGTCTCCTCTGTCGTTTGATTTCACACATTAATTCCAGCTAATCCCAGCACATAATCACTGCTCTTCTAAACCTATAACATGCTATTTTGATGTTTACCTTTTGTGGCACTTATGGTATATATTATAATTATTTGTGACTGTATCTCATTCATGTTCTCTACTCTAATGCTGCCTTTTAAAATATCTTTCTTCTCAATGCCCTGAGCTGAAGCAAATATGAGAAGAGTAATTGACTGTTATAGTCTGTTTAGAAATTTGATTGATCATATGAGATTATCTACAGATTTTTGTGTTTTTTTTTTTTTTTTTTTTTTTGAGACGGAGTCTCGCTCTGTCGCCCGGGCTGGAGTGCAGTGGCCGGATCTCAGCTCACTGCAAGCTCCGCCTCCCGGGTTCCCGCCATTCTCCTGCCTCAGCCTCCCGAGTAGCTGGGACTACAGGCGCCCGCCACCTCGCCCGGCTAATTTTTTTTTTTTTTTATTTTTTAGTAGAGACGGGGTTTCACCGTGTTAGCCAGGATGGTCTCGATCTCCTGACCTCGTGATCCGCCCGTCTCGGCCTCCCAAAGTGCTGGGATTACAGGCTTGAGCCACCGCGCCCGGCCCAGATTTTTTATAATATGAAGTTGAATAGTACCCATCAATATCAAGATTCAATTAATGTATGTGAGTCAAAAAAAGAAGTTAACACAATAAAGTCAAATAATGCTTTGTGATTCCTTTAACTATAGACACCAATGTACCATAGCACTGGATAAATTTCCTAATATGATTGATTTTTCTTCCATGTGCCTTAGCTATCTTTTTCTGGGACTGTCAACACTCCACTCAAATTTTCAAGCATGCTTTTTTCTGATTTTCTCTCCTTTGCACACTGACACAGAAGCATCACAGGAAAGTAGTTCCTCTATTTTTATCCCAAGTCAAAAGATAATACACATACTACATTCCCTTCTCTGCCTCCTTTTGTATATGTACGAGTGGAACACATGTGAGCCTTGCTGTCATCTTCATTGTCTTAAAATGTATTGTTCTCTTTGGCTTAACTTCTGAAGCTATTAGGTGAGGTACACATGCATTTGAGGAGAAAACGTTGTTAATCTCAGAAAGATATTTTTCAGCCTCTATTTTATTTTTTGGGGGGGAGGTAAAATTCACTTCATTTATTACTATGTACATAAAAAATTGACAGAGTACAATTAATTAAATTGTCCATCCTTTCTCCACTGACCTACAACGCCTGTTCTATCAGATAGCAGAATTTGACATAGAGATAAAGCCTGTTTCTAGGCTGTCGTGTTCCACTGGTTTGTTTGCTACTTCCCGCCCCAATGCTAATTACTATACATTACTATTTACATAATTACTGTAGCATTACAATAAGACGTGTTAGGTGGTATGGAAGATTTAAATCCCTAGTTCTTTGTCAAATATGTATTTGCTTTTCTAAACACATTTTAGAATTAGCGTTAAAATTCCACAAAGAAAAGCAACCATTTTAATCAGATTTCAACTAGAAATATATCTAGTTGTTTGGCCGGGCGCGGTGGCTCAAGCCTGTAATCCCAGCACTTTGGGAGGCCGAGACGGGCGGATCACGAGTTCAGAAGATCGAGACCATCCTGGCTAACACAGTGAAACCCCGTCTCTACTAAAAAAAAAAAAGAAATATATCTAGTTGGACTTCAGTTTAAAGAAAATTGCCATATTTACACTATGGAGTATTTCAAACCATTAATAGGTTATTTTTCTCCTCTTATTTATTTGGAAGTAACCAAAAATATCTTGCAAGTCATTAGCTTTACATCAGGTATTTATTTTTGATGGTGTCATTACTGTTACAAATGACATTTTCTTTCTAAATTGTGTTTTCTAATTGCTTGTTACTGTAGTATAGGAGTACATTGAACTTTGTGTTATATTGATAATGTTAAACTATCTTATTTATTCTAATAATTGATCAATTATTTTAGATTTTGACGTAAAAAATTGTATCACTGGCTGGGCGTAGTGGGTCACACCTGTAATCCCAGCACTTTGAGAGGCTGAGGCAGGCTGATCACGAGGTCAGGAGTTCGAGACCAGCCTGGCCAACATGATAAAATCCTGTCTCTACTACAAATACAAAAATTAGCTGGACGTGGTGGCATGCACCTGTAATCCCAGCTACTCAGGAGGCTGCAGCAGGAGAATCACTTGAACCCAGGAGGTGGAGGTTACAGTGAGCTGAGATCGTACCATTGCACTCTAGCCTGGGCAACAAGAGCAAAACTGCATTTCAAAAAAAAAAAAAAGTATCACCTACCAATAATGACATTTGTTTCCAATCCTTATGATTTTAATTTATTCTTCCTGTCTTAGATCACTGAATAACGCTTCCTGTAAAAAGTAGCCTATAAGTGGTGATAGCAGGCATCCTTGTCTCTACTTTTCAGATCAGCCTCTATTTTAGAATTCAAAGTCTTGGCAAAGGTTAATGTTGTACCCGTTCCAGAGAAGTACGTAAAATCTTAAGGAAAGGACTATAATTATGATCTCTTAGGAAGACTTCAGTGTAAATTCAACCAAGTATTTTTCACATCTTGAGATTTGCATTAAAAATAATACTTCCGTTTAACAAAAGGTGTCAATAATAAAATAAGAAGTAAAGTGAACCAATTTAATCCGCCCCACAGGAAGCAAATTAAAGCCGTATCTTTTTCCTTCTCAGAAGTCTGTTAGACTTGAAAAGCAGGCTTTGTGAAGAGCTTCACTTGCATTATTAAAACAAGCAATTGAAATTGAAAATAAAAATAATTTTTTAGAATATTATATCCTAATGACGTTGCAATTTAAAGCGCAACTGAGAATCTCTCATAGATACTATCCAATTTTGCATTTTTGCGTCATTTAAAAAACATAGTATTTAACAATACACAAAGCAAAATAATATTAAAAGGAAATAAGAGAAAATGAAAAGGAATATCTATGATTTGAATCTTTTATGAACATTGTTAATAATATGATGAAAAAAAGATAGGTTGGTCTTTATTGAGTATATGGTGAATTGTACTTTTCACGTATTTTATCCAATTCTCACAATTTGCCAAATTTAGTGCTGTCTAGTTTTACAGAGGAGAAAAATAATGGTCAGGATATAGTAGGTTAATCATCTGTACAACATCACACAACTAAGTTGTAGACTGACAATCCAAACCATAGCTCTCCTTTTCTCATTTTTAAAGAATTTTTTTTTTTCTGAATACCCAAGCACAAAGATTTTCCTAAGATTGTTAGGAGACTATCAATATCAAAGGAATTATCCAGCTCAATAATGAGAAGTCAAAATAATAATTTTGTCAAGATATTCAAATATATATTACAGTAAGGTAAAGAAGATGACAGATAGCTATTTTTCTAGGTATGTTTGCCTATTTTCTAGTATGATTTAATAAATGCAAAATGAAGGTTAATAAGAAAAGATTTTTAAAAATATTTTTTGAAAAGTGGGGATCAACATGATGGTCAACGGTTTCCTAAAGTTACTTAAGGTATGTTCTTAGAATGATTATTTTCATTTCTACTTATCAATAGTATTTTTATGTCTGCTTGTCAATAGTATTCAAAGTATGGCTGCACCTCAATGTAGAAGACTAGTGATACTTAGATTCTTTCAGCCTCACGATTCTATGGCATATCACTACATGTCACAAAATCAATAACCTTGTAAACATAAAATGCTCTCATAATTGCTGTTTAGAAAATATTTTGTAATTACTCTTGTTTTATGCCTTTACTTTATATTATCAAAGTAATAATTATACCTGTAGATATGATTCCAAGCATAGGTATGGATTTGTTTAATCATCTTATCAAGTTTTTATTTTTAATTTTTAAATTTATTTTACAGTTATCAGGCTTGCCCAATAGGCAAAAGAATACTTAATTGATTATTAACGTGTTTAATAAGAACCAGAAAATGCACTATTTTAGTGCCTGGGGATATTTAAAAGTCAAAAGAATACCACTATATGGCCACAGTATGCACATTATAATGAAAGAGACAATAAAAGAAAATAAAATACTATATAAATAAATAAATGGTGTAATCCATGTAATGAATAAATGTTATAAAAAATTAAATTGGGTAAAGGTATAGAGAATGATGGGAATCAGTGGTAATTACTGTTTTAGTTTAGGCAATCTATAGGACTTCAGTGAGGAGATACCAAGTTTGAGATGCCTGAAGGGTATGGATCAAGTCATATCTTTGGGGAAACACAATCTAAAGGCAGGTTAGACATAAGGGTGAGAAAAATAAATTGTGAGAACTCAAAGTATACAGGTGAGAAAGAATAATCATCAAAACCTGCATAAGAAAAATAATACAACAGTGGCAGAAATGAAAATAGAATAAATTAATTGTATGTTTTGGAAGAATTTACTGGATGCTCATGAATGCATACAGAGTAAATTGGTCCAATGTCCCTTGCAACCAGGTGTTTCCATGTGACTGGATCATGGTTAATGAAAGAGAGTTAGAAGTGTCACTTCCAAAACCGATTCAATAAACTGTCATTTGAAGTTCTTACTACTTTCCCTTTTTGGCTCTGAAGGGTGGTAGAATATGCCACCCCACAATATGCCACTTTCATATAATGATTATTTTGAGTTAAAGGTACATGAAAAACATCAGATGCAAGGAGATCCTCAAATCACTACTTAGAAGAGTGTTTACCTATAAGGATAACCAGCATTGGACTGTTACTGGTGATAAAGGACCTTTTATTTTGTTATGACACTGAGATTTGGAGGTTTATATGTTATTGTAGTTTCATTCTATTATTAGCCAATTTGCTGTCATTAATAAAGTTAAAGAGAGTCTTCCCCCAAAGGAATCTGCCATTTTAGAAACATGAAGTAAAAGAAAGAAATTAAAAAGGTTAAGTACTTTGTGTCAAGAGTAGGTTAAGTGCCAGGGATCAAAAGATGATTAAGACAGAGTACCTGCTCTTATGATAATAGATTAGAGATTATATTTTTTAGTTTACTATTGTCCAGATGAACTTCTGTTTAATCTCTGACACATGTATGTCTCAATATGAAGCTGTTAGCAGGGTATTTACACCTGTCCTTACTGTCATTGATTTAAATATTTTAACTATGTCCTCTGATCTGAGTCCAGCTGTCAAGTACCCTTGCCATTACAAATTTCCACAATGCATTGTTGGGAAGCCAGTTGTAAATTACATGACCACTGGAGGAAATACTCTAAGTGTAAATGACCAGGAACAGATTTTATTTTATGTTTGTTCACTTGCTTTGTTTTGGTTTGTGGCAGTTGTTCGCAGGTTTCATTTGTATCAATCTGTGTGTCCAGGCCTTGCTTGGCGAGAACAAGATTTAAATCTGCTGCCACCCTGTGAAAAACAACCTGGCCAGATGGTAGGCCTTTCTTAATTACACTGCCTCCCCTTTATCATGGCCTTCAAACTGTAACATTAATTATACTGCTTAACCTTTTACCACATGCTCTTGAATAATGCGGTAAGTAGTTTATTAAATGTTTATCATGTTGGATACTTCTCTAAATACAAAAAAGTATTGTGTATGTAGCTATAATCATTAATTTTTGCAAATTTTTATTTAGTAAAATTAAGTAATACCAATAAATAATGTTTTGTTTTAAAGTTTTGATTTCTGCCTAATTATTCTGATTGTTCAGAAAATTTTAAATGGTAAGCTTAGGGTAGTATGAAAAACTAAGGTGGACAATAGCATATTTTAATAAATTCATCCATCTAAGTCTGAATATATCTCAATATTGATGGTAAGTATTGTAGAATTGCTTCTTTTGGAAGATGTTTAAGGATAATCTAAATAATTCACTAATAATGTAATTAATTTCTTCTCAAAAGCCGCTAAATTATGGGTTAAAGAACCCTCAATGATGGTTGTAATCTTTTAAATTTCTAAAATCAAGTCAGTGTCGGAATCTAAGTTCTTTGTTGTTCACGTCAACTGTAACACTATAAAAATTTCTAAATTACTTTCTGCAACTTTGACATTGAATGTAAAGAAAGTAAAATTCATAGTATTACCTTTTTGAGTTTTATGTTATTTTAATGTATTAGTTGATTAAAGTGAGATACCTTACCTGTGCTAAATTATTTCATACTCTCATCTCCCTTGCAGGGTATTATTAATTCCATTTTCCAGTTAGGATTCAGAGAGTAAAGCAGCTTGCTAATTATCAGAGAGGTAAATTAACTTGCCCCAAATTATATAGCAAATGCTGACATTGCAATTCAAACCCATGTTTGTTAGACATACATTCTTCTTCTGCATTTGTTTCACTGTAGCTTGTTATCTTAGTTCTAATGCAAAAGGCCAGAGGTTAGACATTGAAGATCCTCTCATGCCAGTTTAAGAAATTTGACCTTTATGTGGAAGGCAATGGGAAAACGTGAAGCTGAAATCCTCCCTTATTCTGTAGCCTCATTGACTATCACTCCCTTTTCCTGTCTATGCTTCCGCCATACTAACCTTTCAGTTACTCAAAGTTTCTAAGTCCATTTCATTCTCTGTTCCTTTGTTTACTCCATTCTTTGCTCATTCTGTACTTATTTCCAAATAATTCTTCAAATCTCAGTTCTCATGTTATTTTTTACGCAAAGTCTTGGCTGATCATCTACCTTCTCGTTAGCCATCAAGGTTTATTTTTTTGTTTATAGTAATCAAATATATTTATTGAATGAACTATTTAATGAATATGGTACAAAGTATAGGCACAGACTGTTAGGAGAATGTGAGGATAGAAGATTATATTATAAAGAGCTAAAAAGGAAAAGGAATAGTTTTCATCAAAAGAGAATGGTAAGAGTAGAAGAAATTGAATGCACTGTCAGCATACTCACACACCGTCAAACATCAGGTGAAATCTATTTTCATCTGATAAAAATATTGAAACTCCACTCCTCCTACATAAAACTTCAGAGTTTTAGGTTAATTGCCCTAAAGCTAAACATGTCAGAAAATTGATTTTGAAACTACTGATTGAAATGCCATCATGAACACACTCTTACCTTAGGTTGCGTTACAACAGGCAGCTATTTTTATCTATGAAACCAATATTTTCTATAAATGTTTTATTTAATGTTTCACTTTCAGTAATATACATTGAAGGTCCTACAAGATGCTCTAATAGGAAAACCTTTTAACTGCCTGAAAAATTTCTGAAATTATATTCAATTCTGTAAAAATTATAAATTTTCACATAGATTTTGTGTTAGTTTTTAAACGTGCTGATGTGAAGAGTAAGGATATTACATCATATGCCCTTGCCATGTCCCAGAATTATCAGTCAATGGAAAAGTTTTAAACCTCTATATGTCTCAAACTGTTCATCTGTAAAATGGATACAATCATGCCTACCACAAATACTAAATTATTTCATGCAGGGTGACTAGAAGATAGAGGAACAGGAGAATTACTGTCACTATTCTATTAATTTTAAAATTGGTTTCTACTTTAAACATGTGCTACCTATAGAAGAAATTTTCTCCCTTACTTTGTTTTTCTACTTTTTGTTCTTTCTTCTCTACATGTTCCCTTTATACATATTCTTCAAAGCCCCTTTATAAGAAAGGTGAAATGAAAAATATCCAGTATTAGAGTTGGTCAAGGTTTGAAAGGGCCACAGCTTTCATTTTCTCTTAAGCCCAAAATCAGTAGGGACAAATGAAATGTTATATTTTCCACTATTTACAAATTTCTTGGCTGGGCATGGTGGCTAACGCCTGTAATCCTAGAATTTTGGAAGGCCAGGGTAGGTGATTCACTTAAGTTCAGGAGTTCAAGACCAGACTGGCCAACATGGTGAAATCCCGTCTCTACTAAAAATACAAAAAGTATCCCAGCATGGTGGCACATGCCTGTAATCCCAGCTACTCAGGAGGCTGAGGCAGAAGAATCACATGAACCAGGAGGTGGAGGTTGCAGTGAGCCGAGATCTCGCCACTGCACTCCAGACTGGATGACAGAGCGAGATTCCACCTCAAAAAAGAAAATAGGTAAATAAATACAAATTAAAAATAAACATTTCTTTAAAAAGAAAGTTACTCTCCAAAATATAAAGATCAAATTCATAATGCTTCACACTATAGTCAACCACAGATATATTAAAGCTAAAATGAAGTGTTAAGGATATAAAACATAGAGTGGGCATTCTAGTTCACCAACCAAGCTTCTATGAGCTTTTCTTTTGTTGTAACAGAAACTAGATTTTACCTGGATTTGTATTTTTCTAGGACATAACCCTTCTTGACTCAAGAAAAGTCACCAACAAGGGTGGGCTCAAAATGTCCATAGCTATTTTCTCATTCTTGTGAAGATAAAGCCAATATGTAGAAGAAAGCTGTTAATACTGACATAGAAAGTAATTTGAATATGAAATATTCTGTTCTTCTGGACTTTACATTACATGAGAGAATATAATTTCTCATCTTATAAAGTCAATATGAATTTTATCTTTAATTACTTCCACACAAAAACATCCTCAATAGTGAAAGGATAGGATTTGAAATGTATAATGTGATGAGAAATCTTAGGCTGAAATTAGGCAATGTGACATGCCAAATTCTACAGATTGTTGTAAAAATAGAACATATTCTCAAATCATCTCATTTCTATTATTATCCCTTTTCTTCTGGTAAGTGCCTTGCAGTAAAACTCATAATAAAAAAAGTGTAAACAGAGTTCCATTGTCTCATGATATTCCACAACACAGGAAACATATGAAAATCCTCAGTTTGTCAAAGAAAGCAATGTCTTCAGTCCTTGTCACCATGACTTTGGTTATATAACAACTTCAGAAATTATATCTCAAGTCCAAATATTTCAAATGAACTCTATAGCATCATGCTCACTTATTTCACTTACCAGACTGGTAATATGAATTATATAATACTGGGATTGCTAAAACCAGTTGAATTACCACTATAAAATGCAAGTAAGGATTTTTGTTATGAGAGATTATTTATACCATAGACACCTTGGATATTTATTCCTGGAGTAACATTGATAATTGTTGTTTAATTATTTTGAGACAGAGTTTCAGTCTTGTTGCCCAGTCTGGACTGCAGCGGCATGATCTTGGCTCACTGCAACCTCTGCCTCCCTGGTTCAAGCGAATCTCCTACCTCAGCCTCCCAAGTAGCTAGGACTACAGACACGCACCATCACACCTGGCTAATTTTTGTATTTTTAGTAGCGACTGGGTTTCACCATGTTTGCCAGGCTGGTATTGAACTCCTGACCTCAAGTGATCCACCTGCTTAAGCCTCCCAAAGTGCTGGGATTACAGGTGTGAGCCACCGCATCCAGCCAGTTCTTTTAAAGTATACTAAAGTTAAAATATTCCTTTAGTTACTTTGATTTACAGTTTAAAAAACTGTTAATCTACTGGACAACATGATATTTTTGACACCCTTCCTGAATATCTCAGTTAGGTATTGCTGTTTAATATACTACACAAAATTTAGTGTCTTGATAAAGCAAATGACTGCTGGCAAGAGGACCAAACAGGAACAGCTCTGGTTTCCAGCTCCCATCAAGATCGACACAGAAGGCGGGTGATTTCTGCATTTCCAACTGAGGTACCAGGTTCATCTTACTGGGATGGGTTGGATAGTGGGTACAGCCCATGAAGGGCGAGCCCAAGCAGGGTGGGGTATCACCTCACCTGGGAAGCACAAGGGGTGGGGGATTTCCCTCCCCCAGACAAGGGAAGCTGTGAGACTGTACCAGGAGGAACGGTGCACTCTGGTCCAGATACTTATTTTTCCCACAGTCTTTGCAACCGTCAGACCAGGAGATTCTGGTGCCTGCACCACCAGAGCACTGGGTTTCAAGCAGAAAACTGGGTGACCACTTGGCAGACACCAAGCTAGCTGCAGGATTTTTTTTTTTTTTTTTTAACCTCAGTGGCACCTGGAATGCCAGAGAGACAGAACTGTTCACTCCCCTGGAGAGGGGGCTGAAGCCAGGGAGCCAAGTGCTCTGGCTCAGTGGATCCTACCACCATGGAGCCCAGCAAACTAAGATCCACTGGCTTAAATTCTCACTTCCAGCACAGCAGTCTGAGGTCGATCTGGAATACTCGAGCTTGGTAGGGAAAAGGGCGTCCACCATCACTGAGGCTTGAGTAGGCATTTTTACCCTCACAGTGTGAAAAAAGCCTCAGGGAAGTTCCAACTGGGTGGAGCCCACCGCAACTCAACAAGGCCACTGAAGCCAGACTGCCTCTCTAGAGTCCTCCTCTCTGGGCAGGGCATCTCTGAAAAAAAGGCAGTAGCCTCAGCCAAACACTTATAGATAAAAGTCCCATCTCCTGGGACAGAGCATCTGGGGAAAGGGACAGTTGTGGGTACAGCTTCAGCAGACTTCAATATCCCTGCCTGACAGCTCTGAAGAGAACAATGGACCTCCCAGTACAGTGTTCGCGCTCTGATAGGGGACAGATGCCTCCCCAAGTGGGTACTTGACACCCACGTATCCTGACTGGAAGACACCTCCAAGTAGGGACCTACAGACACCTCATATAGGAGGGCTCTTGCTGGCATCTGCTGGGTACCCCTCTAGAACAAAGCTTCCAGAGGAAAAACAGACAGCAATGTTTGCTGTTCTGCAGCCTCCTCTGGCAATACCCAGAAAAATAGGGTCTGGAGTAGACCTCAACCAAATTCCAGCAGACCTGCAGCAGAGAGGCCTAACTGTTAGAAGGAAAACTAACAAACAGAAAGGAATAGTATCAACATCAGCAAAAAGGATGTTCACTCAGAGACCCAATCTGAAGGTCACCAACATCAAAGACCAAAGGTAGATAAATCCACGAAGATGTGGAGCAACCAGTACAAAAAGGCTGAAAATTCCCAAAACCAGAATACCTCTTCTCCTCCAGAGGATCATAACTCACCAGCAAGGGAACAAAACTTGATAGAGAATGAGTTTGATGATATGACAGGAGTAGGCTTCAGAAAGTGGGTAATAACAAACTCCTCTGAGCTAAAGGAGCATGTTCTAACTCAATACAAGGAAGCTAAGAACCCTGAAAAAAGGTTATACGAATTGCTATCTAGAATAACCAGTGTAGAGAAGCACATAAATGACCTGATGGAGCTGAAAAACACAGCACAAGAACTTTGTGAAGCATACACAGGTATCAATAGACAAATCTAACAAGCGGAAGAAAGGATATCAGAGATTGAAGAGCAACTCAATGAAATAAAGTGAGAAGACAAGATTAGAGAAAAAAGAGTGAAAATAAATGAGCAAAGCCTCCAAGAAATATGGTACTATGTGAAAAGACCAAATCTATGTTTCATTGGTATACCTGAAAGTGACGGGGAGAATGGAACCAAGTTGGAAACACTCTTCAGGATATTATCCAGGAGAATTTCCCCAACCTAGACAGACAGGCCAACATTGAAATTCAGGAAATACAAAGAACACCACAAAAATGCTCCTCAAGAAGTGCAACCCCAAGACACATAATGGTCAGATTCACCAAGTTTGAAATGAAGGAAATAATGTTAAGGGCAGCCAGAGAAAAGGTTGGGTTACCCACAAAGGGGAAGCCCATCAGACTAACAATGGATCTCTTGGCAGAAACCCTACAAACCAGAAGAGAGTGGGGGCCAATATTCCAACATTCTTTTTTTTTTTTTTTTTTTTTTTTTGAGGCGGAGTCTGGCGCTGTCGCCCAGGCTGGGTGGGAGTGGTAGCGATCTGCGGCTCACTACCCAAGCTCCGCCTCCCGGGTTCCGCATGCATTCTCCTGCCTCAGCCTCCTGTGGTAGCTGGGACTACAGCCCACCACAGCGCCAGCTAATTTTTGTATTTTTAGTAGAGGCGGGGTTTCACTGTGGTGCGATCTCCTGACACCTTGTGATCCGCCCGCTGGCCTCCCAAAGTGCTGGGATTACAGGCATGAGCCACCGCGCCCGGCCGATATTCAACATTCTTAAAGGAAAGAATTTTCAACCCAGAATTTCATATCCAGCCAAACTAAGCTTCATAAGTGAGGAAGAAATAAAATCTTTTATAGACAAGCAAATTTTGTCTGAGAGATTTTGTCACCACCACGCCTGCCTTACAAGAGCTCCTGAAGGAAGCACTAAACATAGAAAGGAACAACCGGTACCAGCCCCTGCAAAGACATAGCAAATTATGAAGACCATCGGTGTTATGAAGAAACAGCATCAACTAATGGGCAAAATGACCAGCTAGCATCATAATGAAAGAATCAAATGCTCACATAACAATATTGACCTTAAACAGGTTAAATGCCCCAATTAAAAGACACAGACTGGCAAATTGAATGAAGAGTCAAGACCTATTGGTATGCTGTATTCAGGAGACCCAGCACAAATGCAAAGACACACATACGCTGAAAATAAAAGGATGGAGAAATATTTACCAAGCAAATAGAAAGCAACAAAAAAGCAAGGGTTGCAATCCTAGTCTCTGATAAAACAGACTTTAAACCAACAAAGCTCAAAGGAGACAAAGAAGGGCATTGCATAATGGGTAAAGGGATCAGTTCAACAAGAAGAGCTAACTATCCTAAATATATATATATGCAACCAATATAGGAGCATCCAGATTCATAAAGCAAGTTCTTAGAGACCTACAAAGAGATGTTGACTACCACAAAATAATAGTGGGAGACTTTAACACCCCACTGTCAATATTAGATCAATGATACAGAAAATTAACAAGGATATCCAAGATATGAACTCAGCTCTGGACTCAGGTCTAGACATCTACAGAACTCTCCACTCCAAATCAACAGAATATACATTCTTCTCAGCACCACATCACACTTATTCTAAAATTGACCACATAATTGGAAGTAAAACATTCCTCAGCAAATGCAAAAGAACAGAAACCATAAGAAAACTGTCTCTCAGACTACAGTATGATGAAATTAGAACTCAGGATTAAGACAATCACTCAAAACTGCACAATTGAATGAAAACTGAACAACCTTCTCCTGAATGACTACTGGATAAATAACAAAATGAAGGCAGAAATAAGGATGTTCTTTGAAACCAATGAGAACAAAGACACAATGTACCAGAATCTCTGGGACACATCTAAAGCAGTGCCTAGAGGGAAATTTATAACACTAAATGCACACAAAATAAAGCAGGAAAGATCTAAAATCAACACCCTAGCATCACAATGAAAAGAACTAGAGAAGCAAGAGCAAACAAATTCAAAAGCTAGTGGAAGACGATAAATAATTATGATCAGAGCAGAACTGAAGGAGATAGAGACACAAAAAAGCCTTCAAAAAAATCAATGAATCCAGGAGCTGGTTTTTGAAAAGATCAACAAAATAGACCACTAGCCAGACTAATAAAGAAGAAAAGAGAGAAGAATCAAATAGACATAATAAAAAATGATAAAGTGGACATTACTACTGATTCCACAGAAATACAGACTACAATCAGAGAATACTATAAACACCTCTACATAAGTAAACTAGAAAATCTAGAAGAAATGGATAAATTCGGGGACACTTACACCCTCCTAAGACTAAACCAGAAAGAAGTCAGATCCCTGAATAGACCAATAACAAGTTCTGAAATTGAGGTAGGTAATTAATAGCCTACCAACCAAAAAAAGTCAGGACCAGACAGATTCACTCCAAATTCTAAAAGATGTACAAAGAGGAGCTGGTATCATGCCATCTGAAACTATTCCAAATAATAGAAAAAGAGGGACTCCTCCCTAACTCCCTTTATGAGGCCAGCATCATCCTGATACCAAACCCTGGCAGAGACACAATAAAAAAAAGAAATTTTCAGGCCAATATCCCTGATGAACATAGATGGGAAAATCTTCAATAAAATACTGGCAAACTGAATCCAGCAGCATATCCAAAGTCTCATCCACCATGATCAAGTCTGCTTCATCCATGGGATGCAAGTCTGGTTCAATATACACAAATGAATAAACATAATCCATCATATAAACAGAACCAATGAAAAAAACCAAATGACTATCTCGACGGATGCAGAAAAGGCCTTTGGCAAAATCCAACAGCACTTCATGCTAAAAACTCTCAATAAATTAGGTATCAGTGAAACATATCTCGAAATAATAAGAGCCATTTATGACAAACCTACAGCCAATATCATACTGAATAGGCAAAAACTGGAAGCATTCCCCTTGAAAACCAGCACAAGACAAAGATGCCCTCTCTCAACACTGCTATTCAACATAATATTGAAAGTTCTGACCAGGCAAATTGGGCAAGACAAAGAAATAAAGGGTATTCAGTTAGGAAAAGAGGAAGTCAAATTGTCTGTTTGCAGATGACATGATTATATATATAGAAAATCCCATTGTTTCACCCCCAAATCTCCTTAAGCTGAAAAGTAACTTTAGCAAAGTCCCAGGATACAAAATCAATGTGCAAAAATCACAAGCATTCCTATACACTAATAACAACCAACTCATGAGTGAACTCCCATTCACAATTGCTACAAAGAGAATAAAATACCTAGGAATCCAACGTACAAGGGATGTGAAGGACCTCTTCAAGGAGAACTAAAAACTACTGCTCAAGGAAATGAGAGAGGACACAAACAAATGGGAAGACATTCCATGTTCATGGACAGGAAGAATCAATATCATGAAAATGGCCATACTGCCTGATGTAATTTATAGATTCAATGCTATTCCTATCAAGCTTCCATTGACTTTCTTCAAAGAATTGGAAAAAAACTACTTTAAATTTCCTATGAAACCAAAAAATAGACAGCATAGCCAAGACAATCCTAAGCAAAAAGAACAAAGTTGGAGGAATCATGCTACCTAACTTCAAACTATACTACAAGGCCATAGTAACAAAACAGCATGGTAGTGGTACCAAAACAAATATATAGACCCATGGAACAGAACAGAGGCCACAGAAATAACAGCACACATCTACAATCATCTGATCTTTCACAAATATGACAAAAACAAGCAATGGGGAAAGGATTCCCTATTTAATAAATGGTGTTGGGAAAACTGGCTAGCCATATGCAGAAAGCTGAAACTGGATCCCTTCCTTACACCTTACACAAAAATTAACTCATGATGGATTGAAGACTTAAACATAAGACCTAAAACCATACAAACCCTAGAAGAAAACCTAGGTAATACCATACAGGACATAGGCATGAGCAAAGACTTCATGTCTAAAACACCAAAAACAATGGCAACAAAAGTCAAAATAGACAAATGGGATCTAATTAAACTAAAGAGCTTCTGCACAGTAAAAGAAAATATCATCAGAGTGAAGAAGCAATCTACAAATGGAAGAAAGTTTTTGCAATCTATCCATCTGACACAGGTTTAATATCCAGAATCTACAAAGCAGTTAAATTTACAAGAAAAAAAAAAACACATCAAAAAGGGGGTGAAGGATATGAACAGACACCTCTCAAAAGAAGATATTTGTGCAGTCTACAAACATATAAAAAAAGCTCATCATCACTTTTATTAGAGAAATAAAAACCAAAACTACAATGAGGTACCAACTCACGCCAGTTAGAATGGTGATCATTAAAAAGTCAGGAAAAAACAGATGCTGGAGAGTATGTGGAGAATTAGGAATGCTTTTATGCTGTTGGTGGGAGTGTAAATTAGTTCAACCACTGTGGAAGACAGTGTGACAATTCCTCAAGGATCTAGAACTAGAAATACCATTTGACCCAGCAATCCCATTACTGGGTATATATCCAAAGGATTATAAATCAGTCTACTATAAAGACACATGCACACGTATGTTTATTGCGGCACTGTTCACAATAACAAAGACTTGGAACCAACCCAAATGCCCATCAATGATAGACTGGATAAGGAAAAGTGACACATACATATCATGGAATTTTACATAGGCATAGAAAAGAATGAGTTCATGTCCTTTACAGGGACATGGATGAAGCCGGAAACCATCATTCTCAGCAAACTAACACAGGAACAGGAAACCAAACACCACATGTTCTCACTCACAAGTGGGAGTGGAACAATGAGAACACAGGGACATGGGGCATGGGGGCATCACACACCAGGCCCTGTTGGGGGGTGAGAGACTAGGGGAAGGATAGCATTAGGTGAAATACCTAATATAGATGATGGGTTGATGGGTGCATCAAACTACCATGGCATGTGTATACCTATGTAACAAACCTACATGTTCTGCACATGTATTCCAGAACTTTAAGTATAATAAAAAAGAAAAAGCAAACAAAAACACAAAACAAAATATAAAAATTCAAATTAAACAAAGAAAAATGAAGAACAAAAGCCAGATACATAAAAAAAGGATAGAAACAACAATAGAGGAAATAAGTTTAAAAATAAAGAAAAAACAATACTTGTTACTTCTCATGAATCTACATGTTAGCTATGTGGTTCTAACACCCATCATCTTCTTACCTCTGTGGACAGTGAGAGCATCATATGAGACTATTATCTTTGTTTCATCTCATCATTTAGGATAATAGTCTGGATATGTTCTCATAACAAAGGAAAGGTTCCAAGAAAGAGAACAGAAAGGATTAGGCCCCTAGAGGTCTAATATCAGAACTGGTATAGTGATTATTTTAACTTTTGTCAGTGTTATAGTATCTATTTTTTATTGACAAATCTTTACAGAGTTACAGATTTTAAGGTCATTAGACTTGCACTGGTCTCCCTTTAAGATGAATAGGTAGAGTAGAATAGCATAATAATCTGTTCCCCCAAAACAATGGTAAATCACACGATCAAGAAAGCAACTGTATTTGAAGTTCTTACTATTTGAACTTTCTTCTAAAATGCATTAAGGATCAAACATTTTAGCAATTACCCATTTCTTGCCCTTGAAAAGATTCAAGATGATATTTTGAGGAAAGAACAGAATAATTAAATTTAAAAAATTGTTAGAAAGTGAGAGTTATAACAGAGGCCCCTTGATCAGACTCCTTCATGAAAGACTCACAGGATTTAGCATATAATAAACTGAATGACTAAGATTTAATACAGTGACACATAAGAATATATAACTAAATCTGTAGGAGAAAAAGACACATCAGGAAAAGACTGGACAAATCCCTATGCAGGCATGTTAAGCTCTCCCTGAAGGCTAACAGAGGATGCTCTCTTATAGCAATGAAATGCAATAACATGTGTAAATGTTTTTGCCCAGGGAAACCTGTTTAAGTCTATTTTCTGGGTAAGGGGTGCTGGTCACATAGGCACAAAAAATAACCGTAAGTATTTAATTCTATTCTCCCAGAAAGGAAAGAAACTAATGCCCCTGATAAAAATAAAAATCTGATAATGAAGAACCAGTTTAAAAGTCAATTTCCCAGAAATAATCAGGACCAACTATCTAAAAAGATCCTTTTAAGAAAAACACCTTCACATATTATCTAAATTAAAAAGACAGTTGGGGAGTTGAACAATGAGAACACATGGACACAGTACGGGGAACATCACACAAAAGGGGCCTGTCATGGATGAGGGGCTGGGGGAGGGATAGCATTAGGAGAAATACCTAATACAAATGACGAGTTGATGGGTGAAGCAAACCAACATGGCACATGTACACCTATGCAACAAACTTGCACTTTGTGTACATGGACCCTAGAACTTAAAGTATAATAATAATAAAAAAAGTTGGAAGCCAAATAAAAACAAAATTGGATCTGGAGGCAGAGCAGGCCGGTTGAATAGAACCCTCTAGCAACTGTTCCCCACCCCAGCAAAGTCACCATATTGGACAACTATCCACATAATAAAGCACCTTTATAAAAACCAGAAATCAGCTAAGCAATCACAGTATCTAGTTTTAACACAGTATCAAGGAAAACAGCACCGAAGAGATTAGGAAAGACAGTCTTGATTTGCTAACACCATCCCTCCCATATCCCCCAACCACCCTGGCAATAGTGCCCATAGTGCAGAGAGAAAATCTTTGTGCTTGAGGGAAGGACAGTGCAGTGATTGTGGGACTTTGTATTGAAACTTAGTGTTGTACTGTTACAGCAAAAAACAACATGAGACAGAATGCAGCTGATACCCATGGAAGAATCAATTGTGACCAGCCCTAGCCAGAGGGAAATCATTCATTGCAGTGGTGGTTAGAAGCTAAGTTCCAGTTAGCCCTACCTCCACAGATAAATCACTCTGGGGTTCTAAATAAACTTGAAAGGCAATCTAGGCCACAAGGACTGCAGTTTCTGGGTAAGTCCTGGTGCTGTGCTGGACTCAGCAACTGGACTTGGGGTACACGCTGCCTAAGAAGACCCTGAGCAGTGGTGACCAAACCAGTACTTGCATCACCGCTCTCCCAACCCCCAGCAGTGAAGCTTGCAGCTCTGTGAGGCACTCCTTCCTCCCACTTGAGGAGAAGTGAGTAAAGAGGACTCTGTCTTGAAATCTGGACACCAATTCAGTCACAGTAGAAGAGAGCACCAGGCAGAGTCCTGAGGTCCATATTCAAAGCTCTAGCTCCCAGATGACATTTCTAGACACAACCTGGGCAATAAAGGAATCCATTGCCTAGAAGGTAAGTGCCCAATTTGGGGAGGATTGATAACCTGCCAACTAAAGAGTCCTTGGGCCTTCAGTAAACATCAGAGGTAGAAAGGAAGTACTCACTGTAGGCCTTGGATGAAACCTAATGCCATATTGACTTCAGCTGTGACCAGTACATTTGCAGGTTTAGTGGCCATGAGGAGAGACCCCCTATGCTTAAGAAAGGGAGATGGAAGAGTAAAGGGGACTTTGTCTTGCAACTTGGGCACCAGCTCAGCTGCTGTGGGATAGAGCACCAAGGCTAGGGTTCCCAATTCTAGGCCTTGAATACTGGATGGCATTTCTGGAACTGCCCTGGGCCAGAGATGACTGCTCTGAAGAGAGAGAGCCATTACACAAAGTTCCACTTCCACAATCACTGCACCATCTTTCCCTCAAGCATACAGATCACCACAGCTAACTGAAGAGCCTTGTGACATGAGTGAAATATCAGTGTTAGGCAGGCAGTACTTGCTGCAGACATGGGGAAGTGGGGGTCATGGGTAAAACTCATTCTGCATGAAAAGAGAGAGAGAAGTGTAGAATGGACTTTATCTTAGACCTTGGGAGGTTGCTCAACCACAGTAGAATAGGTAGATTCTTAAGGTTCCTGACTATAGGCCTGAGCTTCTCAATAGCATTTTGAGACCTGTCCTGAGCCAGGGGTGAGCTGTCATAAAGAAAGAACACAAGCATGGATGGATTCACCACCAGGTGACTAAAGAGCCCTTGGGAACTGAGTGAACGTCAGTGGTAGCCAGGCTGTAGTTGTTGTGGGCTTGGGCAAGATCCAGGGCTATGCTGGCTTTGTGTCTCATCCAGCACAATCCTAGTGGTGCTGGCCACTGGGGGTGCTTATATAAATCCTCCCCTAGGCTCCAGGCAGTACAGCAGAGAGAGACTCCATCTGTTTGGGAAAAAGTAAGAAAAGAGAACAAGTATCTGCATGGTAGTCAAGGGAGTTCTCCTGGATCTTACCCAAGTCCACCAAGGTGGTATCTCTACAAGCCTTTAAGATTCACAATGTTACTCAGCATGTGTTGCCCCATAATGCAGATATGGCTGCAGTGTCCAAAGAGTTATAAGACAAAACTCAATTCATTTAGAGTACATTATGAAGAAGAATGGGTACAAACAAGTCCTGACTGCAAAGACTACAATACCTACCTATTCAATGTACACACCAATGAAGTACCAAGTACTTCAGTACCAAGAACATCCAGGGAAACATGACCTTATAACACAAACTATATAAGGGACCAGTGACCAATCTTGGATAGATAGATATGTAGAATCTCAGAAAATTCAAAATATCTGAGGAAGGCTCAACAACATTCAACATAACACAGAAAAGGAATTGAGAAAACTTTCAGATACATTTAGCTAAGATTTAAATAATTTTAAAACATCAAGCAGAAATTCTGGAGATGAAAAATTCAGTTAACATACTGAAGAATGCATCAGTCTCTCAAGAGCATAACTGACCAAGTGGAAGAAAGAATGCATGAGCTTAAAGACCGGATATTTCAAAATACACAGTCAGAGAAGACAAAAGAGAAAAAAAAAAAAAAAAAAAGAAAAGCAATGAAGCATGCTGACAAGATCTAGAAAATAGTCTCAAAAAGGCAAATCTGAGATATTGGCCTGAAAGAGAAGGTAAAGAAAGATCAGAAAAATAAAATTTATTCAAAGGGATAATAACAGAGAACTTCCCAAACCTAGATCCATATTAAGTACGAGAAGGTTATAGAACATCAAGCTGACTTAACCCAAATAAGACAACCTCAAGACATTTAATAAACTCCAAAAGGTCAAAAGTATTATGAAAACAAGATAAAAGTAACAAACGATACATAAAGGAGCTTCAATATATCTGGCAGCAGACTTTTCAGTGGAAACTTTACAGACCAGGAGAGAGTGATATGACATATTTAAAGTGCTGAATGAACAGAGCTTTCATCCTATAATAGTACATCCACTGAGAATATAATACAAACATAATAAAGACTACCCTAGACAAACAAAAGCCAAGGGATTTCATCAATACCAGATCTGTCCTATAAGAGATGCTAACAGGAATTCTTCAATTTGGGAAAAAAAAATAAAAGAAAAGGATACTAATCACCAATAAGTAATTATTGGGCCAGGTGTGGTGGCTCATGCCTGTAATCCCAGCACTTTGGGAGGCCAAGGCGGGCGGATCACAAGGTCAGAAGATTGAGACCATCCTGGCTAACACAATGAAACCCCGTCTCTACTAAAAAATACAAAAAATTAGCTGGCCATGGTGGCGGGTGCCTGTGGTCCCAGCTACTCGGGCAGTTGAGGCAGCACAATGGCACAAACCCAGGAGGCGGAGCTTGCAGTGAGCCGAGATCGTGCCACTGCACTCCAGCCTGAGTGACAGAGTGAGACTCAGAGTGAGACTCTGTCTCAACAACAACAACAACAACAAAATTATTGGAAAGTACAAAACTCACTGACACTGATAAATACACTTAAAATGCAGATAACACTGTAATTGTGTGTAAACTACTAATTTTGTGTAGAAAAGCTAGACATAGACAGTATAAGACATAAATAGAAACAAAAAGTTTAAAAAATGGAGGAATAAACTTAAACTGTAAAGTTTTTGTTATTAGTGTTCTCTTTGCTTGTTTATGCAATCAGTAGTAAGCTGTCACTAGTTTTTTTTTAAAAAATAAGTTGAAAGATATGATTTGCAAGCCTCGTGGTAAACTTAAATCAAAACACTTATAAAAGATACACAATAAAACAAAAGCAAGAAATTAAAACATACCACCTGAAATAAATTACCTACACAAAAAGGAAGATAAAAAGGAAGAAGAGAAGACCACAAAACAACCTGAAAACAAACAACAAAATGGCAGAAGCAAGTTCCTACTTATCAATAATAACATTGAATGTAAGCAGACTAAATTCATCAATCAAAAGACAAAGACTGGCTGAATGGATGAAAAAAATAAGGCCCATTGATCTGTTGCCTACAAGAAACACACTTCACCTGTAAAGACACCACAGACTGAAAATAAAGGAAAGAGGTATTTAATGCCAATGGAAACAGAAAAGGAGCAGGAGTCTATACTTGTATCAGAAAAAAATAGATTTCAATTTAAAAACTATAAAAAGAAACAAAGAAGGTCATTATATTATGATAAAAGGGTGAATTCAACAGAGCATACAACAACTGTAAATATATATGTGCCCAAAACTAGTGTACCCAGATTTATAAAGCAAATATTAGAACAAAAGAGACAAAGACCCCAAAGCAATAATAGCTGCAGAATTCAACACCACACTTTCAACATTGGGCAGATCATCTAGAAAGGAAATCAACAAAAAAAAATCATACATAATCTGCACCATAGGTCAAATGGACCTGACAGATATTCATAGAACATTTCATCCAATGACTACAGAAAATACATTATCAGCTACAAGGCTCATTCTCAAGGGTAGTCCATATATAGTTTGGATCACAAAAGAAGTCTCAACAATTTTTAAAAACCTGAAATATCAAGCGTCTTCTATAACCACAATGGAATAAAACTAGAATTCAATACCAGAGGAATTTGGGACACTATACAAATTCATGGAAATTAAACAATATACTCTTATATGACAAGTGGGTCATTGAAGAAATTAATTAAACAATTTATTGAAACAAATAAAAATTGAAGCACAATATACCAAAGCATATGGGATACAGAGAAAGCAGTACTAGGAGAGAAGTTTATAGCAATAGACGCCTACATCAAAAAGCAGGGAAACTTATAAACAATCTAGCAATGCAACTTAAAGAACTAGAAAAGTGAGCACAAACTAAATCCAAATTTAGTAGAGAAAAATAAAGATCTAGCAGAAATAAATGAAATTAGAATTTTTAAAAAAGCAAAACAGGATTGCTGGCAAGATGGCCAAACAGGAGGAACAGCTCCGGTCTGCAGCTCCCAGCAAGACTGATGCAGAATGTGGGTCATTTCCAACTGAGGTACCCGTTCATCTCATTGGGACTGGTTGGACAATGGGTGCATCGTCTCTTCTCCTCCAAAGGAACACAACTCCTCACCAGCAATGGGACAAAACTGGACGGAGAATGAATTTGACAAATTGACAGAAGTAGGCTTCAGGAGGTGGGTAATAACAAATGCCTCTGAGCTGAAAGAGCATGATTTAATCCAACGCAAGGCAGCTAATAACCTTGAAGAAAAGTTAGATGAATTGCTAACTAGAATAACCAGTTTAGAGAAGAACATAAATGGCCTGATAGAGCTGAAAAACACAGCACAAGTACTTCATGAAGCATACACAAGTATCAATAGCTGAATTGACTAAGTAGAAGAAAGGATATCAGAGATTGAATATCAACTTATGGATATAAAGCCAGAGGACAAGATAAGAAAGAAAAAATAATAATATAAATGAACAAAGAAAGCCTCCAAGAAATATGGGATATGTGAAAAGACCAAATCTACATTTGATTGGAGTACCTGAAAGTGACGGAGAGAATGGAACCAATTTGGAAAACACTCTTCAGGATATCATCCAGGAGAACTTCCCCAAAATAGCAAGACAGGCCAACATGCAAATTCAGGAAATACAGAGAACACCACAAAGGTACTCCTCGAGAAGAACAACCCCAAGACACATAATCATCAGATTCACCAAGGTTGAAATGAAGGACAAAACATTAAGGGCAGCCAGTGAGAAAGGTTGGGTTACCCACAAAGGGAAGCCCATCAGACTAATGACAGATTTCTCTGCAGAAACCCTACAAGCCACAAGAGAGTGGGGGCTAAATATTCAACATTTTTAAAGAAAACAATTTTCAACCCAGAATTTCATATCCAGCCAAGCTAAGCTTCATAAGCTAAGGAGAAATAAAATCCTTTACAAACAAGCAAATGCTGAGAGATTTTGTCACCACCAGGCCTGCCTTACAGGAGCTCCTGAAGCAATAACTAAACATGGAAAGGAAAAACCGGTACCAGCTACTGCAAAAACATATCAAATTGTAAAGACCATAGACACTATGCAGAAACTGCATCAACTCACAGGCAAAATAACCAGCTAGCATTATAATGACAGGATCCAATTCACACATAACAATATTAACCTTAGAAGTAAATGGGTTAAATGCTTCAATTAAAAGACACAGACTGGTGAATTGGATAAAGAGTCAAGACTCATTGTTATGCTGTATTCACTCAGCTCTGGTTCAGTCTGACTTAATAGATGTTTACAGAACTCCACCCCAAATCAACAGAATATACATTGTTTTCAGCACCACATCACAGTTATTCTAAAACTGACCACATATTTGTAAGTGAAACACTCCCCAGCAAATGCAAAAGAATGGAAATCATAACAAAGAGTCTCTAAGACCACAGTGCAATCAAATTAGAACTCAGGATTCAGAAACTCACTGAAAGCCAGGCTTGGTGGTTCATGACTTTAATCCTAGCACTTTGGGAGGCTGAGGCGGGCAGATCACAAGGCCAGCAGACTGAGACCATCCTGACTAACACAGTGAAACCCCGTCTCTACTAAACAATACAAAAAATTAGCTGGGCATGGTTGGGAGGACTGTAGTCCCTGTTACTTGGGAGGCTGAGGCAGGATAACGGTGTGAACCCAGGAAGCAGAGCTTGCAGTGAGCCAAGATTGCACCAACTACACTCCAGCCTGGGCAACAGAGTGAGATTCTGTCTCAGCAAAAGAAAGAAACTCACTGAAAACCACAAAACTACCTGGAAACTGAACAACCTGCTCCTGAATGACTAGTGGGTAAATAACAAAATGAAGGCAGAAATAAAGATATCCTTTGAAACCAATGAGAGCAAAGACACAGCGTACTAGAAACTCTGGGACATTTAAAATAGTGCTTAGAGGGAAATTTATAGCATTGAATGCCCACAAAAGAAAGCAGGAAAGATCTAAAATTGACACCCTAGCACCACAATTAAAAGAACTAGAGAAGCAAGAGCAAACAAATTCAAAAGCTAGCAGAAGAGAAGAAATAAATATGATCAGAGCAGAACTGAAGGAGATAGAAACATGAAAAACCCTTCAAAAACAATGACAACAACATTAACAAATCAATGAATCCAGTAGCTGTTTTTTTGAAAAGATCAACAAAATAGATAGACCTCTAGCCAGATTAATAAGGAAGAAAAGAAAGAAGAATCAAATAGACACAATAAAAATGATAAAGTGGATATCTCTACTGATCCCACAAAAATACAAACTGCCATCAGAAAATACTATAAACACCTCTACACAAATAAACTAGAAAATCTAGAAGAAATGGATAAATTTGCAGAAACATACACCCTCCTAAGACTAAATGAGAAAGGAGTCAGATCCCTGAATAGACGAATAAGAAGTTCTGAAATTGAGGCAGTAATTAATAGCCTACCAACCAAAAAAAGCCCAGGAGCAGACAGATGCACAGTCAAATTCTACCTGAGGTACAAAGAGAAGCTGGTACCATTCGAAACTATTCCAAACAATAAAAAAAAGGGACTCCTCCCTAACTCATTTTATGCAGGCAGCATCATCCTGATACCAAACCCTGGGAGAGACACAATGAAAAAAGAAAATTCCAGGCCATATCCCTGATGAACATCAATGTGAAAGTCC
Organism: Papio anubis; assembly: GCF_008728515.1. Taxonomy (NCBI): domain Eukaryota; kingdom Metazoa; phylum Chordata; class Mammalia; order Primates; family Cercopithecidae; genus Papio; species Papio anubis. The sequence goes on from NC_044984.1 coordinate 78,029,403, forward strand.
TCAATAAAATGCTGGCATACAGAATCCAGCAGCACATCAAAAAGCTTATCCACCATGATCAAGTCGGCTTCATACCTGGGATGCAAGGCTGATTCAACATACGCAAGTCAATAAATGTAATCCATCACATAAATAGAACCAACGACAAAATCCACATGATTATCTCAATAGATGAAGAAAAGGCCTTTGGCAAAATTCAACAGCCCTTCATGCTAAAAAATCTCAATAAACTAGGTATCAATGGAATATATCTCAAAATAATAAGAGCCATTTATGACAAACCCATAGCCAACATCATCCTGAATGGGCAAAGACTGGAAGCATTCCCCTTGAAAACCAGTACAAAGGAAGGATGCCCTCTCTCACCACTCCTATTCAACATAGTATTGGAAATTCTGGCCAGGGCAATTGGGCAAGACAAAGAAATAAAGGCTCTTCAAGTAGGAAGAGAGGAAGTCAAATTATCTCTGTTTGAAGATGATATGATTGTATACTTAGAAAACCTTTCATTTCAGCCCAAAATCTCCTTATGCTAATAAACAACTTCAGCAAAATATCAGGATACAAAATCGATGTGCAAAAATCACAAGCATTGCTATACACCAACAACAGACAGCCAAATTCACAATTGCTACAAAGAGAATAAAACACCTAGGAATACAACTTGCAAGGGATGTGAAGGACCTCTTCAAGGAGTTACAAACCACTGCTCAAGGAAATAAGAGAGGATACAAACAAATGGAAAAACATTCCATGCTCATGTATAGGAAGAGTCAATATTGTGAAAATGACCACACTGCCCAAAGTAATTTATAGATTCAATGCTGTTCCTATCAAGCTACCATTGACTTTCTTCGCAGGATTGGAAAAAACTACTTTAAACTTTATATGGAACCAAAAAAGAACACACATAGTCAAGGCAATCCTAAGCAAAAAGAACAAAGCTGAAGGCATCACACTACCTGACTTCAAACTATACTACAAGCCTACAGTAACAAAAACAGCATGCTACTGGTACCAAAACTGATATATAGACCAATGAAACAGAACACAGGCCTCAGAAATAACATCACACATCCACAACCATCTGATCTTTGACAAACATAACACAAAAAAGCAATGGGGAAAAGATTCCCTATTTAGTAAATGGTGTTGGGAAAACTGGCTAGCCATATGCAGAAAACTTAAATTGGATCCCTTCTTCATACCTTATACAAAAATCAACTCAAGATAGATTAAAGACTTAAATGTAAGGCCTAAAGCCATAAAAATCCTAGAATTAAACCTAGGCAATACCAGTCAGGACATAGGCATGGGCAAAGACTTCGTGTCTAAAACTTTTGTTGCAATGGCAACAAAAACCAAAATTGACAAATGGGATCAAATTAAACTAAAGAACTTTTGCACAGAAAAACAAACTATCATCGGAGTGAAAAGGCCACCTACAGAATGGGAGAAAATTTTTTCAATATACCAATCTCATGAGGGTCTAATATCCAGAAACTACAAAGAACTTAAAACAAATTTACAAGAAAAAAAAAACCATCAAAAAGCAGGCGAAGGATATGAACAGACAATTCTCAAAAGAAGACATTTATGCAGCCAACAAACATGTAAAAAAATGCTCATCTTCACTGGCCATTAGAGAAATGCAAATCAAAACCACAGTGAGGTACTACCTCACACCAGTTAGGATGGTGATCATTAAAAAGTCAGGAAACAACAGATGCTGGAGAGGATGTGGAGAATTAGGAACACTTTTACACTTTGGTGGGAGTGTAAATTAGTTCAACCATTGTGGAAGACAGTGTGGCAATTCCTCAAGGATCTGATATTAGAAATGCCATTTGACCCAGCAATCCCATTACTAGGTATACACCCAAAGGATTACAAATCATGCTACTATAAAGAAACATTTACACGTATGTTTATTGTGGCACTATTCACAATAGCAAAGAATTGGAACCAACCCAAATGCCCATCAATGACAGACTGGATGGAAAAAGTGTGGCACATATACATGATGGAATACTATGGAGCCATAAAAAAGGATGAGTTCATGTCCTTTGCAGGGACATGGATGAAGCTGGAAACCATCATTCTCAGCAAACTATCACAAGAACAGAAAACAAAACACCGTATGTTCTCATTCATAAATGGGTGTTGAATAATGAGAACACATGGACACAGGGAGGGGAACATCACAAGCCAGGGCTTGTCAGGGGGTGTGGGTCTAGAGGAGGGATAGCACTAGGTGAAATATCTAATGTAAGTGGCGGGTTGATGGGTGCAGCAAACCACCATGGCGTGTGTATACCTATGTAACAAAACTGCACATTCTACACATGTACCCCAGAACTTATAGTTTTTAAGAAATGCAAAACAAAAGATCAATGAAAAGAAGATGGTTTTCAAAAAAAGATAAAATTGATAAAGCTTTAGTCAGACTAATTAAGAAAATAGTAAACCCAAATAAATAAAATTAGAGATGATAAAGAAGATATTATAACCCACACTATAAAAATTTATAGGATAATTACAGGCTACTATTAGCAACTATATGCCAAAAACCTAAAACAAATGGATAAATTTCAAGACACATACAATGTAGCAAGAGTAAACCCTAAAGAAATATAAAACCTGAACAGTCCAACAGTAATGCCATTAAAGCTAAAATAAAATGTCTCCAAGCAAAGAAAAACTGAAGACCAAATGGCTTCACTGCTGAATTTTACTAAACATTTATAGAAGAACTAGTACCCATCCTACTCAAACTAACCTGCAAAATAAAGGAGGAGGGAATACTTTCAAATTTGTTCTCCAAGGCCTTATTACTGTGACACCAAAACAAAGGACATCTCTCTCTGTCTCTCGCTCTCCCTCCCTCCCTTTCTTTCTCTCTCACACACACACACTCACTCACCGACTCACACTCAGGTCAATATCTCTGTTGAATATTGAGCTAAAGTTCTCAATAAAATATCATAAAACCAAATTCAACAACACATTAAAAAAAAAATCCTCAAGATAAAATGTTGGTTATCCCAGGGACGCAAGGATATTTCAAAGTACGCTAAGTAATCAGTGTAATACATCATATCCACAGAATGAAAAAAAAAAAAACCTTTCAATGATTTCAATTAATACTGAAAAGAATTTGATGAAATTCAGTATCCCTTATGATAAAAAAACCTAGTGAAACTTGGTATAGAAGCAATATACTTAAACATAACCAAAGATACATGATAGGCTGGACGCGGTGGCTCACACCTGTAATCCCAGCACTTTGGGAGGCCAAGGCAGACAGATCACAAGGTCAAGAGATTGAGACCATCCTGGCCAACATGGTGAAACCCCGTCTCTACTAAAAATACAAAAAATTAGCTGGGCATGGTGTTGCACGCCTATAGTCCCAGCTACTCGGGAGGCTGAGGCAGAGGAATCACTTTCCAAAGCAATCCGGTTTCCATGAGCTGAGATTGCTCCACTGCACTCGAGCCTGGTGACGAGCAAGACTCCATCTCAAAAAAAAAAAAAAAAAGAAAAAAAAAAGTTTTATGATGGACCCACAGCTAGAATCATACTGAATATGGAATAACTGAAAGCCTTTCCCTTAAGATTTGGAACAAGACAAGGCCTCACTAGAGCAGTCAGACAAGAGAAAAATATAAAGGGCACTCAAATTGGAAAGTAAGAAGTCAAATTATCCTTGTTTGCACATGATATAATTTTATATTTGGAAAACCCTAAAGTCCTCACAAGAAAATTATTTGAACTGATAAAACAAATTCAGTAAAGTTGTAGGATATGAAATCAGCATGTAAAAATCGGTAGCATTTCTGTATGCCAACAGCAAACACTGAAAAATCGAGAAAATAATCTCATTTACAATAGCTACAAATAAAACAAAATATCTAGGAATAAACTAAAACAAAGATGTGAAATAGCTCTACAATGAAAACTAGAAAACATTAATGCAATAAATTGAAGAGGACACAGAAAATGGAGAAATATTCCATGTTCATTAATTGGAATAATCAATATCATTAAAATGTTCATACTACCCAAAGCAATATACAGATTCAACGCAGTCTCAATGAAAATACAAATGACATTCTTCATAGAAATAGAAAAAAAAATTTCTAAAATTTATATGGAACCATGAAAGACCCAGAATAGCTAAAGCTATCCTGGACAAAAACAATAAAACTAGAGGAACCGCACTACCTGATTTCAAATTACGCTACAGAGCTATAGTAACCAAAACAGCATAGTGTTAACAACAACAACAACAGCAAAAACCATTTAGCCCACTGGAACAGAATAGAGAACAAAAAACAAATCCATATATCTACAGTGAACTCCTTTTTGAAAGAGGTACCAAGAACATACACTGGAGAAAAGACATGCTATTCAACAAGTTGCGCTGAGAAAAAATATATATATATACGTAGAAGAATAAAACTATACCCCTGTCTTTTGCCATATACAAAAATCAAATCAAAATGGATTAAATACTTATATACAAGACCTTGAACGATGAAACTACTACCAGAAAATATTGGGGAAAATTTTCAGGACAATGAACTAGGCAAAAATTTCTTGAGTCATACCTCATAAGCACAGGCAACCAAAGCAAATAAAGACAAATGGGATAACCTCAAGTTGTGAAGCTTCTGCATATCAAAGGAAACAATCAACAAAACGATGAGACAACCCAGTGATTGGGAAAAATATTTGCATACTATCTATGTGACAAGGTATTAATAATGAGAATTAATAAGAAGCTCAAACAACTCAACAGGGAAAATATTTCAAAATGGGCCAAAGTTTGAATAGTCATTTATCAAAAGAAGACATACAAATGGCAAACAGGCATATGAGAAGGTGCTCAACCTGTCTGATCATGAGAGAAATGCAAATAAAAACTGCAATGAGATATATTATCTCATCCCAGTTAAACTGGCTTTTATCCAAAAGACAAACTATAATGAATGCTGATAGTATGCAGAGAAAAGGGATCCCTTGTATCATGCTGGTAGGAATGTAAAATGGTACAGACACTACAGAGAAAAGTATGGAAGTTCCTTAAAATTTAAAAATATAACTACTATATGATCCAGCAATTCTACTACTGTGTATATACCCAAAGGAAATACAACCAGTATATTGAAGAAATATCTTCATTCCTATGTTTATTGTAGCATTATTCACAGTAGCCAAGATTAGAAAGCAACATGGGTTCATTAGCAGATAAACGGGTAAGGAAAATGTGGCACATATACATAATAGAGTACTATTCAGTCATAAAAAAAGAAATCCTGTCATTTGCAATAACACGAGTGGAACTGGAGGACATTATGTTAAGCTAGCAAAGAAAGACAAACTCCACCTGTTTTCCCTCATTTGGGGGAGCTAAAAATTAAAGCAATTTAACCCATGGAGCTAGAGAATAGAATAATGGTTACCAGAGGTTGGGAAGGGTAGTTGGGTGTGGTGAAGTAGGGATGATTTGAAATATAATCAAGGGGGTACATAAAAGTCCCACTAAGTTCTCTTTAAACTTAATTAAACTATTATTAATAGTCACTGGAGAAGCTGGAATATCATATCTAGGATATCAGAGTGAAAAGTTGGCACAATATGCTGGAAGGAAGGAGGAAAATGTAACAATACCTCTTTATTTTCTTTGAATCAGTTTCTTTAGTAGGATAACCTACCAGTAATACTGCTCTAAAAATGGGGTCACAAGGCCGGGCGCGGTGGCTCAAGCCTGTAATCCCAGCACTTTGGGAGGCCGAGACGGGCGGATCACAAGGTCAGGAGATCGAGACCATCCTGGCTAACATGGTGAAACCCCGTCTCTACTAAAAATACAAAAAACTAGCCGGGCGAGGTGGCGGGCGCCTGTAGTCCCAGCTACTCGGGAGGCTGAGGCAGGAGAATGGCGTAAACCCGGGAGGCGGAGCTTGCAGTGAGCTGAGATCCGGCCACTGCACTCCAGCCTGGGCAACAGAGCGAGACTCCGTCTCAAAAAAAAAAAAAAAACAAATAAAAATGGGGTCACAGTTGAAATCCAGAAGTATTTTTAGATATAACCAGGGGGTTAATAGCTAAGAACTTTAGATTTTGTGAGAATGTTCAGTTATTAAATATCATATCCCTTTCATCTTTGTTGCTGCTTCTCTTTAATCCTGCCCATTGTCTTCTCACCAACCTGAATGCTGAAGGTACAGATAGCTGTCCTCATCTTCCTAGCTCAAGTTGTAAGGGTAAAATTAAGAGAGTAGTTCCATAAACAAATATGATCCTTATGGGAAACATATTCGTATTGTTACAGAGATAATGGCATGTCTGGATATAAACATTCCCATGAAAAGATACAGGATGCTAAATAATAAATCCTGAAATGGGCCCTATATATTAACCGTATTTTGAAACCACACACACACACACACACACACACACACACACACACACACACAGAGACACACAGAGAGAGAGAGAGAGAGAGACAGAGAGAGACAGAGAGAGACAGAGAGAGACAGAGACAGAGACAGACATAAGAAACCAAAGGCCAATAAAGAATATGTATGCTTTCTGGCTCGGCATGATGGTTCATGTCTGTAATGCCAGTGCTTTGGCAGGCTGAGGTACAAGGATTGCTTGCAGCCAGGAGTTCAAGACCAGTCTGGGCAACAGAGGGATACTCTCAACTCTAGAAACAAAACAAAACAAAAGCTCCAAAATTTGTTAAATTAGCACAGGGGCAGGCAGTAGCACAAGATGCCAGAATAGAGAGCTCAAATCATTCCCCCTTCAAGGACACCAAGTTAACTATCTACACAGAAGAAACACCTTCATAAGAACTGAAAAATCAGGTGAGTAGATACAGTAGCTGGTTTAAACTTTATATTGCTGAAAGAGGCACTGAAGAGATAGAAAAACAATACTGAATCTCTGGTTTCTGCTTTCCCCACCTCTCACTAACTCCAGGCAGTGGAGGCATCATGCAGAGAGCATCTCTGGTCACTGGGGAAGAGATAACACAAACATTATAAGGCATTAAAATCAGTGCCGTCTTGTTAGAGAAGAAAAGAAAATAAGACGAAATTCAGCTGATGTCTCCCATGTGGAGAAAGCATTTAAACCAGCCATAGCCAGAGAGTAAATCACTGATTCAAGCAGTTGGAATTTGCATGCCTGCAAACCTGGCCACAGAGGGCTACACTGCTGTATTCAAGTAAACTTGAAAGGTAGTCTAGACAATGAGGACTGCAACTCATAGGTGAGTCTTAGTGCTGAATTAGGCCCAGAGACAACAGACTGGGCCAGGGGGATGGGGAAAAACATATTGAAACACCAGCTGGGGCAGCCAAGGCTGTGCTGGCATGACCTCTCCCCTAATACTCCAGGCTGAACAACTCACAGCACCAAAAGAGACCCCTTCCTTCGACTTAAGGAGTGAACAGGGATATGTTAGGAGGACTTTGTGTTACATCTAAGATACTAGCTCAGCCATAGGAGGATAGGGTATCAGTCACAGTCATGAGGTCTCTGTTATGGCCCTAACCCCCAGAGAACATTTCTGGGCACACCCTGGGTGCTTGTGTCACTACACTCCCAGGTTTAGTTGGCTTAGAACACAAACAGAGAAAGGCTCTGTATGTTTGGGATAAAGGGAAGAAAACAGGATTCCCTGCCTAGTCATCCAGATAATTCCCCAGATCTTTCCCAAGACCATCAATGTATATGTTTCCCAAGATACATCTATAACTTACAATCATGGCAGAAGGCAAAGGGGAATCAGACACATTACATGGTCAGCAAGAGAGTGCAAAGGAGTAGATGCTACACACTTTCAAACAACCAAGCCTCATCAGAACTCTATCATGAGAACAGACATGGGGAAGTCTGCCCCCATGTCTCAGTCCCTCCACCAGGCTCTTCTTGCAACACTGGGAATTACAATTTGACATGAGATTTGGGTAGGAACATAGAACAAAATCAAATTATTCTGTCCCTGGTCCCTCCCAAAGCTCATGTCCTTCTCACATTTCTTAACACAAGCTTGCCTTCCCAACAGTCCCCCAAAGTCTTAACTCATTTTAGTATTAACTCAAAAGTCCAAGTCTAAACTTGCTTCTGAGACAAGGCAAGTCATTTCAGCCCATGAGACTATAAAATCAAAAACAAGTTAGTTACATTAGTTACTTCCAATATACAATAGAATTACAGGCATTGGGTAAATGCTCTCATTTGAAAAAAAAGAAAAGAAAAAGAAAAAGAAAATAATTGGCCAAAACAAAGGGGCTACAGGCCCCATGCAAGTTCAAAACCCAGCAGGACAGTTATTAAATCTTAAAGCTTGAAAATAATCTCCTTTGACTCCACATTTCACATCCATGTCATGCTGATGTAAGGGGTCGACTCCCCAGGCCTTAGGGAGCTCTACCCCTGTGGCTCTACAGGGTACAGCCCCCACAACTACTTTCACAGGGCTGTATTGAGTGCCTATGTCTTTTCTAGGGGCACAGTACAAGCTGTTTGTTGATCTACCATTTGGGGGTTTGGAGTTGTTGGCCTGCTTCTCTCAGCTCCACTAGTGGGGCTCTGGGTGGGGACTGTAACCCCATATTTCCCCTCTGCACTGCCTTAGTAGAGGTTCTCCATGAGGGTCCACCCCTGCAGCAGATTTCTGCCTGGACATCCAGACATTGCCATACATCCCCCAAAAGTTAGGCAGAGGCTTCCAAACCTCAACTCTTGCCCTCTGTGCACCTGCAGGACCAACACCACACGGAAGCCACTAATGCTTGGAGCTTGCAACTTCTGAAGCAACAGGCCAAGCTGTATTTTGTCCCTTTTTAGCCATGGCTGAAGCTGGAGTGGCCATGATGCAGATCACCATGTCCCAAGGTTGTGTAGAGCAGTGGGGTCCTGGACCTGACCTATGAAGCCATTCTTTCTTCCTTGGTCTCCAAGCCTGTGATGGTAGGGACTGCTTTGAAGGTCTCTGAAATTTCTTTGAGGCATTTTCCCCATTATCTTGGCTATTAACATCTGGCTCTTTACTTATGGAAATTTCTGCAGCAGGCTTGAATTTCTCTTTTGAAAATGGATTTTTATTTTCTGCCATATGGCCGGGCTTGAAATTTTCCAACCTCTTAGGCTCTGCATCCCTTTTAAATATAAATTTCAGTTTCAGATAACCTTTGTTCATGAATATGAACATACACTGTTAGAAGCAGTCAGGTGATGTCTTGAATGCTTTGCTGCCTAGAAATTTCTTCTATATTTCTATAAATACACATTTAAAAATTATAAAATAAAAATAAAATACGTTAAAATTGTAAAAAGTTAGCTGGGTGTGGTGGTGTGTGGCTGTCATTTCAGCCACTCAAGAGGCTGAGGTAGAAGGATCACTTAAGCCCAAGAGTTGAAGGCTTCAGTGAGCTATGATGGTGTCATTGCATTCCAGTCTGGGTGACAGAACAAAAGTGTTTCTAGGAATTTTTTAATAAATTATATGCTTTCCAAGAACAATTAGAAAATTTGAGAAACTCTTAAATACTTTATAAAAGAAACTTAAAAATACAGATTTTACAAAACAAAGTAGAAGAAACTGTATAAAAAGGGCTATCAAGAACAGAAAATGAAATGATAACTCACAGTACAAATTAAAAATGTGAAAAATTAAAACTATCAAGGAATTTGAAAAATATTATAAGAAATTAAATGTAGTCTCATAACAACTCATAATATAAAATCAAAGTGGGCCATGAAGACAGACTCGAGAGAAATAGAAAGGATTGTTAAATAAAATTTCCAGAATGCCACTGGTTTGGACAGAGCTCCTATACTTGGCCCCAGGAAAACCCAAAATAGGATCACTTACAGTAATTTTCTATGTACCAAATCAATACTTGAGCTATTTATTGTATGATCTGACCTTCAAAAAAAATCAAGGGAAAAATGATAGCCAGTAAAGTAACTTTGAAATAACTAGTTCAATTTCTGTTCCTAGTTTCTTAAGGTTTTTCTGCCTATAGAGCCCACCCCTCTGCTCAGCTCCAGGTTACATTTTGTAACCTGGATGCTGCCCAGTTTATAAATTACAAATAAAAGTCAATTAGATCTTTAAAACTCAAGTTGTTGAAACTCTGTTCTGTAACATGGTTTTAAAAAACTGTCAGAATTCAGTGGTAAAGTACAAAAAACTCAGAGGAGATAAAATGATAAAATATATATAAAAGGCAGGCAATGAAATAAAATTTTAATGTAAAAAGTACAAGTTTAAGAGTAAAAATGAAATATAACAAAGAAATAGATATAAAAATATATGAGAATTTTTTTATTAAAGAGAGATTATATACCAGTAGATTGAAAGGGCTCACAGTGTGTCAAATAAAAAAAAAAAAAAAGAAAGGAACAGTCAATCACAAGTACTTCAACAGATCCTGGTGACATTACTAAGCATTAAAACAAGAACAAATGAATACTATGAGCATTCAGACAGAAAAAAACAGGAGTTACAAATGTAAAAATATTAAGAGTACATCTGGTCTCCAGTTCTGCAACTAAAGAGTTTAGAAGTTGCCACTTTGTCCTAACAAGAAAAAAAGCTGAACGGATTGAAAAATCAACAACTGTTATTGAATATGTAAAAGTGGGCAGAACACAGGGCAAAATACTGCCCCCAAGATTGGAGAGACTGACAACTGAACACAGGGAGTCATGGCTTACTGATGCAGAGTGACAGGGCTTGCAGGAACCAGTGAGGGGTAGGAAAACCTTAACTGTAATTGATGAATTGCTGGAGAATCAGTGCAGAGAAGTCCAAGAGCTAAAAACTCTAGGGGATCCAGCCATAGAGGGACCCTGCAATATTATGAGATTTACAACTAGGAGCTCAACCAGGTTCCCACACTAAAGATACAAGAACAATCCCCTCTTGTAAACTAGTTCAACCATTATGGAAAACAGTATGGCGATTCCTCAAGGATCTAGAACTAGATGTACCATATGACCCAGCCATCCCATTACTGGGGATATACCCAAAGGATTATAAATTATGCTGCTATAAAGACACATGCACACGTATGTTTATTGCAGCACTATTCACAATAGCAAAGACTTGGAATCAACCCAAATGTCCATCAGTGACAGATTGGATACCTGATGTAAATGACGAGTTGATGGGTGCAGCAGACTAACATGGCACAAGTATACATATGTAACAAACCTGCATGTTATGCACATGTACCCTACAACTTAAAGTATAATAATAATAAATAAATAAATAAATAAATAAATAAAAAAGAAAATGTGGCACATATACACCATGGAATACTATGCAGCCATAAAAAAGGATGAGTTTGCATCCTTTGTAGGGACATGGATGCAGCTGGAAACCATCATTCTTAGCAAACTATCACAAGAACAGAAAACCAAACACCGCATGTTCTCACTCATAGGTGGGAACTGAACAACGAGATCACTTGGACTCAGGAAGGGGAACATCACACACCGGGGCCTATCATGGGGAGGGGGGAGGGGGGAGGGATTGCATTGGGAGTTATACCTGATGTAAATGACGAGTTGATGGGTGCAGCAGACTAACATGGCACAAGTATACATATGTAACAAACCTGCATGTTATGCACATGTACCCTACAACTTAAAGTATAATAATAATAAATAAATTAAAATAAATAAATAAAAATAAAAAAATAAAATAAAAATAAAATAATAAAAAGAAAAAAAAAAAAAAAAGAACAATCCCCTCTTCTTTCTAGCATAGGAAGGAGAAAAGGAAACATTTTGATGTATTCCAGAGCACTCTGTTCTTTTTAACAAGGCATGCCCTCAGGAGAAGCTAGTTAACTAGAGCCTAACTGACCTGAGGGAAGGAATATACCTAATTCCAGCCCACTCTAATTATACCCACCCCCCAATACCTTACCACCATTTTACTATAGGCCTATTCATAGTAGTTTCTTTTACCTTGTCCATTACATATGGCTATGAAGAAAAAAATCAAGACATATTAAGAGGTAACAAACAATTTGAAGAGACAAATCAAGCATTAGAGATAGACATGGCAAGAATGGGCTGGGTGCAGTGGCTCACACCTGTAATACCAGCACTTTGGGAGGCCGAGGTGGGTGGATCATGAGGTCAGGAGATCAAGACCATCCTGGCAAATACGGTGAAACCCCGTCTCTACTAAAAATAACAAAAAATTAGCTGGGAGTGGTGGCGGGCAGCTGTAGTCCTAGCTACTCGGGAGGCTGAGGCAGGAGAACAGCATGAACCCAGGAGGCAGAGCTTACAGTGAACTGAGATCACACCACTGCACACCAGCCTGGGCAACAAAGCAAGACTCCGTCTCAAGAAAAAAAAAAAAAGATATGGCAAGGATGTTGAAATTATCAGGGAATTTAAAACAACTATGATTAATATGCTAAGGGCTGTAATGGATAGACAGTATGCAAATGAGGAATTACACAGAATTTGAATTTGAAATTCTAAAAAAGACCAAAAAGAAACGCTAGAAATTAAAAAAGAAAAACAAATGGAGAATATCTTTGATGGGCTTATTAGTGTACTGTACACAGTTTAAGAAACAATATCTGAGCTTGAGGATATATCAGTAGAAACTTTGAAAAATGTTAAAAATATTACACAAATTAAATTTAGCAGAAATTAATTGAACAAGGAAAAATTGGGTCACCCTTTACAAGAGGCTCAAAGGGCTCAACTTCCAAATGTGGACAGGTACCATTTATGGGTGCCAACTGAGGTGAGACAGAGAAAGTGTTAGATTGATTACAGCTTGGCATTTACCTTATTTAAACATGATGTGATCACTTAGCCATCTGTGATTGACTAAAACTCAATTCCTGTGATGGATGGGACTCAGCTATTTGCTACAAAAGTATACTCCTTTCGCCTAGGTTTTCTTCTAGGGTTTTTATGGTTTTAGGTCTAGCATTTAAGTCTTTACTCCATCTTGAATTAATTGTTGTATAAAGTGTAAGGAAGGGATCCAGTTTCAGCCTTCTACATATGGCTAGCCAGTTCTCCCAGCACCATTTACTAAATAGGGAATCCTTTCCTCGTTTCTTGTTTTTGTCAGGTTTGTCAGAGATCAGATGGTTTTAGATGTGTGGTATTATTTCTGAGGGCTCTATTTTGTTCCATTGGTCTATATCTCCGTTTTGGTACCAGTACCATGTTGTTTTGATTACTGTAGCCTTGTAGTATAGTTTGAAGTCAGGGAGCATGATGCCTCCAGCTTTGTTCTTTTTGGCTTAGGATTGTGTTGGCAATGTGAGCTCTTTTTTGGTTCCATATGAACTTTACTTTTTTCCAATTCTGTGAAGAAAGTCATTGGTAGCTTGATGGGGGTGGCATTGAATCTGTAAATTACCTTGGGAAGTATGGCCATTTTCATGATATCGATTCTTCCTATCCATGGGCATGGAATGTTCTTCTATTTGTTTGTGTCCTCTTTGAATTTGTTGAGCAGTGGTTTGTAGTTCTCCTTGAAGAGGTCCTTGACATCCCTTGTAAGTTGGATTCCTAGGTATTTTATTCTCTTTGAAGCAATTGTGAATGGGAGTTCACTAATGATTTGGCACTCTATTTGTCTGTTATTGGTGTATAAGAATGCTTGTGATTATTGCACATTGATTTTGTATCCTGAGACTTTGCTGAAGTTGCTTATCAGCTTCAGGAGATTTTGCGCTGAGATGATGGGGTTTTCTACATATACAATCATGTCATCTGCAAACAGGTACCATTTGACTTCCTCTTTTCCTAACTGAATACACTTTATTTCTTTCTCCTGCCTGATTGCCCTGGCCAGAACTTCCAACACTATGTTGAATAGGAGTGGTGAGAGAGAGCATCCCTGTCTTGTGCCAGTGTTCAAAGGGAATGCTTCCAGTTTTTGCCCATTCAGTATGATATTGGCTGTGGGTTTGTCATAAGTAGCTCTTATTATTTTGAGATACATCCCATCAATACCTAATTTATTGAGAGATTTTGGCATGAAGGGCTGTTGAATTTTGTCAAAGGCCTTTTCTGCTTGTTTTGAGTTAATCATGTCATTTTTGTCTTTGGTTCTGTTTATATGCTGGATTACATTTATTGATTTGCATATGTTGAACCAGCCTTGCATCCCAGAGATGAAGCCCACTTGAACATGGTGAAAAAGCTTTTTGATGTGCTGCTGGATTCGGTTTCTCAATATTTTATCGAGGATTTTTGCATCGATATTCATCAGAGATATTGGTCTAAAATTCTCTTTTTTGGTTGTGTCTCTGCCAGGGTTTGGTATCAGGATGATGCTGGCCTCATAAAATGAGTTAGGGAGGATTCCTTCTTTTTCCATTGATTGGAATAGTTTTAGAAGGAATGGTGCCAGCTTCTCCTTGTACCTCTGGTAGAATACCATTGAGGACATAGACATGGGCAAGGGTTTCATGTCTAAAACACCAAAAGCAATGGCAACAAAAGCCAAAATTGACAAATGGGATCTAATTAAACTAAAGAGCTTCTGCGCAGCAAAGGAAACTACCATCAGAGTGAACAGGTAACCTACAGAATGGGAGAAAATTTTTGCAATCTACTCATCTGACAAAGGGCTAATATCCAGAATCTACAAAGAACTCAAACAAACATACAAGAAAAAACAACCCCATCAAAAAGTGGGCAAAGGATATGAACAGACACTTCTCAAAAGAAGACATTTATGCAGCCAACAGACACGTGAAAAAATGCTAATCATCACTGGCCATCAGAGAAATGCCAATCAAAACCACAATGAGATACGATCTCACACCAGTTAGAATGACAATCATTAAAAAGTCAGGAAACAACAGGCGCTGGAGAAGATGTGGAGAAATAGGAACACTTCTACACTGTTGGTGGGACTGTAAACTAGTTCAACCATTGTGGAAGATAGTGTGGCGATTCCTCAAGGATCTAAAACTAGAAATACCATTTGACCCAGCCATCTCGTTACTGGGTATATACCCAAAGAATTTTAAATTATGCTTCTATAAAGACACATGCACACGTATGTTTATTGCAGCACTATTCACAATAGCAAAGACTTTGAACCAACTCAAATGTCCATCAATGATAGACTGGATTAAGAAAATGTGGCACATATACACCATAGAATATTATGCAGCCATAAAAGAGAATGAGTTTATGTACTTTGCAGGGACATGGATGAAGCTGGAAACCGTCTTTCTGAGCAAACCATCACCAGGACAAAAAACCAAACACTCCATGTTCTCACTCATAGGTGGGAATTGAACAATGAGATCACTTGGACACAGGAAGGGGAACATCACACACCGGGGCCTGTTGTGGGGTGTGGGCATAGGGGAGGGATAGCATTAGGAGATATACCTACTGTAAATGATGAGTTAATGGGTGCAGTACACCAACATGACACATGTATACATATGTAACAAACCTGCACGTTGTGCACATGTACCCTAGAACTTAAAGTATAATAATAATAATAATAATAATAATAATAATAAATATGCTTGTAAGTTAATATAAAAACTCATTAAAAACCTAAGTTAGGATGCAATTTATTATGTAAGAATTCAAAGTGTGGACGTATCTTCAGGCCAAATGTAATTTAATATCCAACGAATGTAGAACAACTACAAGAAGTGTAACATGCACATAATGGGAATACCAGAACATAAATAAAAAAGAAAGTAAGAGAAGAAACATTTGAAGGAATAATGACTGATAATCCCCTCAAAGTAATGTCAGATTTGAAACCACAGATTCAGGGAACTCAGAAAACACCTAACAAAATAGCCAAACAAAGAAACCAAAAGCTACTAAGCATATGTTTTCATAGCACAGAAAGTAAGATTAAAAAAAAATTCTGAGAAAAGACAGAGGATAAAACACTATGGAGAAAGAAAGATAAGAATTACATTCAAATGCTAACAAACCATGCAATCAAGAAGAATTGAAGTGAAATATGTAAAATATTGGATGAAAAATAATGTTACCAATCTAGAATTCTGTATCCTATGTAATTTGTCTTCCGAGGCAAAGGAGAGAAATACTTTTTCAGAGAAACAAAAATTTAGAAAATTAGTTGCTAGTAGGCTTGCCTTGTAGGAATACTAGAAGGAGTTATTTAGAAAGAAGGGAAATTATATGGGTCAAAAACTTGAATATATAAAAGGAAGAAAGAAGATAACAAAAATAAGTGAAAGTAATATAGAAACTTTTAATTTTCTTATTCTTAATTGATTTAACCATGTATTCAAAATAACAGAAGCAATAAGGTTGATTATGTATGCTTATGTATATTTTACATTTACACATGGTTATCTATAAGTGAAATGAATAACAGCAATAATACAAGGGATGGGAGGGAGGAATTAAAATTATTTTGTTATTAAAAGCTATTCACACCACTTGCGGAGTGGTATAGTGTTATTTGAAAGTAGACTTGGGCTGGTTGTAAATATGTATGGCATACTCTAGGCTAACCACTAAGGAAAGGTATAAGAGAAGCATAACTATTACAGTAGAAAGGAGAGAAAATGGAATCATATAAAAAGTGCAATTAAAACCAAAGAAGGCAGAAACATAGTGAAGGACAAAAACAAGAACAAAGAACAATGGCAACAAATACAAAACAGTAAAAAATTATGGTAGATATTAATTCAACTGTATCAATCTACATTCTGGGCCATAAAACACACACTAATAAATCTAAAAGAATAGATATTATACAATGACTGTTTGCAGACCACAATGTAATTAAAGTAGAAATCAATAACAAGCATAACAAGAAGATTTCAAAATAGATGGGAGATTAAACAACACGTTTCTAGATAATACATGAGGTAAATAACACAAAAGAAATTTTAAAATATTTTAAATGTAATAGAAATGAAAACACAACTTATCAAAATTTGTGGGAGAGAGCAAAAACTGTTTAGAGACAATTTTTAAACATTGAATATATGTATTGGAAAATAAGAATCTAAAATCGATAACCAAAGTTGTCACCTTAGAAATAAAAGAAAATCAAATTCAAAGAAAAATCACAAGAATTGAATAAACCAATGAAATTAAAATCAGGAAATCAATAGATCAACAAATCTAAAAGCTGGTTCTTTGAAAAGAAGTATCAGGAAATTTGATAAGCTTCAAAGTCATCTAACTGAGCAAACAAGAAACGATACAAATGACTAATATCAGAAATAAAGGAGGGAACATTAATACAAATTCTAGGAACGTTAAAATGATAATCAACGAATACTATAATCAATCCTATGTCCACAAATTTGATAATCGCAACAAACCAATTCTTTGGAAGACACAATTTGTCAAAATTCACGTAAGAAATAGACCATCTGAGCGGGCCTAAACCTTTTAAAGAACTGAATTAATAATGTTAACCTTCCAAAACAGAAAATGTGGGGCCAGATAAGTTCACTAGTGAATTCTCCTAAACATTTAAAGGAAGAACTAAGAAATGGGATATTCCACGTTTATGGATCAGAAGACAATACTGTCAAGGTGACAATTCTTTCCAACTGGATATTTAGATTAAATACAACCCCAATTTAATCTAAATATCCCAGGAAGTTATTTTGCAGAAAATGACAAAATTGATCCTAAAGGTTACATAGAGATGTAAAAGACTCAAAGCAGCCAACACAAAATTGAAGTAGAACAAAGTTGAAAAACTGACACTACATGACTTTACTACTTACCATGTACATATAGTAAGAGAGTGTAGTATTACCAAAATGATAAACAAGTAAATAGAACAGAATATATAGCCCTGAAAGAAATATACTGTCCACTGATCTTTCATAAAGAAGGTAAGACAATACATGCAACAAAGACAGCCTTTTTAACAAATGATACTGGAACAACTAGACATTCACAGGCAAAGAAAACAGATGTAGACACAGACCTTACATTCATCACAAAAAATTAACTCAAAATGGATTGTAAACCAAAATGTAAAAGTACCAGCAGATAACATAAGAAAAACACCTAGATAAACTTGGATATCAATATGACTTTTCAGATATAACACTAAGGGAAAGATCCATGAAATAAATAATTGATAAATTTGAATTCATTAAAATTAAGAAAAAAGTCTGCTCTGTAAAAGACAATGTCAGGAGAATGAAAAGAAAGCTAAAGAGTGGGAGAAAATATTTGCAAAAGACACATTTGTCAAAGAACTGTTATCAAAAAAAAAAAAAAGAACTCTTGAAATATAATAAGAACACAAACTCAATTAAAAAGTGAGTACAGAACATAAAGAGATGCCTTATCAGTGAAGACATATAGATGCAAAAGCACATGAGAAGATGCCCAACATCATGTGTCATTAGAGAATGGCAAATTATAAGTTAGATACCACTACATATCTATTAGAATAGCCGCAATCCAGAACCAACCTTAAACAACAAATGCCTTTGAGGATGTGGAGCAACAGGAACTCTGATTCATTACTGATGGGAATGCAAACTGGTATAGTCACTTTGGAAGACAGTCTGGTGGCTTCTTACAAGACTAAACATACTTTTACCATACAATATAGTAATCCCACTCCATAGCTTTTATCCAAAGGAGTTAAAAATTTATGTTGACAAAAATACCTGCACATGAATTTTTATGGCAGCTTTTTAAATAACTGCTAAAATTTGGAAGTAACCAAGAGGTTCTTCAGTAGGTGAAAGGATAGTCTGTGGTACCATTCAGACAATGGATGATTATACAGCAATAAAATTAAATGAAGTAATCAGGAAAATTGTTGGTTAGGGGACAGGACTAACGTGCAACTCCCACTTGCACAGACAAACAGTGTGTAGAGACTCACACCATGAACTTTTGCTCCAAAACCAACACAGGAACATACCCGAATGTAAGATCTGTGTCTAGATCTGTTTTCTTTGCATGTGAAATGTCTAGTTGTTCCAGTACCATTTGTTAAAAAGACTGTCAGGCCAAAATAGTTCAGAAACCCTGTGGAAGCAGCAGCTAGCTGCGGCAAATTCCATGAGACAGCCAAAAAAACTGAGTTCCCCAAGTGTGAGAGGGAAAACCCTACCTCTGAACCCATGTTCCCACTGGTGAACCTGAAAATCCAGATCATGGGAAAAGGATTTAATCTTAGAGTTGAAACAAATGTAGGAAGCCAAGCAGAATATTAGAAGCATGATATAGTTTGTCCCTATCCAAATATCTTGAATTCCCATGTGTTGTGGGAAGGACCTGGTGGGAGATAATTGAATCATGGGGGCAGGCCTTTCCCATGCTGTTCTCATAATAGTGAATAAGTCTTATGAGATCTGATGGTCTAAAACATAGGAGTTTCTCAACACAACCTCTCTTGTCTGCCATGTGAGATGTGCCTTTCACCTTCCACCATGATTGTGGGTCCTCCCTAGCCATGTGGAACTGTGAGTCCAGTAAACCTCTTTTATTTGTAAATTGCTCAGTCTTGAGTATGTCTTCATCAGCAGCATGAAAATGGACTAATACAGTAAACTGGTACCAGTAGAGAGGGGTGCTGCTGAAAAGATACTGAAAATGTGGAAGTGACTTCGGAACTGGGTAACAGTCAGAGGTTTGAAGAGTTTGGAGGGCTCAGGAGAAGACAAGAAAATGTGGGAAAATTTAGAACTCCCTAGGGACTTGTTGAATGGCTTTGATCAAAATGTTGATAATGATATGGACAATGAAATCCAGGCTGAGGTGGTCTCAGATGGAGATAAGAAACTCACTGGGAACTGGAGCAAATGTTGTTCCTGTTACGTTTTAGCAAAGAGACTGGTGGCATTTTGCCCCTGTCCTAGAGATTTGTGGAACTTTGAATTTGAGAAAGATGACTTAGGGTATATGGTTGAATAAATTTCTAATCAGTAAAGTATTCAAAATGTGACTTGGGTGCTCTGAAAGGCATTCAGTTTTATAAGGGAAGTAGAGCATAAAAGTTCTGAAAATTTGCAGCCTGACAATGTGATAGAAAATCCTGCATGTTCTGCTTACATAACCCCTGCATATTCTGTACACATAACAAACCTGCATTCTCTGCACATGTACCCCAAAAGCTAAAGTAAAATTTTAAAAATCCCATTTTCTAAGAAAAAATTCAAGCTGGCTGCAGAAATTTCAATAAGTAATGAGGAACTAAATGTTAATCCCCAAGGCAACAGGGAAAATGTTTCCAGGGCCTATCAGAGATTTCACAGCAGCCTTTCCCATTGCAGACCTGGAGGCCTAGGAGGAAAAAGTGGTTTTATGGGCTAGACCAGGATCCCCACACTTTATACGGCCTAGGGACTTGGTGCTTATGTCCCAGCTGCTCCATGTATGCTCCTTCCATGGCTGAAAGAGACCAACATAGAGCTCAGGCCATGGTTTCAGAGGGTGCAAGCCTCAAGCCTTGACAGCTTCCACGTGGTGTTGAACCTGCCTGTGCACAGCAGTCAAGAATTTTGGTTTGGGACCTGTGATGGTTAATACTGAGTGTTAACTTGATTGGATTGAAGCATGCAAAGTATTGATCCTGGGGGTGTTTCCAAGGGAGATTAACGTTTGAGTCAGTGGGCTAGGAAAGGCAGACTCACCCTTAATCTGGTTGGGCACCGTATGATCAGCTGCCAGTGTGGCCAAAATATAAAGCAGTCAGAAAAATGTGAAAAAGACTAGAGTAGCATAACCTCCCAGCCTACGTTTTCTCCCATGCCGATACTTCCTGCCCTCAAACATCAGACTCCAAGTTCTTTAACTTTAGGACTCAGATTGACCGTCTTTGATCCTCGGTTTGCCAATGGCCTATTGTGAGGACTCCTTGTGATAATGTGAGCTAATACTTAAACTCCCATATATCTATATCTATATATCTATGTCTATATCTATATCAATATCTATGTTTATATCTATATATTCTATTAGTTCTGTCCCTCTAGAGAACCCTCATACAGATTTTGGTTAACAGGAGTGGTTCTAGAAGAACAGAATATTAAGGATGGAGTTCTTTTGTTGGTTTTTGAGTTGGCTGCTCAATATGATTAGACCCAAAAATGCTAAAGGACTCTTTTTCTAATAGTATGGAGAACACTGAGAATCCTTGGTGTGAACCGTTTAGAGAATTATGCACAATAAATGTATTTGACACTCCTGATTCACTACTCACGAGAGGCAAGGAGTTTAGTGACTCTATAAATAATACCTTTGACCATATGTGAAGAACCAAGGAACATAATAAAGCTGTTTGGTTGCTCCTAAGTTCAGTTGACAAAGTAATGAAAGAAAATGAACTCAGGGATTCTAATGCCCGGCTTCAGAAGCAAATACTGAACCTTAAATCTACTAAGATTGCCTGAGTGAGAGTCTTATCCTCTGTAGAAAAGGAACAGAAATTGTGGGAAGACAGATAAAAACTCTTATCATGCAAATGGCTGACCTGCAACGAAATGTGCATGCAAAACCTCACCAGGTATGTACCGTTAAAGTGAGGGCATAGATTGGAAAAGGATGGGACCCTTCAACTTGAAGTGGGAATGTGTGGGAGGACCCTGATGAAGCTAGGACACTGAGTTTGTAAACTCTGATGAAACTTTTTTAGTCGGAAGAAACAGCTTCTCCATCCCCAGTAGTGGCAACCTCCTCTCCCTGACCTATGATGCCATCAGCATTTCCACCTTTGTCTGAGGAGATAAATCCTGTACTTCCTGTGGCAAAAGTTATTGCCTTTGATTGATTCTCCCTAGGAGCCACGCCCGACACCCCTGTTTGCTTCTAGACTTATAAGTAGACTCAAGTCCCAGCAGGCCCCTAGAACTGAGGTTGAGAGTGTGAACCATGAGGTGGTATACTACACTTGAAAAGAACTGCCTGTGTTTTCTACTTTATACGAACAAATCTGGACAACATGCATTTGAATGGATATTAAAAGTGTGGAATAATGGTGGAAGGAACAGAGTGAATCAGGTTGAATCTATTAATTTGGGCCCACTAAGTAGGGTCTCTACATTTAGTGTTGCAGTTCAGGGAGTTAAAAAAAGGTTCTAATAGTTTATTTTCTTGGTTAGCCAAAATATGGATTAAAAGATGGCCCACTGTGAGTGAGCTGGAAAAGTCTGATCTCCTTTGGTTTAATGTAGAGGAAGGGATCCAAAGGCTTAGGGGCTTAGGGAGATTGGGATGGTGGAGTGGATTAGTCACTTTAGACCTACTTTTACCAGCTGAGAGGGTACAGAAGATATACCCTTGACCAACGCCTTGTAAAATAGATTTGTGAGGGCCTCACCTGCATCTTTGAAGAGACTTGTAATCGCTCTTCCCTATAGGTTAAATCTAACAACGGGAAATACAGTCCTCAACTACAAAATTTAAATACAATGGTAATAATAGGATCCCAAGGTGGCATGGGATGAAAGGCAAGGTGGGCATAGCTACCTTAATGAACGGCAAAGGCAAAACTGCAAACACGGCAAAGGCAAAACTGCAAAAAGAATAGTCTGACTTGTGTAGAGCTCTGACATTGGCTGATTAATCAGTGTCCCCAGAAGTGAAATTGATAGGAAGCCTACTGCATTCCTATTTAATTTATATAAGCAGAAAATTTCCAGGTCAAGTGGACAAAAGACTAATCTGAATTATAAAAACAGAATCACAGTCCCTCAATCAATTTCCAGACTTGAGCCAGTTTACAGTCCCAGAACCTCTTGACTGAAGGGTAGGCTGGGTCCCTTGAGGAAAGACCCCCTACACTGCCAACAATTTATGCTGTTAATCTTTCTTCTATCTTCCCCAAGGAGGCCTCTGGCCTTTTCCCAGAGTAACCTTGCATTGGAGAAAGGGAAATGGTCAGGTATTTCGGGGACTACTGGACGCTGGGTCTAAGATGAGGTTGATTTCAAGGGACCCGAAACGTCATTGTGGTCCTCTAGTTAAAGTAGGGGCTTATGGAGGTCAGGCAATTAATAGAGTTTTAGCTCAGGTCTGACTTACAGTGGGTCCAGTGGGTCCCCAGACTCATCCTGTGGTCATTTCTACAGTGCCAGAATGCATAATTGGCAGATATACTTAGCAGCTGGCAAAACCCTCACATTGGCTCCCTGACTGTTAGGGTGAGGGCTATTAAGTTGGGAAAGGGCAAATGCAAGTCATTAGAACTGCTTTTACCTAGAAAAATAGTAAATCAAAACCAATATTGCATCCCTGAAGGGATTGTGGAGATTAGTGCCAACATCAAGAACTTGAAAGACGCGTGGGTGGGGTGATTCCCACAACATCCTGGTTCAACCCTTTCATTTGGCCTGTGCAGAAGAAAGATCGATTTTAGAGAATGACAGTGAATTATCACAAGCTTAACCAAGTGGTGACTTCAATTGCAGCTGCTGTACCAAATGTGGTTTTATTGCTTAAGCAAATTAACACGTCTCCTGATATGTGGAATGCAGCCATTGATTTTACAAATACCTTTTTCTCCATTTCTGTCCATAAGACCTACCAGAATCAATGTGCCATCAGCTGGAAAGACCAGAAATATACCTTTACTGTCTTACATCAAGGGTATATCAACCCTCTGCCTTTGTGTGATAATCTTATTCAGAGAGATCTTAATTGCCTTTTGCTTCTACAAGATATCACACTGGTCCATGACATTGATGACATTATGCTGATTGGATCCAGTGGGCAAGAACTAGCAAACACATTCGACTTATGATTGAGCATTTGCATGGCAGAGGATGAGAAATAAATCCAACTAAAATTCAAGGACCTTCTACTTCAGTAAAATGTTTAGGGGTCAAGTGGTGTGGGGCCTGTAGAGATATTCCTTCTAAGGTGAAGGGTACGTTGCTGCGTTTGTCCCCTCCTACAACCAAGAAGGAGACACAATGCCTACTGGGCCTATTTGGATTTTGGAGCCAAACACATCCATTTATTGAGTGACCTGAAAGGCTGCGAGTTTTGATGGGGGCCCAGAACAGAAGAAGGATCTGCAACAAGACCAGGCTGCTTTGCAAGCTGCTCTGCCACTTGGGCCATACGACCCAGCAGATAAAATGGGGCTGGAGGTTTCAGTGGCAGATAGGGATGCTGTTTGGACCCTTTGGTAAACCCCCATAAGTGAGTAACAGTAGAGGCCTCTAGGATCATGAAGCAAGGCCCTGCCATGTTCTGCAGATAACTACTCTCCTTTTGAGAGACACATCCTGGCTTGTTACTGGAATTTGGTGGAAACTGAACATTTGACTGTGGTCATCAAGTCAACATGAAACCTGAATTCCTTATCAAAAACTGGGTGCTTTCTGACCCATCTAGCTATAAAAGGGGTCATGAACAGCAGCATTCCATCATCAAATGGAAATGATATATAAGTTTTTGGGCTCAAGCAGGTCCTTAAGGCACAAGTAACTTACATGAAGCATTGTCTCAAAGGTCTCCACTCCTGCCACCCTGCCTTCTCTCCTCCAGCCTGCACCGATGGCCTCATGGGGAGCTCCTTATGTTCAGTTGATAGAGGAAGAGAAGACTAGGGCCTGGTTCACAGATGGTTCTGCATGACATGCAGTCACCACCCAAAAGTGGACAACTAGAACACTATAGCCCCTTTCTAGGACCTTCCTGAAGGAGAGCAGGGAAGGGAAATTTTCCCAGTGGGCAGAATTTTGATCAATGCCCCTGATGGTGCACTTTGCATGGAAGGAGAAATGGCCAGATGTGCAATTATATACTAATTCATGGGTTGTAGCTAATGGTTTGGCCAGATGGTCAGACTTGGAAAAAGCATGATTGGAAAACTGGTAACAAAGGAATTTGGGGAAGAGGTGTGTGGATGGAACTCTCTGAGTGGTCAACAACTGTGAAGATATTTGTATCCCATGTGAGTGCTCATGAATGGGTGTCCTTAGCAGAGGAGGATTCTAATAAGCAAGTGCATAGGATGACCCTTTCTGTGGACACCATTCAGCCTCTTTCCCCATTCACCCCTGTCATCACCCAATGGGCCCATGAAC
The DNA here is from genome assembly GCF_008728515.1 of Papio anubis. Lineage (NCBI taxonomy): Eukaryota > Metazoa > Chordata > Mammalia > Primates > Cercopithecidae > Papio > Papio anubis. The sequence goes on from NC_044984.1 coordinate 78,054,464, forward strand.
AAAGTGGCAGTGGTGGCAAGGATGCAGTTTATACAAGGGCTCAGCAACATGGACTTCCCCTCACCAAGGCTGACCTGGCTATGGCCACTGCTGAGTGCCCAATTTGCCAGCAGCAGAGACAAACACTGAGCCCTTGATCCCTTGATATGCAACCATTCCTTGGGATGATCAGTCAACTATCCAGTGGCAGGTTGATTATATTAGACTTGTTACTTCATGAAAATGGCAGAGATTTGTCCTCACCGGAATAGACACTTAGTCCAAATATGGGTTTGCCTATCCTGCATGCAATGCTTCTGCCAAGACTACCATCCATGGACTCACGGAATGCCTTATCCACTGTCATTGTATTCCACACAGTATTGCCTCTGACCAAAGCACTCACTTATGGCTAAAGAAATATGGTAATAGCTCATGCTCATGGAATTCACTGGTCTTTCCATGTTCTCCATCATCCTGAAGCAATTTGATTGATACGATAGTAGAATGGCCTCTTAAAGTCACAATTACAGTGCCAACTAAGTGACAATACTTTGCAGGGCTGGGGCAAAATTCTCCTGAAGGCCATGTATGCTCTGAATCAGTATCCAATATATGATACTGTTTCTCCAATAGCCAGGATTTACAGGTCCAGGAAAAAAGGGGTGGAAGTGGAAGTGGCATTACTCACTGTCACCCCTAGTGATCCACTAGCAAAATGTTTGCTTCCTGCTCCTGCAACATTACATTCTGCTGCCTAGAGGTCTTAGTTCCAGAGGGAGGAAAATTGCCATGAGGAGACACAACAATGATTCCATTAAACTGGAAGATTGCTACCTGGACACTTTGGGTTCCTCCTACCTTTAAGTCAACAGGCTAAGAAGGGATTTACAGTTTTGGCCAGGGTGATTGAACCAGACTATTAAGATGAAGTCAGCCTACTACTACACAACAGAAGCAAGCAGAATATTCATGGAATACTGGGGATCCACTACAGCATCTCTTAGTATTACCAGTCCTGTGATTAAGGTAATGGGAAAGTACAACAGCCCAATCCAGGCAGGACAAAAAATGGCCCTGACACTTCAAGAATCAAGGTTTTGGTCCCTCCACCAGGAAAACAAAACAAAACAAAATGCAACCTGCTGAGAGGCTAGCTGAAGGCAAAGGGAATACAGAATGTGTTGCAGAAGAAGGTAGTCACCAATACCAGATATAACCACATGAGCAGCTTCAGAAAGGAGGATTGTAATTGTCATGAATATTTCCTCCTTTTGTAAAAGAAGTTTGTGCATGTATATACTTGTACTAACAAAATATCATTTTGTTTCCTTTTTCCTTTATCATGTAACATAAAATTTGTTGACTTTTGTAGGGATTCAATCAAGCTGGTGGGAAAAAGTATTAAAGATAGTTATAGAGATAGACACAAATCTTCTTAGAAGGCTGAAAAGTTTGCATAACTTTGGTAATAGATCTGGCTGAAGGTGCCCTGGTCCCTTTACCTTTAAACAAATGAAAGTAGTAACAAAAGAATGTGGAGGTTGTTATCTAGTTAACTTGTTTAATCATGTGGTCTTAAGACTAACCTTTGATGTACCATGGGTGCTTAATTGCTTTCTACTCGGGAAATCCACAATGTCAATTACCCTCTAATGGCATTGACTCAAGCCTTTGTTAATTAATCTTACTGAATAAATGCAACTCTCACTAGCTGATCAGGGCCCCAGTGGCAATTGCTTACAGCACTCAGCAAGGAGTCTGTAAGCGTCCTGGACAGAGTCACCTGGACTGGCAAAGCAGAATATCTGTGTGTCAGTGTACGTTATTCATCTATCCCTGGGTCAGCGGTCTGCAAGGGACAGACCCCCTGCAGCTGGTGCCCCCGTGTGAGGGGCACTACCGCAGACGTTATATCAGCATTTAAGTATTAACTTTATGTTATAGTATTTGGGTTGGGGATTGGTATGTTTCTAGTTGTACAAAAGATAGTTGTATTATGTTAGGTGTAATTATGACCTTATTGTCTTTATTTGAACATTATATATTATCTCAGGGGATGTGTCTGGGTTCTTGTTGACAATGCATGAGTTTTTGATGGTTAATACTGAGTGTCATCTTGATTGGATTGAAGGATGCAAAGTATTGATCCTGGGTGTGTTTGTGAGGGTGTATCCAAGGGAGATTAACATTTGAGTCAGTGAGCTTGGAAAGGCAGACCCACCCTTCATCTGGGTGGGCACCATCTAATCAGCAGCCAGTGCTGCCAGAATATAAAGCATACAGAAAAATGTGAAAAGTCTCGACTGGCCTAGCCTCCTAACTTAAATCTTCTCCCATGCTGGATGCCTCCTGACCTCAAACATCAGACTCCAAGTTCTTCAGTTTTGGGACTTGGACTGGCTCTCCTTGCTCCTCAGCTCACAAATGGCCTATTGTGGGACCTTGTGACAGTGTGAGTTAATACTTAATAAACTCCCCCTTATATATTTATATATATCCTATTATTTCTATCCCTCTACAGTACTCTGACTGATACAAGAACCTCTGCCTAGATTTCAGAGGATTTATGGCAACACCTGGATGTCCAGGCAGAAGTTTGCTGCAGGGATGGGGCTGTCATGAAGAACCTCTGCTAGGGCAAGGTGAAAGGGAAATGTGGGGTCAGAACCCCCAGAGTCTCTGCTGCATTACCACCTAGTCGTGCTGTGAGAAGAGGGCCACCATCCTTCCGACCCCAGAATGGTAGATCTACCAACAGCTTCTACCATGCACCTCAAAAAGCCATGGACACACAATGCCAGCCCATGAAAGCAGCGTGGAGGGGTCCTCTGCCCTGCAAAGCCACAGGGGCAGAGCGGCCCAAGACCATAGGAACCCAACTCTTGCACCAAAGTGACCTGGGTGTGAGACATAGAGTCAAAGGAGATCAGTTTGGAACCTTAAATTTGATTGCCCTGATGGGTTTCAGACTTGCATAGGTCATGTGGCCTCTTTGTTTGGACAATTTCTCCCATTTGGACCCAATGCCTGTACCCATTGTATTTAACTTGCTTTTGATTTTACAGGCCTATTGGTGGAAGGGACGTGTCTTGTGTCAGATAAGACTTTGGACTATGGACCTTTGGGTTAATCTTTAAATGAGTTAAGACTTTGAGGGATTGTTGAGAAGGTGTATTGGTTTAGACATGTGAGGACATGAGATTTGGGAGGGGCCAGGGACAGAATGACATGGTTCGACTGTGTCCTCACCCAAATCTCATCTTGAATTTCCTCCTTTTGGGAGAGATTTAATGAGCTCATGTCCTCTGCAAGGACATGGATGAAGCTAGAAACCATCATTCATGGTGGTAGGTCTTTCCCATGCTATTCTCATGATAGTAAGCCTCACGAGATCTGATGGTTGTAATAATGGGAGTTTCCCTCCCCAAGCGCTCTTCTTGTCTGCTGCTATGTGAGATGTGCCTTTCACCTTTCGCCATGATTAAAAGGCATCCCCAGTCACGGGGAACTGAGTCCAATAAACCTCTGCTTTGTTAATTGCTCAGTCTTGGGTATGTCTTTATTGGTAGCAAGAAAATGGACTAATATAAAACAGCAGCTGGAAGAACCCTGCAGGCACTTTCAGTTTCCATCTTGAGCCCAGTGATGACAACCCTGATGACATCTCACAGGAGTCCTTGGGGGGAAGGCAGCCAGTGGAACCAGGAAAGTGTCACAAGGTGAAAGAAGCTTCCAGCTGAACTTCATAATAATTTTAACTGTGCACGAGTTTTTTTGAGTAGAATGCAGGGGGTGAAATGGTAATTGCTGCATGAGCTGCAGCTCATGGTGTGGGCAGATACAGAGATGTGAGGCCCTGAAAACTGTTCTTCCTTTCTCAGCAGGGAGGCTTGTAGCCTGTGGCAAGGTCCCTCCCTAAACACGTGAGAATTCTGGGAGATACAATTCAAGTTGAGATTTAAATGGGGACACAGAAATACCATATCAGACTAATATCTAGAATACACAAGGAATGCCAATCAGCAAGAAAAAGAAAAACATCAAAAAGTGGGCTAAGAACATAGACAATTCTCAAAAGATACACAAATGGCCAATGAACATAAGAAAAAATGCTCCACATCACTAATTATCAGGGAAATGCAAGTCGAAACCACAGTGCGATACCACCTTACTCCTGCAAGAACTGACATAAGTGAAAAAAAAAATAGCAGATTTGGTGTGGATGTGGTGAAAGGGAACACTTTTACACTGCTTGTGGGAATCTAAACTAGTAAAACCACCATGGAAAACAGAATGGAGATTCCTTAAAGAACTACAAGTAGAACTACCATTTGATCCAGCAATCCCACTCCTGGGTACCTATCCAGAAGAAACGTAGTCATTATATGAAAGACACTCACTTGTATACACATACTCAGAGCAACCCAATTTGCAACTGCAAAAACATGGAACCAGCCTAAATGCCCATCAAACAATGAGTGGATTAAAAAAATGTGGTGTGCATGTATATATACACGCCATGGAATATCACTCAGCTATAAAAAGGAATAAAGCAATGAAATTTGCAACAGCCTGGATGCAGTCAGAGACCATTACTCTAAGTGAAGTAACTCAGGAATGGGGGGAAAAGCAGACTTTCTAGGTTCTCACTTATAAATGGGAGCTCAGCTATGAAGATGCAAAGGCATAAGAATAATATGATGGATTTTGTATATTAGGGGGAACATTGGGAGGTGGGTGAAGCATGTAAGATTACAAATTGGGTACTGTGCACTGCTTGAGTGATCATTGCATGAAAATCTCAGAAATCACCACTAAAGAACCTATCCATGTAACCAAAAACCACTTGTTTCCCCAAAACTATTAAAATAATAAATAAATAAATAAGCAAGTGAGCCAGACATGGTGCTGTACTTGTACTCCTAGCTACCCTGGAAGTTGATGCTGAAGAATCACTCAAGTCCACAGTTCAAGGTTATAGTGAAATATGATGGCACCACTGTGCTCCAGGCTGGGTGACAGTGAGACCCTGTCTCAAAAGAAAATGAAAGAAATGAGTTGTCAAGCTATGAAAAGGCATGGAGGAACCTTAAATACATTTTATTAAATGAATGATGCCAATATGAAAAGCCTATGCACATTTAAAACTTTTTTAAAAATTTCCATTTGGGGGGAACAGATGGTATTTGGTCACATGAGTAAGTTCATTAGTGGTGATTTGTGAGATTTTGGTGCACCGATCACCTGAGTAGTATACACGGAACCCAATTAGTAGTATTTTATTCCTCACCTCTGTCCCATTCTTTCCCTGCCGAGTCCCCAAAGCCCATTGTATCATTCTTATGCCTTTGCATCCTCATAGCTTAGCTCCCACTTATGAGTGAGAATATACGATATTTGGTCTTTCATTCCTGAGTTACTGCACTTAGAATAGTCTCCAATCCTATTCCGGTTGCTGTGAATGCCATTAATTCATTCCTTATTATGGCTGAGTAGTATTCCATCATATATATATGTACACCACAGCGTCTTTATCCACTCGACAAACCTAAATTCTGAGATCCAAAATGCTCCAATAAGCATTTCATTGAATGTGATGCTGGCACTAAAAAATTTTGGATTTTGGCCAGGCGCGGTGGCTCATGTCTATAATCCCAGCACTTGGGAGGCCAAGGTGGGTGGATCACAAGCTCAGGAGATCGACACCATCCTGACTAACATGGCGAAACCCCATCTCTACTAAAAATACAAAGAATTAGTTGGGCCTGGTAGTGGGTCCCTGTAGTCCCAGCTACTCTAGAGGCTGAGGCAGGAGAATGGTGTAACCCGGGAGGTGGGGCTTGCAGTGAGCCAAGATCGTGGTACTGCACTTCAGCCTGGGTGACATTGGGAGACTCCGTGTCAAAAATAAAGTTTTGGATTTTGGAGCATTTCAGATTGGGAATTTTTGGATTTTGAGATGTCCAACTTGTAGAGGCAGGGTATATATAGTCACCAAGAAGGGAAAGTAAAAGTTATTTTGCAACTTGTTCCTGAAACATATAGCATAGACTTGGTCTGACCCAAGTTGAAATATTTTATTATTATAAGTTCAGTGATACATATGCAGAACATGTAGGTTACATAGGTATACATGTGCCATGGTGGTTTGCTGTACCTGTCAACCTGTCATCTACATTAGGTATTTCTCCTAATGCTATCCCTTCCCTTGACCCCCATTCTCCATCAGACGCAGGTGTGTGATGTTCCCCTCCCTCTGTCCATGTGTTCATTGTTAAACTCCCACTTATGAGTGAGAACATGTGGTGTTTGATTTTCAGTTTCTGTGTTAGTTTGCTGAGAATGATGGTTTCCAGCTTCATCCATGTCCCTGCAAATGACATGAACTCATTTTTTTTATGGCTACATAGTATTCCGTGGTGTATATGTGCCACATTTTCTTTATCCAGTCTTTCATTGATGGGCATGTGGGTTGGTTCCAAGTCTCTGCTATAGTAAATAGTGCCACAATAAACATATGTGTGCATGTGTCTTTATAGTAGAATGATTTATAATCCTTTGGGTATGTACCCAGTAGTGGGATTGTTGGGTCAAATGATATTTCTGGTTCTAGATCCTTGAGGAATCACCACACAGTCTTCCACATGGTTGAACTAATTTACACTCCCACCAACAGTGTAAAAGTGTTCCTATTTCTCCACATTCTCTCCAGCATCTGTTTTCTGACTTTTTAATGATGGTCATCCTAACTGGTGTGAGATGGTATCTCAATGTGGTTTTGATTTGCATTGCTCTAATGACCAGTGATTAGCTTTTCTGCATGTTCATTGGCTGCATAAATATCTTCTTTTGAGAAGTGTCTGTTCATATCCTTCTCCCACTTTTGATGAGGTTGTTGTTTTCCTTGTATATTTAAGTTCTTTGTAGATTTTGGATTTTAGCCTTTTGTCAGATGGATAGATTGCAAAAATCTTCTCCCAATCTCTAGGTTGCCCATTCACTCTGATGACAGTTTCTTTTACTGTGTTGGAACTCTTTAGTTTAATTAAATTCCATTTGTCAATTTTGGCTTTCATTGCCATTGCTTTTGGTGCTTCAGTCATGAAGCCTTTGCCCATGTCTATGTCATGAATAGTATTTGCCTCAGTTTTCTTCTATGGTTTTTATGGTTTTAGGGCTTACGTTTAAGTCGTTAATCCATCTTGAGTTAATTTTTATATCAGGTGTAAGGAACAGGTCCAGTTTCAGTTTTCCACAGATAGCTAGCCAGTTTTTCCTACATCATTTATTAATTAGGGAATCCTTTCCTCATTGTTTGTGCCAGGTTTGTCAAAGATCAGATGGTTGTAGATGTGTGGTGTTTTTTACGAGGGCTCTGTTTTGTTCCATTGGTCTATATACCTGTCTTGGTACCAGTACCATGCTGTTTTGGTTACTGTAGGCTTTTAGTATAGTTTGAAGTCACATAGAGTGATGCTTCCAGCTTTGTTGTTTTTGCTTAGGATTGTCTTGGCTATACAGACTTTTTGGCTCCATATGAAATGTAAAGTAGCTTTTCTAATTCTGTCAATAAAGTCAATGGCAGCTTGATGGGAAGAGCATTGAATCTATAAATTACTTTGGGCAGTATGGACAGTTTCAAGATGTTGATTCTTCCTATCCATGAGCATAGAATGTTTTCTCTCTTATTTCCTTGAGTGGTGTCTGTAGTTCTCCTTGAGGTTTGTGTCCTCTCTTATTTCCTTGAGCAGTGGTCTGTAGTTATCCTTGAGGTTTGTGTCCTCTCTTATTTCCTTGAGTGGTGGTCTGTAGTTCTCCTTGAGGAGGTCCTTGACCTCCCTTGTAAATTGTATTCCTATGTGTTTTATTCTCTTTGTAATAAATGAGTGAAAATTCACTCATGATTTGGCTCTCTGCTTTTCTATTTCTGGTGTATCGGAATGCTTGTGACTTTTGCACTTCGATTTTGTACCCTAAGACTTTGCTGAAGTTGCTTATCAGTTTAAGGAGTTTTTGTTCTCAGACAATGGGGTTTTCTAAGTATACAATCATGTCATCTGCAAACAGAAAATTTAACTTCCACTCTTCTTGAATACCCTTTATTTCTCTCTTGCCTGATTGCCCTGGCGCGCATCTTTTTATTGTGCTGGTTTTCAAACGGAATGCTTCCAGCTTTTGCCCAATGAGTAAGATATTGACTGTGGGTTTGTCATAAATAGCTCTTATTTTGAGCTACATTCCATCAATACTTATTTTACTGTGTTTTTAGCATGAAGTGTGTTGAAATTTATCAGAGGCCTTTTCTGTATCTATTGAAATAATTATGTGTTTTTGTCATTGGTTCTATTTATCTGATGGAGTATATTTATTGATTTGTGTATGTTGAACCAGTCTTGCATCCTAGGGATGAAGCCAACTTGATTGTGGTGGATAAGTTTTTTCATGTGCTGCTGATTTGGTTTGCCAGTATTTTATTGAGGATTTTTGCATCAATGTTCATCAGGGATACTGACCTATAATTTTCTTTTTTGTTGTATTTCTGCCAGATTTTGGTCTCAGGGTGATGCTGGCCTCATAAAATGAGTTAGGAAAGAGTCCCTCTTTTTCCATTGTTTGGAATAGTTCAGAAGGAAAGGTAGCAGCTCCTCAATATACATCTAGTAGAATTCGGCTGTGAATCCATCCAGTTCTGGGCCTTTTTGTTGTTGTTGTTGGTAGGCTATTAATTACTGCCTCAATTTCAGAACTTGTTATTGGTCTATTCAGGGATTTGACTTGTTGGTTTAGTCTTGGGAGGGTGTATGTATCCAGGAACTTATTCATTTCTTCTAGATTTTCTAGCTTATTTGCATAGAGGTATTTATAGTATTTTCTAATGGTAGTTTGTATTTCTATGGGATCATTGGTGATATCCCTTTTTATTTTTTATTTTTTGTGTTGGAGTCTCGCTCTGTCGCCCAGTCTGGAGTGCAGTGGTGCAATCTCGGCTCACTGCAAGCTCCAGCTCCTGGGTTCACGCCATTCTCCTGCCTCAGCCTCCTGAGTACCTGAGACTACAGGCGCCTGCCACCACACCTGGCTATTTTTTTTATATTTTTAGTAGAGAAAGGGTTTCACTGTGTTAGCTAGGATGATCTTGATCTCCTGACCTCGTGATCCGCCTGCCTCGGCCTCCCAAAGTGCTGGGATTACAGGCGTGAGCCACTGCGCCTGGCCCCCTTTATCATTTTTTATTGTGTCTATTAGATTCTTCTCTTTTCTTCTTTATTAGTTTGGCTAGTAGTCTATTTTGTAAATCTTTTCAAAAAACCAGCTCCTGGATTCATTGATTTTTTTGAAGGGGTTTTTTTTGTGTGTGTCTCTATCTACCTCATTTCTGCTCTGATCTTAATTATTTCTTGTCTTCTGCTAGCTTTTGAATTTATTTTCTCTTGCTTCTCTAGTTCTTTTAATTGTGAGGTTAGGGTGTCAAATTTAGCTTTTTTCTCACTTTCTCATGTGGCCATTTAGTGCTATAAATTTCCCTCTACACACTGCTTTAGGTCTATCCCAGATATTTTGGTATGTTGTGTCTTTGTTCTTATTCTTTTCAAATAATGAAATTAAGGAAGAAATGAAATTATTTACCCAGTAGTCATACAGGAGAAGGTTGATCAGTTTCCATGTAGTTGTGTGGTTTTAAATTTCTTAATCCTGAGTTCTAATTTGATTGCCTTGTGGTCTGAGAGACTGTTTGTGATTTCTGTTCTTTTGAATTTGTTGAAGGTTTTACTTCCAATTATGTGGTTAATTTTAGAATAATTACTATGTGATTCTGAGAAGAATGTATATTCTGTTGATTTAGAGTGGAGAGTTCTGTAGATGTCTGTTAGGTCCGCTTGGTTCAGAGCTGAGTTCAAGTCCTGCATATCTTTGTTAATTTTGTCTCATTGATCTAATATTGACAGTGGGGTGTTAACGTTTTCCACTATTACTGTTTGGGAGTCTAAGTCTCTTTGTAGGTCTCTAAGAACTTGCTTTGTGAATCCCTATGCTCCTGTATTGAGTGCATATATATTTAGAATAGTTAGCTCTTCTTGTTATATTGATCCCTTTACCATTATGTAATGTCCCCCCTTTTTTATCTTTGTTGGTTTAAAGTCTATTTTATCACAGACTAGGATTGCAACCCATTTTTTTTGTTTGTTTGTTTTCATTTGGTTGGTAAATATTCCTCCATCTCTTTATTTTGAGTCTATGTGTGGCTTTGCACATGAGATGGGTCTCCTGAATACAGCACAGTGATAGGTCTTGAGTCTTTATCGAATTTGCCAGTCTGTCTTTTAATTGAGTGATTTAGCCCATTTACATTTAAGGTTAATATTTTTATATATGAATTTGATACTGTCATGATGCTAGATGTTAATTTGCACATTAGTTGATGCAGTTTCTTCATAGTGTCAATGGTCTTCACATTTTTTTTTTTTTTTGAAGTTGCTAGTACTGGTTTTTCCTTTCCATATTTAGTGCTTCCTTCAGGAGCTCTTCTAAGGGAGGCCTGGTAGTTACAAAAATTCCTCAGAATTTGCTTGTCTGTAAATAATTTTATTTCTCCTTCATTATGAATCTTAGTTTCGCTGGATATGAAATTCTGGGTTGAAAATTCTTTTAAGAATGTTGTATATTGGCCCCCACTCTCTTCTGGGTTGTAGGGTTTCTGCAGAGAAATCTGCTGTTGGTCTGATGGGCTTCCTTTTGTAGGTAACCTGACCTTTCTCTCTGACTGCCCTTAACATTTTTCCCTTCTTTTCAACCTTGGTGAACCTGACAATTATGTGTCTTGGGGTTGCTCTTCTCGAGGAGTATCTTTGTGGTATTCTATTTCCTGAATTTGAATGTTGGCCAGTCTTGCTAGGTTGGGAAAGTTCTCCTGGATATTATAATAAATTGTGTTTTCCAACATAATTCCATTCTCCCCGTCACTTTCAGATACACCAATCAAACGTATGTTTGTCATTCCACACAGTCCCATATTTCTTGGAGGCTTTGTTTGTTCCTTTTTATTCTTTTTTCTCTCATCTTCACGGTTTATTTCATTAAGTTGATCTTCAGTCTCTAATATCCTTTCTTCCACTTCATCGATTTGGTTATTGATACTTGCATATGTGTCACGATGTTCTTGTGCTGTGTTTTACGGCTCCATCTGGTCACTTATGTTCCTGTCTAAACTGGTTATTCTAGTTAGCAGTTCCTGTAATCTTTTATTAAAGTTCTTGGCTCCCTTGCATTGGGTTAGAACATGCTCCTTTAGCTCAGAGGAGTTTGTTATCACCTACCTTCTGAAGCCTACCTCTGTCAATTTGTCAAACTCATTCTCTGTTCACTTTTGTTCCCTTGCTGGTGAGGAGTTGTGATCCTTTGGAGGAGAAGAGGTATTCTGGTTTTTGGAATTCTCAGAATTTTTGTGCTGATTTTTCTTCATCTTCGTTGATTTACCTACCTTTGATCTTTGATGCCAATGACTTTTGTATGGTTTTTTTCCATGGGCGTCCTTTTTGTTGATGTCAATGTTATCATTTTCTGTTTGCTGGTTTTCCTTCTAACAGTCAGGCCGCTCTTCAGGTCTGCTGGAGTTAGCTGGAGGTCCACTCCAGAGCCTGTTTGCCTGGGTATCACCAGCGGAGGCTGCAGAACAGCAAAAATTGCTACCTGCTCCTTCCTCTGAAGGCTTCGTCCCATAGGGGCACCTGCCAGATACCAGCTGGTGCTCTCTCATATGAGGTGTCTGTCAACCCCTGCTGGGAAGTGTCTCCCAGTCAGGAAGCACCGGGGTCAGGTACCCACTTGAGGAGGCAGTCTGTCCATTAAAAGAGCTCGAGCACTGTACTGAGAGATCTGCTGCTCTCTTCAGAGCTGGCAGGCAGGAACTTGTTTAAATCTGCTGAAGCTGCACCCACAGCCACCCCTTCCCCCAAGTGTTCTGTCCTAGGGACATGGGAGTTTTATCTATAAACTCCTGACTGGGGCTGCTGCCTTTCTTTCAGAGATGCCCTGCCCAGAGAAGTGGAAGCTAGAAAGGCAGTCTGGCTACAGCAGCTTCACCACACTGTGGTGGGTTCCACCAAGCCTATCTACTTATGATTCCAACTGTATGACAGTCTGGAAAATGGGAAACAAAAGAGACAGTAAAAAGAGGTAGTGAAAAGATTTTCTTAGAGGTTGGGGGGTGGTGTGTTATTATAAATAGGTGGAATACAGAGGATTTTTAAGGCAGTAAAGATATCCTATATGATACTATAATATGTGTCATTATATACTTTTTCAAACCCGGGGAATGTACTAAACCAAAAGTGGATCCTAATATAAACTATAGATTTTGGCACATTATGATTTGTCGATATAGGTTCATCTGTTATAACAAACGTACCACTCTGGTGAGGGATGTTGATAATAGGGAATATTATAGTTGTGTAGGGGGAGAGTATATATAGAAAATCTCTTTATCTTTCTCTTATTTTTTGGGAACTTAAAACTAACTTTTTAAAAATTACGTTTAACAAAAAATTGTCAGGAAACTTCACATTTATATACATCCTCAGAGAAAGCACAAAATAATGTAAATTCTATGCAAATAAAATTAACAATAAATGTGGTAAGTTTTAATTCTTTGAATTTTAATTAGTTATGTTATACAAATTAAATTTATAGGCAAACTAAAATCTTATTTTTTCTCTGCCTTACTTGCCAGCTGTCTCCCTCTTCCTGGAGGAATTATTATCAGTACGATGTATTTCCTTCCTGTTCTGGTTTGCAGTTATGAAGGATCGTTACTTAACATTTATTCTTCTTCAGAAATTATTCTAGGAATTGAAAATACAACTTTGAATTATCTCTGTTCTTATAGCACTTTTATTTTAATGGAATACAAAAATCAATTGAAAAATAAATGTGGGGATGACAGAGAAGGTTGGATGTGCTTGATAATTTCTTTGCCTTTTATAGGAGGCAGCAAAAAAGACTTGTTTCTGAAATTGATGAATTGAGAAATATAGACTCACCATATTAAAGATAGAAATTTATTCACTATAAGAGCTAAATAGGAGCCTATACTATTTACTTTTCCACAGCAAGAATGAGAGGGAGAACAAAAAGTAGAAAACAAAAAATATGGAAAAGACAAAAAAAAGCAAAAAATGCTCAAAAGTATTACACATGCAATTTTATAAAATTAAATGACAGAATGAAGATACACATGCCCTCTTAAAGTGAAAACATGCATGAGATACAGTTCCCTCCTAGAAAAGAAAAAACAGACTTTTCAATTGGATTACATAAACAAAACCATATATATGCTATCTTTAAGAGACATACCTTAAACCAAAGGAAATCAAAGAGTTTAAGAAAAAATTAATGGCATATCAGTTAGTTTGGTGTCTGTCCAAACAGCCACCCAGTTTTGTGCTTGAAACCCAGGGCCCTGGTGGTGGAGGGACACGAGGGAATTCCTTGTTTTGGAAATCAGGCATATGGACTGTTGTATTTATTATCTTTAACTTCCAAGCAAGCTTTCCTGTCTCCTTCTCTCCATCTTCATCCTAAATGCTCAGATCTGTGGGGTTGGTTTATTTGATATATGACAGCCCAGAAGAGCTCTTCCCTTTCAATATCAGTATAGATTTTGAGGGTTTGCCTCAACACTCCATGCTGAAAAGATATGATTGTGGGTCTGCTATATTACTTGTCACATAGGAAGAACTGCTGAAATTAGAAGAAAATGAAGCCAAGTAGGGCTAAGGAATGACTGAAGTTGGATATAAAGAAATATTGGCTAAATTGAACCTTAATTTGGTCACCAAGGCTACATTTTTATAGCTGCTTCTTCGATCCTGTGTTAACATCAGTTATTTGAGACAATAAATTTCCTCTTATTCTTATACCAGTTAAACCTATTGGGGACTTGTAAAATGCAGGAGCCTTGACCAATATACCAAGCAAATGCTTTAATTCTAGAAAGTAGCAGTTGTGATATATTAAAATAGTTGAAGACACAAACCTTCATTGGAACAAAAAAGGGTCATTTTATCATGACTACAAAGAAAATATACAATCACAATACAGCTGCTAAGTTTTGACAACAGCAATTCCACAGCAAAATATGTAAAACAAAAACTATATGACATAAAAAAGAAACAGAGGTGTAGAGAAATTTTGGAGGAAACTTATATGTTTTTTCCCCACACTTGGCCAGATATTGAATAAGAAAAAATCATAAAGACTTAGACTTATATCATTAGTAAAGGTGATTTGATAGATACATACAAAAATAGTGAACTCAAATTTTCAGTCACAAAATGTAAACTTGAACTATACTTTAAGGAAAATTTCTAGCATTGTATGAGAAAAGAAAGACTAAGAATCAGTGATCTAAATATTCATCCCAAGAAGAAAAGAAATCTTAGCAAATTAAACAAAGAAAAAGTGAAAGAAATAAAGCTAAATGCAGCAATCTGTGAAAAAGAACCAAACTCTCAAAAGAGGATAGACTAATAAGATGTGTAACTCCCTGGAAAGACTGATCAATTGTATTGTTTTCTTAGAGAAGACTGACTTTTTCTTGTGACTTGAAACTCTTCTGGAGCTAAATTATCCTCAGTCCAATTATGGACTGAGATGGTTAAGATATTGACTCTATTCCTTGTGACTGCTAGTTTATTTCTGATTCACTCTCATTCCTGGATTGGAGTGCTTTGGGGCTCCCATCAGAAGCCTACAATTGTTTGGTTTTTTTTGTTTGTTTTCAGCAGAGGCCCACCTTTCTCAGACCCCTAACTTTTCTGCCCAGTCCTATAAGATCACTAAAACCCTACTTAGATTATTATATTTTCTGCCACTAGTTGTACTTTTACAATCAACATTTGCTGAAGGGGAAGGAGTAAGCAAAAATTTTGAGTTAACCTCTCCCAGCTTCTCTTCTCAGCCCAGTGTATTCTCATTGTGTTGGTAATTTCCTGAGACTTCCAAAGAGATTTTTAAACATTATGCAGTTTATTGAATTCTTCTCAGCATGAATTTTGGTTGCAAAAAACCTAGCCTGTTACTGCTGGATATGGGATTCCTCCTGAGTAAATTTTGGGATAGATTAAATAAAAAATAAAACTGCAATCTATGGTACTGAGAGGGAAATTAAGAAGCCACTTAAGGACTTTCTCTATTGAAAGAACTATATTTCCCTATTTTTCCTTCACAGCTGTTCTTGATGGAACCCCAGATGGTATGGACATTGCTATCTGCTAATTTTGAACCTGCCTCCATCTCTAGAGTTAATTACTACAGTGTCTTTCCTCATTTGTCTAAAATTATCCCTATGCTTGTCCTTATTCTACTGTGGCCTGTCTCCAGTCTATCAGTCCACATGCTTCTGAAACTGACAAATTTCCTGGAGTTCTGACAATGTATGCTATCAGCCCTTGGCTGTAGGTGAACTGTGGCTTTAGACTCTTGTTGCTGCCAGTGTCTATAAACACATGATTAACACAACACTCTTTGGCTGTTTTTATTTGGAAGTTGTCTTGCTTAGTCTCTTCTTTATACAGGCTGAAAGTAGGTAATTGATAGGGTGATGTGTGAGGGCCTAGACTGACCACTTTTTAGTAATCCTACATGAGGGATTCTGACAGTTTCTTGCCACTGTATGCAGTCATTTCATAACTATTGATATTAGTTTTGGAGTACAACTGAAATTTCCAAATATAAAAATTTTGCTGCATTTGCTTATATTACATTTAGTTCATCTTGGTTTAAAATAATATATTAATCTAAGACTTCAGAAACAAACCCACAAATAATACTATTAAAAAATCCCATTTAGATATGCTTTTTAGTAAAAGCAGTCAGATAAATTAACTAAATATTTATTATACAGATCTGATCTTATTTGACTGCCAGTTCCTTTGTACTGAGAATTGGTGTCTTGCCAGAATGTGGCCAGTGTTGCAAGTTTTTATCTTTTCCAACAAATAAATACTTAAAGCTATGAAGCACGGGCAACTATCCTGAAAATCTTGTATTATATTTGTGGTTTATTTTGAATAAACAGAAAAATAAGCACTCTATACAACTCAATAGGGAATAAAAGTGCATCACTAAAAGAGTGAATTGTTTTTGTGGTGCTTTAGTGTATCTTTCTCTTCTGTGTCCTAAAGGTGGCAGTTCTTTCCAACAACAGGCTATGATTAACCAATTACTCATGTGTAATTACTTATAAGACTGTTTAACTTTTTTAAAAAAGCATTTTATGGAATCTGGCAAGATGGCCGAATGGGAACAGCTCTGGTCTTCATCTCCCAGTGAGACCAACACAAAAGGCAGGTGATTTTTGCATTTCCAATTGAGGTACCTGGTTTATCTCATTGGGACTGGTTAGACAGTGTTTGTGCTGTCCCTGGAGGGTAAACAGAAGCAGGGTGGGGCATTGCCTCACCTGGGAATTGCAAAGGGCCAGGGACCCACCTCCCATAACCAAGGGAAGCCGTGAGGGACTGTGCTATGCAGCCCAGATAGTATGCTTTTGAGAGGTGACAAATGCCAGCAGCCCTCGCTCTCGGTGCCTCCTCGGCCTGGGTGTCCACTCAGGCAGCGCTTGAGGAGCTCTTCATCCCACCACTGCACTGTGGGAGCCCCTCTCTGGGTTGGCCAAGGCCGGAGCCTACTCCCTCTGCTTGTGGAGAGGTGTGGAGGGAGAGGCACGGGTGGGAATCGGGGCCAGCACGAGTTCTGGGTAGGCATGGGCTTGGCAGGCCCCACACTTGGAGTAGCCAGCCAGCTCTGCCGGCTTGGGCAGTGACGGGCTTAGCACCTGGGCCAGCAGCTACAGAGGGTGGGTACGCCAGGTCCCCCAGCAGTGCCAGCCCACTGGCGTTGCGCTTGAGTTCTCGCTGGGCCTCAGCTGCATCCTCACGGGGCAGGGCTAGGGACCTGCAGCCTGCCGTGCCCAAACCCCCCTGCAGTGGGCTCCCACATGGCCCAAGTCTCCCCAACAAGTGCAGCCCCCTGCTCCGCCGCCTCTGGTCCCATCAACCGCCCAGGTGCTGAGGAGTGCATGTGCACCGTGTGGGACTGGCTGGCTGCTCCACCCACGTCCCTAGTGCAGGATCCACTAGGTGAAGCCAGTTGTGCTCCTGAGTTTAGTGGGGACTTAGAGAACTTTCATGTCTAGCTAAGGGATTGTAAATACACCAATCAGCACCCTGTGTCTTGCTCAAGGTTTTTAAATAGGCCAATAGGTACTCTGTATCTAGCTAACTTAGTGGGGACTTGGAGAATGTTTATGTCTAGCTAGAGGACTGTAAATGCACCAATCAGCACTCTGTGTCTAGCTCAGGGTTTGTAAACACACCAATCAGCACCCTGTCAAAACGGTCCAGTCAGCTCTCTGTAAAATGGACCAATCAGCTCTCCGTAAAATGGACCAATCAGCAGGATGTGGGTGGGGACAGATAAGGGAATAAAAGCAGGCTGCCCAAGCCAGCCAGTGGCAACCGGTTGGGGTCCCCTTCCACACTGTGAAAGTTTTGTTCTTTTGCTCTTTGCAATAAATCTTGCTGCTGCTCAATCTTTGGGTCCATGCCACCTTAATGAGCTGTAACACTCACTGTGAAGGTCTGCAGCTTCACTCCTGAGGCCAGCCAGACCACAAACCCATGGGGAAGAACGAACAACTCCAGACACGCTGCCTTAAGAGCTGTAACACTCATTGCAAAGGTCTGAGGCTTCACTCCTGAAATCAGCGAGACTGCAAACCCATCAGAAGGAAGAAACTCCAAATACAACTGAACATCTGAAGGAACAGACTCCGGGCACATATTTAAGAACTGTAACACTCACCATGAGGGTCCACGGCTTCATTCTTGAAGTCAGTGAGACCAAGAACCCACCAATTCCAGACACACTTTTCTCAATGTTGCTGCAACCTGCAGTCCAGGAAATTCCCTTGTGTGCCTATACCACCAGGGTTTCAAACATAAAACTGGGCTGCTGTTTGGACAGACACCAAACTAACTGCAGTTTGTTTTTTTTGTTTTTTTTTTTTTTGTTTTTTTGTACCCCAGTGACACCTGCAACCCCAGCAAGACAGAATGATTTACTTTCTTGGAAAAAGGGCTGAAGCCAGGGAGACAAGTGGTCTGACTCAGCAGATCCCACTCCTATGGATCCCAGCAAGCTAAGAGTCACTGGCTTGAAATTCTCAATCCCAGCACAGCAGTCTGCAGTTGACCTGGGAAGATCCAGCTTGGTGGGGGGAGGGGCATCCACCATTACTGAGGCTTGAGTAGACAGTTTTCCCCTCACAGTGTTAAGGAAGCCAACCAAAAGTTCCAACTGGGTGGAACTCAGCGCAGTGTAGCAAAGTGGCTGTGGTCAGGCTGCCTCTCTGGATTCCTGCTAACTGGACAGGGCATCTCTGAAAGAAAGGCAGCAGCCCAGCCGGGTGTGGTGGCTCATGCCTGTAATACCAACACTTTGGGAGGCTGAGGTGAGCAGATCATAAGGTCAGGAGATCGAGACTATCATCGCTATCATCGTGAAACCCCATTTCTACTAAAAATACAAAAAAATTAGCCGGGCGTGGTGGTGGGTGCCTGTAGTCCCAGCTACTTGGGAGTCTGAGGCAGTAGAATGATGTGAACCCAGGAAACATAGCTTGCAGTGAGCCAAGATCATACCACTGCACTCCAGCCTAGGCGACAGAGCGAGACTCCATCTCAAAAAAAAAAAAAAAAAAAAGAAAAGAAAAGAAAGGCAGCAGCCCCAGTCAGGGACTTACAGATAAAACTCTCTTCTCCCTGGGATGGAGCACGGAGGTGGAAGGGGTGGCTGTGGGTGCAGCTTCAGAAGACTTTTAAATGTGCAAAATAACCACCTAGCATCGTGATGACAGGATAAAATTCACACTTAATATTAACCTTAAATGTAAATGGGCTGGGTGGCCCAATTAAAAGATACAGACTGCCACATTGGATAAAAAGTCAAGACACATTGATGGGCTGTATTCAGGAAACCCATCTTACGTGTCTTATTCAAAGACACACAGGCTCAAAATAAAGAGATCGTGGAATATTTACCAAGCAAAAGGAAAGAAAAAAAAAAAAAAAAGCAAGCATAGGTTGCTATCCTAGTCTCTGATAAAACAGACTTTAAACCAACAAAGATCAAAAAAGACAAAGAAGGGCATTATATAATGGTAAAGGGATCAAGGCAACAAGAAGAGCTAACTATCCTAAGTATATATACATCCAGTACAGGAGCACCCAGATTCATAAAGCAAGTTCTTGGAGACCTACGAGACTTAGACCCACACAATAATAGTGAGAGACTTTAGCACCTCACTGTCAATATTAGATCAATGAGACAGAAAATTAACAAGGATATGCAGGACTTAACTCGGCTCTGGACCAAGTGGAACTAATAGACATCTGCAGAACTCTCCACTCCAAATCAACAGAATATACATTCTTCTCAGAATCGTATAGCACTTATTTTAAAGCAACGGGGAAAGGATTCCCTATTTAATAGTGCTGGGAAAAGTGGATAGCCATATTCAGAAAACAAACTGGACCCCTTCCTTACACCTTATACAAAAATTAACTCAAGATGGATTAAAGACTTAATTGTAAAACCTTAGATGATAAAAACCATAGAAGAAAACCTAGGCAATACTATTCAGGACATAGGCATTGGCAAAGACTTCATGACTAAAACACCAAAAGCAATGGCAACAAAAGCCAAAATTGACAAATGGGATCTAATTAAACTAAAGAGCTTCTGCACAGCAAAAGAAATAAAACCAAAACCAAAACCAAAACCAAAACAGAACAAAAACAAAAACAAAAACAAAAAACACTATCATCAGAGTGAACAGGCAACCTATAGAATGGGAGAAAATTTTTGCAATCTATCCATCTGACAAAGGTCTAACATCCAGAATCTACAAGGAATTTAAACAAGTTTAGAAGAAAAAAAAAATAAAAAAACTTATCAATAAGTGGGCAAAGTATATGAAGAGACACTTCTCAAAAGACATTCACGTGGCCAATAAACATATGTAAAAAAACTCATCACTGGTCATTAGGGAAATGCAAATTAAAACCACAATAAGAAACCGTCTCATACCAGTTAGAATGGTGATTATAAAAAAGTTAGGAAACAAACAGATGCTGGAGACGGTGTGGAGAAATAGAAACACTTTTACACTCTTGGTGGGAGTGTAAATTAGTTTAACCATTGTGGAGACAGTGTGGCAATTCCTCAAAGATCTAGAACCAGAAATACCATTTAATCCAGGAATCCCATTACTGGGTATATACTGAAAGGATTATAAATCATTCCACTATAAAGACACATGCACATATATGTTTATTTCAATGCTATTCATAATAGCAAAGACTTGGAACAACCCAAATACCCATCAATGACAGACTGGATAGAGAAAATGTGGCACATATACACCATGGAATACTATGTAGCCATAAAAAAGAATGAGTTCATGTCCTTTGCAGGGACATGGATGAAGCTGGAAACCATCATTCTCAGCAAACTAACACAGGAACAGAAAACCAAACACCACATTCTCACTCACAAGTTGGAGTTGAACAATGAGAACACATGGACACAGGGAGGGGAACATCACACACTGGGGCCTGTCGGGGGTGCGGGGCAAGGGGAGGGAGAGCATTAGGACAAATATCTAATGTATGTGGGGCTTAAAACCTGGATGACGGGTTGCTGGGTGCAGCAATCCACCATGGCATATGTATACCCATGTAACAAACCTGCACATTCTGCCCATGTATCCAAGAACTTAAATTTTTAGCATCTTACATATGGGGAAACTGAAGTACAAGTATGTTGAATAAATTTGCCATCAGGGTAAATGGCAAACCCAGGGCTCTAAGAGACCTTTTGTCTCTTAATTTCTGCTCTAAGCTCCTATGCCATATTGCCATAGGTATGATAATGGTTTTTAATTCCCTAGTGTTTATAGGCTGCCATTCTTGGTGCAAAGTACTTTTGATTGATATATTGGACTCTCAGCCATTTGATCTATTTGACCATCTTTTAATTTCTAACAGTATACATTTTCATTTTAGAAGTCACAAAATAAACACATTGAGGGAGTCTTTGTTGATGCCTAAATTTGACCACTCTTTTGTGTACTCTATATACTTTTATCATAGCAATTATATATTTATAACAAATTATCCCCACATTTCCAAGCAAAAGATTACATTTTATTATTTTTTTCTTATCTTTTCTCCATTTCCCCCTATTTTTCACTTCCTATTTAGCCGTTTAGAAAGGCAATTATAGTCTTATCTCCCCTTCACCAGATACTCCCTACAGGACAAGTTCATTTAACTATGTGCTTAGTAGCTTCAGAGTGGAACTCTCCAACCAGGAGACTACCTTAAGGGTCAACAGTCCATTTATAACCCAAAGTATGCTCTTTACTGAACTCTTTCCCCCTGGAGAGTTTTGGGCACCTTTACAACCTAGTTCTGCCCATGAAGATGCCAACTCAACTGCTTGGTAGGTAAGGTACAGAAGCGAGTATGCAGACCCCCACACCTGCTTTCTTCCTCTTCTGTATGCCATTCATGCTAGTTCCCTCCCTTTTAAAGCCACCTGCTTTATGCTCCAAAAGCAAAATGGTACCCTTAAGAAGCCTGTACTACTTCCCATAAGCTAGCTTTGGAATAAACTCATTGTCTTTATACCACACCCCACACTTGTTAATTGTCCTCTGCAAGCTGTGTGTGGCTAAACCTGCATTTCGGTTACATATACATACATTTTACTGAGTGCCTCCACTGTAACAAGCATTGTTCAGTGCTTCACATAGATATTTAATGAATTGAAAATGGATTAAATATTGGAATAAAAATGTCTTTGAACGTTAAAGTTTAAAAACAGAAGATTAAGTTATTCACATATTGTAATGTCTCAGGGTGGTTCTTAACTAAATTACAGAAAATAAATTTGGTAAATCTTATATATGTTTATATATATATCTATATATGCGAGTACACATACATATATATGGCTTTTTAAGCTAACCATAATTGTGTAACTTAAGCTCAGACTTAAATCAGTAGGACTATTATTGATAGCTCATGTAATATTTGCTCAAATAAAGTCAATTCCAATCATTAATAAATATCATTACTGGCATGAAAATGAACAACTTAAAGTGTTTTAGATAGCCAATATCAGTTAACATTATTTTGTCTTTAACTTCCCAAATTATTCAACATTTTTAAAAGTTCTGATTTTTTAATTTAGTCTTGAGGAGCTCAAATAATGTGCCTTCCATTTTGTTAGCGATAGTGCGAAACTTACTCCTCTTTAGTAACATGTTATTATGAGACTGATATACTGTTTTCTTAGAGCTTTCTTGAAAATTACACTTTCTCTGAATTACATAATACTC
The DNA here is from genome assembly GCF_008728515.1 of Papio anubis. NCBI lineage: Eukaryota > Metazoa > Chordata > Mammalia > Primates > Cercopithecidae > Papio > Papio anubis. The sequence goes on from NC_044984.1 coordinate 78,076,911, forward strand.
CAGTGGTTTAAAAAGCTAATATTCTGTTTCTCTTCAGACCCTAACATACTCTGAATTCATGCTGGATTTAAGGAGTAAAACCAATGAAAATTAAAGCTGTTTTCTAAAATGAGGTGTTTTTTTTTTTTCTTTTGTTACTTTTTTCCTCATCCTAAGGTAATGGGTATAGATGAATGTCTTTGACACATAAATGTGAAAGTATGAAAGCCTGATATTTTTCTTGTTTTCTCATTCCCAAGAAAAAGAATATCAATAGGGAATATAGGTATGTCTATATTTGCAATAGAAAACATGTAAAATATTTTTTTTTCTTCTGTGAATTAGTCAAACTTTTAACCCATAGGACAAATGTTACTCTAATTGATTTAATAAATGTTCATTAAGCTTTACTTATGTGTATTGTACTGCTGCACATTGTTAATGATGTCACAAAGCTCAGGGTGAGTTCCTGCCTTTGCAAAATATAAATTCCTATGTCTGGGCACTCATTTGTATTGGTTTTGCCTCAAAATATACTAGCCTACCAAGAGAAGGTGTGAGGCACAGTTTAAGTACCATCATCAAAATTCGAAGTTTTGACAATGGCACAAAGAGATATCTTTCATGCGGCTTTTAAGATTCAATGGGTGTCTTAGTGGGGAGGGAGGGATGAAAGAATATAAATATAGTATCTCTGAAGTGTATCCTTAAAAATGGCAAAGATGGAAATATTATGTTATCTCAATTAAGAAAGTATAAAAGAAAAAAATTTAGAAAATAATTTTACAGTGCCATCAAGAGCCAAAGAAGAGCCAAAGTGATCATTAGATAATATAACATGGATTAAAGAGTCTAAGAACCACAGTCTTGCAATAGGTGTCAAGGAGCATACAGAATCTTGTAAGAAAGCAGAGAAATGAGTCTAATGACCCACAGTGAGTCAGGGTTGGGCAGAGAATAGTAGAAATTTGACATATGAAATAAAATGCTGCAACTGAGCTTTCCTTCCCAACATGAGCATGCTACATTAAGAGTAAATGCTTAGAGGCCTCCTGGTTTAGCAAACTCAGGCTTTAGTGGTAAATAATTCAACAAACTTTTAAAATATATACATGTGGTTAAGGTAAAATGTGTTGTCACAAATCAAGGCAGTTTTTCTTTAAGTGTATTTAGAAATTCTGGCCTGGTAGGGATGTGGGATGCTCCTGTCAAACCTTGTTTTGGAAGCAATAAGAGAAACACTTTTTTTGAGTTTGAGTAAGTTGCACTAGAAAAGCCAGTATGTTCCACTTATGGTGATAGACTACTGGGGTGGCTTTGATCAGGCATTTTGTGGCTTTTGAAAATATAGTCATATAAGCATGCATTTACAAATGTTATATAAATAGCTCAACCTATGACAGTTGAACAATCTATTTAAGGAAAAAAATCTGCTGTTGAACAATCCACACCCTGATTTAATGCTCATGACAGCTCTCAGAACCTGTTAACACTGCCATTTTATCTCAGCTTCCTTCAGAGTGGGCATAATATATTAACTATGTGTTGTGGCCTGATGATGAAAGCTGAGATAAGTTTGGGGGTCTCTTAAACCTTAAAGGATAAGTCTAATCTTTATTGTCCTTTTTTAAAAAAGTCTAAAGCCAGTGGGAAAAAGCCATATGGTACTCCAAACCACAAGGGAAATTACACTTCTTTTTATAAAGCATTCCCACTAGAAAAAAAAAGAGTAACCTTCTGTTTATCATTATATTTTATGAGGTAACTTCAATGAAATCATGGAAGTATTATCACATGAATAGCGAAGGATAAAATCTATTTTGCCAGGGCCCTCAAAGGATAGGAAATTTGGAGTATGGCACAATGGGAACTTATTTTCCACACTGCACATGAGGTTTGAGACGTGGTATGGGTGACTGACAGAGGGTTTCTTGCCATCAAAGAAGATGGTCAACATCTTCAAAACTTATGTGGGATATGAGGGTATATTTTACATGCCCAATTCCGGAACTAAATTGCACTTTAATACAGTTTACATTGATATTTTATGTGGGCAGAGTTTTTCTGAGTTGATTCAAATGTTGGCTCAAATGTTCCAGTGTGTGAAGGAAGTAACAGCAAATATGCATGAGGGAGTTCACTTTAAAAAGTGTATAAAGTGAAAAATTTGAGGAAAATTGATGAAGTCATAGCAAGGGTATTTTCCATAAGATGAAAACTACCAGCTCTGTCTATTCACTTCCTTTGGAAAATGGAAGATCAAAGAAAATCTTTTAGTAGAGTGTTTTTGTTCAAATATAAAGATATCATTGCAATAATAATGTGTGTTTCTGCTTCTTTCCGTATGTTCCTTTATTCATTCATCAACTATGTGCTATGTGTCACTTCTATAACTATAATAAGAGCAGTCAGCATTTATATATCCCTATTGTGCCACTGAGCAAGATAGATGCTCCAAGCCAATCTTCAGCCATGAGAAAACTACAGGCTAAGTTCACATTTCACAGCTGAGGGACATGAAGCTTAGTAAACTTTTGGTAGTAATTTTCATAATGTGTGTTATTAAACCAATATTTGAATCCAAGGTATCTGATTCTATAGAACAAATCTTAATGGCTTCTGTATCTGCAAAAACCTTGTGTCTCAAGAGAGATACACACAGTTATTTGGTTCAGTCAACAAAAACATGGAACATTCACAAAGAGTGGATAATTTACTAGAAAAGAAGAGGAAACTGTTGTGCATTCTCTAAAAAAAGGGACATAAATTCAGCAGTTAAGGGTCACTTTTTAAATAATCATTATTTTTAAAATAGTATTAATTCACTACACCAATACATTACACTTCACAAATGATTTCCTAATTCTAAAACTGTTGAAATTCATGATGTGTTATGGCTAACTCTCTTTTGACTTAAGCTAGAGAGCAAGAATATTTTAATTTTCTCACTGTGAAGCAAATAAACTCATGTATAATTTACCCATCATCAAAAGCAGTAAGTTTTAAATAAGAATTAGAAATAATTTTTTTCATTTGAAATAGTTGTGAGCTAAACAAAAAGCTATCTAATTATAACCATAAAAATATTTTATAGGTAAAGTAATGACTTCACCTGAGAACAAAGTATTTATGATCAAATTTACATTAGTTATGACTCATGAGCAGTATAAGAAGTTTATATATTTTTGTCTAGGCAATTTTGTCTTTCTAAATTACCCCATACCCAGCTATCAATAATAGTATTTTCTTATTTTTAAGTGACCAGTATCTATAGGAAACAATGCCTTGGATAAATAAGTTATAACCTTATAAAAATGGTATATTTGGGATTTGTAACCCACACGAATTTATTGAAAATTAAAAGAAATAATCCCTTCCTCCCTCCCTCCAATTTGTGAGATGTCTCCTCATTGCTAGAGGGAATGCAAAATGATACATTCACATGGAAAGACACGTTGGCAATTTCTTACAAAACCATTCTTTTAACACAGAATCCAGCAATCACACTCCTTAGTATGTACCCAAATTACAGGTACATTAATGTTTATAGCAGCTTTATTCATAATTGCTAAAACTTGGAAGCAGCCAAGTAGAACAAGACTGAATATGACTTGACTGAAATTTTCTTACTTTTAAGGTAGAGGAAAGAGTCAAAAGCCAAGGAATGTGGGCAGAAAAGGTGAGCAGTACCTGGAAGGTAGGGATATCTCTGTGGCTACAGTCAGCCAGCAAACAAGGACCTCTAAACCACAATAGTAAAAAATACAATGCTGCCAACAAACTGGGTGAGTAAGGATTGGATCTTCTCCTAGAGCATCCAGAAAAGCAAGCAAACAAACAAACAAAAATATACAACACAGACTTGCTGACATCTTGATTTAGCCCCATGAGACCTATTCACATCTGACCTACAGAAGTGTACAATAGATTTGTGTTAAGTTGCTAAGTTTGTGTTTTCTTACGGCAGCAACATAAAAATAATTTACTTTGGTACGAAGAAATTGTAGATTTTTAGTTAGTTTCAGCTATGTTAAGGTTATTGGTCTATTTAAGTTTTCTATTTCTTTTTAGGATCGATTTTGAGAAATTTGTTCTTTTCACATGGTTTTCACATTTATTGGAACTATATTATACACAGTAGTCTTTTTTTTTTTTTTTTTTTTGTAACTGTGATGTGTAATTAGCTAAATTAAACTGCATGTATTTTATAACTTGATGAATTTTGACATACACATATGCCCATGAAATCACCAAAATTAAAATAGTGGAAATTCTACCATCCCCAAAAGTATCTTCATGTTAAGTTCTCTCTCTCCTCTACCTCATTACCTGGCAATGATTGATCTGCTTCTGCCAGTAAGGTTAATTTGTGTTTGAATTTTATAAAAATGTAATAAACAGCATGCACAGTTTGCCTTCTTACAACATAATTTTAAGATTCATCTATGTTTTAACATGTTATCAATCAGCCCTTTGTATTGCTAAGTTATTCCATTGTTTGCATATAGCATTCAGTTTAGTCACTCACTTACTAATTAATGGGTTCTTTCCAGTATTGGTTATTAAGTATAAAACTGCTATAAAGTTTTATGTAGAAGTCTTTGAGTAAACATGTTTTCACTTACCTTGAGTAAATTCTTAGAAGTGAAATGAATATGATCTATATTTAATTTTTTGAGAAATTAAACTTTTTAAAACAGGTTATGTGACTTTGCATTCCTATCAGGCAGTATATTGCGTGTTCCAGTTACTCCTTTTCTTATTAAGTTTCTTTGGTAAGTACTCAAGAGAAACGTTAATACATGTGCACAAATAATATTTAATTATAATATAGTTGTTACAGCTTTAAATATATACCAGACTTTAAGTGTTATCTTTATATTAACTAAGAAAAAGTTTAACAAGTTGATTACCAATAAAAGAAATTCTTACTACAACATTCAGACAAATCCCTGATTTAAGTAACAAGCATTCCAAAATATATTGAGTAAAAGTAAAAATCAAATTTTAATAGGAATATATTAATAGAAAAACCTTATATAAGTGCTCTATATTCTTGTGTACACATGTATGCAAATAAATGTACAGATAAATCTTAGAGGTACACTGAAGTGTAACCATAGTTATTGTAAGGAGGCAGCAGAGGTAAGATGTGATAGGGAATGATTATCAAAAGGTTTAGTTTTATTTGTAATGTTTTTAAACATTTTAGGAAGACTGTTTCTCTAAACTACTTATGTATTTAAAAAGTAATTTGAAAACGTAGATGAAAAGGGAGAATTTCAGAGAAACACTGGTTCTAACTGCCTAGTATTTGGCACTATATTAAAGATTTCATGAGGCCATCTGTGCTTTTTAATTCTAATTTTCATTAAAAAATTTCGACAATCATTAAGTTAGATTGTCACAAAAGAGTTAAATTTGAAACCTTGGAAATTGCTGATTCCACTAAATTGCTCTAATTTAACCTTTGAAAATGTACTTCTAAATTTTTTTTTTTTTTTTTTTTTTTTTTTTTAGGGCTAATGAAGAATATATGTTTAGGGGCTTTGAATTAGACTAAATTCTTTGATATAATTTTCAACCAGGTTTAAACACCATTGAAATGTTTAAGAGAAAATTCTTGTTTAACGTTAACCAGGTACATGATAAATGAATAAGAAAATAGAAGGCTCAAACTAGTGGCCAAATATATAAATAGATTTAGGTTAAAGAAGAGAGAAAATGTAAACAACAACAACAACAAAACAAAGATAAAAGGAAATAATAACCTCAATTAAATTTGGAAGTATATTCCAAAGAAATTATATCTTTCAAAAAAGACTATTTCTCTGCCTCACATTTAAAAATCGGTTTGTATCAAATGTCATTATATTGTACCTACAATTTTTTCCTAAGGGAAATAAAGTCATTATCATGAAAAATTTCCCTTTATCAGAAACAAATACTTAAAGGAAAATAATAGATGTTGCTTCTGTACTAACATTTTCTGGACTTGAGGGAATGCAATCCATTTCTTCAGTGTTCCTGATTTCTAGTTCTATTTTTCAGAAGCCATAATCAAATTATGAAATGGCCTTTAGCAGAAAATAATCCATATCGTTTGTCCACCTGGAAACTGATAGGATATTTTGTTTTGATCCTAAAAAACAAAACAAAGCAAAACCCATCAAATCTCAGTAGAAATAGCACCAGTTTATCGAGGTAGAGATAAACAGTGTGAGACAAAGAGAATGAACACTTCCAACATAATAAGCAGGCACATTTAAAAAGAATTTTCCATTCCCTCAACCCTCCCCACTTCTGCCCTTCAGTTCTCTGATCTAATATCTTGCATTAAGTCATCATAAGCAAAAGCTTTCTTTCCCTGCAAAAAGATTTATAATAATGTATTTTAAGTTTATTGGATATTAGAAGCTGAAGATAAAGCCTGTGTTCTCCGTGCTCTATCCTTCTATTCATCATTAAAAGGATAAAAAGAAGTTTCGATTTTGATCATGAAGAGGATAAACTGAAAAGGGTACACACGCATGCGCACACATACACACACACACACACTAAAACTAGAAGTTTTAGTTAATATACTTGATTTACTTGAGAAAATTGATAATTACAATTAATCTTTATTTAAAAAATTTTTTCTTTGGGGGAAAAAAATAAATGTATCCCAAATGTAGAGTTAGGACAAACTATTAAGTTATAAAAAGGAAATCTGGAAATCAGAAAAAATTGAGGAGTAAGCATTTTAAGCTATTTTTTTAATCCAAAGTTTTCACATCAATTTACAATAAAAATGTTTCATGTTATATAGACCAGAGAAGATTGTGACTGTAATTTAATTTCACCTTTCAAACAGTTGCTTTCCTACTGGAAAAACATGCCTACACACTGGGCATGGGTTTGATGGATTTATTGAATTAATTCAATATAACAATCTGTCAGTTTATTATTTTTAAAAAAATTACTTCAGAGTACTGTACACACTTAAATAGGTTTATATAATAAAATAATCATGCATTGAAACAAAGCTGTAATCGGATAAACTAAGGTGTTAGAAAGGACATAAGCCTTCACATCAGATAGACCCAGATTAAACTTTATTCTCTGTAACTTACTGGTTATTTGATTCTAGACAATTCAGTCTTTCCCAATGTCTTGCTTTCTTTAAAAAGGGCAACTGGAATGTACCTTGTAGTTGAATATGACAATTTGGATGAAGTGATCAATATATGACTGGCCCATAGGGAAGTTTCCACTAATGATGCTTCCTGTATTCTATTCCTTCTTTTCCTTAGAATATATCTATATATTTTATAAATATATCCATCTGCATGGCTTAAAATTCAAAAGGACAAAAGGAAAAAAGCAAGGCGTCTCTCCTTTTCCCCCTTCTTAGTAAGCATAATGAGACAACCAAGTATAAAGGGATCCTTGGCTACAACAAGTCTGCACACTGGGGGAATAGGGTAGACCCACCCAAGTTGAGGTCATTTGCAGCGGGGAGGAGCCTGGACCCTGCTATTTCTGTGTGGAACCTGGGATTCAAACCGAGATGGGGGCCTGTTAACGGGAGCCCCTCTTGATTTGCTGTCTTGTTTTTCCTCTTTTCCTTTTTGCCCAATAAATTCTGTAACTCCTCATTCTTCAAAGCATCTGTGTACTTAATCTTTCCTGGTCCTGTGACAAGAACGTGTATTTTCCAACAACAATAATATAACTCGTTTCTCATGTAGCTTCTGGAGACTTTTTATGTGTGTACAAAATCAAGCACGTGTTATTTTCTCTCTTGGACACGAATAGTAGTAAACTAGACACACAGTGCTGTGCTTTATTTTTACCTGTATGGAGATCCTGGAGACAATTTCTTGGTTAATAACTTGTGTATACACATTCTTGCTTATAGGAGCAGATAAAGGAATAATGTTGTATATCTTATAAATTATAATATTTTATATTATATCAGCACCTGCATTGTGAGTTGTCCCCAGGATTAAATGAGGTAATACATGTCCAGGCCTTAGTTCTGTTTCTGGTACACAGTAAGTGTTTAACAAATGGCACAAGTTGTAACAAGTAGTATTAATTATAGAAATAATTGTTATTGCTTAGTTCTGTGCCAAATGATGAGGATTGTTGGAGGTTGTGACACATACACCCTGTGGAAACTGGAATTATCTATTTAGAAATAGTTGTACCATCTACTCTTCTCTTAAAGATTAGTAAGCAGTGACAAGTCTGCCGGATCCTGAAGCATATTTTAATCAGTACTTTGGCAGATTTCCTAAAAACTCAAATTTTTCCTTTTAAGCATGGTAAACTGTTACTTGAAGTCATAAAAGCAACAAAGAAGCCTGTTCCTACCCCCTCACCTTCATTAAGATAATTTAAATTATAACACTGCAGTGTTCAAAAAAAAAGTAACTGGGATTCTGAAAGGCATTTTCTAGTAGGAAAGTCTCTAATTTAAGATGTGTCAGCATTTGATCACCTAGAACTTGTCCTTTAATGGAATCTTAAACTTCATTTTCTTTTTCCTGGGGACTGATTCTGTGTAGATTGAAATAAGCTTAGCACACAGAAAGAGGATAATTTCATTTAGGTAGAATTCATTTGATAGAATATGAAGGAATACATATTTGCTTGTAAACTTCAAACGAACTTTGCAATTAATATTCAGAGGAAAAATTATGATGCATAATAATCTTTATAAAATTTATCAAAGATTTTCTTGTAGGTTATTCTAAACTATTGTCAAATTTAAATAAAGTAGATTTCCTTTTGGAAATGATATTTTCTGATGACACAGTAGTAAAACAAATCACAAAATGGAATTTAGGTTTCAGTGATTTTTTGTTTCAGGTTAGGACTTATTGGTGAAAGGAAAACCGTTTAGAAATAATTTCACATTCTGACTCTAGTGAGATATTAAACAAGGCCAAAGAGATGTCATATTAATACCACTTTATAGAGAAAAATTCACCTTATAGCAGTCTGTGCTTTAGGGCCCTATAACAGACACTGAAAACACTCAGTGGAATACAATTTAAAGGATGGATGATATGTTCATTTCCTGGAGAACTTGAATATCCTATGAACATAATGCACAGAAGTAGCGTTAACTACATCTTTATCCAAAACAGAGAATCTCTTTAGAGAATTGATTGTTTCTCAAATATTTCACCTTAAAATTTACTTGTTACTAGAGGAATTACCTACTTTCAAAGGTAAAATATACATGAGAGTTAAAAGAATATAGAAAAAGTAAACTTAGACTCCCATACAATAATAATGAGAGATTTTAACACCCCAATGTCAACATTAGACAGATCAACAAGACAGAAAGTTAACAAGGATATCCAGGAATTGAACTCAACTCTGCACCAAGTGGACCTAATAGACATCTACAGAACTCTCCACCCCAAAATCAAAGAATATACATTCTTCTCAGCACCACATCGCACTTATTGCAAAATTGACCACATAATTGGAAATAAAGCACCCCTCAGCAAATGTAAAAGAACAGAAATTATAAGAAACAGCCTCACAGACCACAGTGCAATCAAACTAGAACTCAGGACTAAGAAACTCAATCAAAACCATTCAACTACATGGAAACTGAACAACCTGCTCCTGAATGTCTACTGGGTACATAACGAAATGAAGGCAGAAATAAAGATGTTCTCTGAAACCAATGAGAACAAAGATACAACATACCAGAATCTCTGGGATACATTTAAAGCAGTGTGTAGAGGGAAATTTATAGCACTAAATGCCCACAAGAGAAAGCAGGAAAGATCTAAAATTGACACCCTAACATCACAATTAAAAGAACTAGAGAAGCAAGAGCAAACACATTCAAAAGCTAGCAGAAGGCAAGAAATAACTAAGATCAGAGAAGAACTGAAGGAGATAGAGACACAAAAAACCCTCCAAAAAAATCAATGAATCCCGGAGCTGGTTTTCTGAAAAGATCAACAAAATTGATAGACCGCTAGCAAAACTAATAAAGAAGAAAAGAGAGAAGAATCAAATAGACGCAATAAAAAATGATAAAGGGGATATCACCACTGACCCCACAGAAATACAAACTACCATCAGAGAATACTATGAACAACTATACGCAAATAAACTCGAAAACATAGAAGAAATGGATAATTTCCTGGACACTTACACTATCCCAAGACCAAACCAGGAAGAAGCTGAATCCCTGAATAGACCAATAGCAGGCTCTGAAATTGAGGCAATAATTAATAGCCTACCAAACAAAAAAAGTCCAGGACCAGACGGATTCACAGCCAAATTCTACCAGAGGTACAAGGAGGAGTTGGTATCATCCCATGTGAAAGTATTCCAATCAATAGAAAAAGAGGGAATCCTCCCTAACTCATCTTATGAGGCCAACACTGTCCTGATACCAAAGCCTGGCAGAGATACAACAAAAAAAGAGAATTTTAGACCAATATCCCTGATGAACATCGATGCAAAAATCCTCAATAAAATACTGGCAAACAGAATCCAGCAGCACATCAAAAAGCTTATGCACCATGATCAAGTGGGCTTCATCCCTGGGATGCAAGTCTGGTTCAACATATGCAAATCAATAAATGTAATCCAGCATATAAACAGAACCAAAGACAAAAACCACATGATTATCTCAATAGATGCAGAAAAGGCTTTTGACAAAATTCAACAATGCTTCATGCTAAAAACTCTCAATAAATTCAATATTGATGGAACGTATCTCAAAATAGTAAGAGCTATTTATGACAACCACAGCCAATATCACACTGAATGGGCAACAACAGGAGGCATTCCCCTTGAAAACTGCCACAAGACAGGGATGCCCTCGCTCACCACTCCTATTCAACATAGTGTTGGAAGTTCTGGCTACAGCAATCAGGCAAGAGAAAGAAATAAGAGGTATTCAGTTAGGAAAAGAAGAAGTCAAATTGTCCCTGTTTGCAGATGACATGATTGTATATTTAGAAAACTCCATTATCTCAGCCCAAAATCTCCTTAAGCTGATAAGCAACTTCAGCAGTCTCAGGATACAAAATCAATGTGCAAAAATCACAAGCATTCTTATATACCAGTAACAGACAAACAGAGCTAAATCATGACTGAACTTCCATTCACAATAGCTTCAAAGAGAATAAAATACCTAGGAATCCAACTGACAAGGGATGTAAAGGACCTCTTCAAGGAGAACTACAAACCAGTGCTCATTGAAATAAAAGAGGACACAAACAAATGGAAGAACATACCATGCTCATGGATAGGAAGAATCAATATCATGAAAATGGCCATACTGCCCAAGGTAATTTACAGATTCAATGCCATCCCCATTAAGTTATCAATGACTTTCTTCACAGAATTGGAAAAACTGCTTTAAAGTTCATATGGAACCACAAAAGACCCCACATTGCCAAGACAATCCTAAGCCAAGGAACAAAGCTGGAGGCATCACGCTACCTGACTTCAAACTATACTACAAGGCTACAGTAACCAAAACAGCATGGTACTGCTACCAAAACAGAGATATAGACCAATGGAACAGAACAGAGCCCTCACAAATAATACCACACATCTACAGCCATCTGATCTTTGACAAACCTGAGAAAAACAAGAAATGGGGAAAGGATTCCCTATTAAATAAATGGTGCTGGGAAAATTGGCTAGCCATAAGTAGAAAGCTGAAACTGGATCCTTTCCTTACTCCTTATACAAAAATTAAATCAAGTGGATTAGAGACTTAAATGTTAGATCTAAAACCATAAAAACCCTAGAAGAAAACCTAGGTAATCCCATTCAGGACATAGGTATGGGCAAGGACTTCATGTCTAAAACACCAAGAGCAATGGCAACAAAAGCCAAAATTGACAAATGGGATCTAATTAAACTAAAGAGCTTCTGCACAGCAAAAGAAACTACCATCAGAGCGAACAGGCAACCTACAGAATGGGAGAAAATTTTTACAATCCACTCCTCTGACAATGGGCTAATATCCAGAACTTATAAAGAACTCAATCAAATTTACAAGAAAAAACAAACAACCGCATCAAAAAATGGGCAAAGGATATGAACAGACACTTCTCAAAAGAAGACATTCATACAGCCAGCAGACACATGAAAAAATGCTCATCATCACTTGCCATCAGAGAAATGCAAATCAAAACCACAATGAGATACCATCTCACACCAGTTAGAATGGCAATCATTAAAAAGTCAGGAAACAACAGGTGCTGGAGAGGATGTGGAGAAATAGGAACACTTTTACACTGTTGGTGGGACTGTAAACTAGTTCAACCATTGTGGAAAACAGTGTGGCAATTCCTTAAGGACCTAGAACTAGAAATACCATTTGACCCAGTCATCCCATTACTGGGTATATACCCAAAGGATTATAAGTCATGCTGCTATAAAGACACATGCACATGTATGTTTATTGCAGCACTATTCACAATGGCAAAGACTTGGAATCAACCCAAATGTCCATCAGTGATCGGCTGGATTAAGAAAATGTGGCACATATACACCATGGAATACTATGCAGCCATAAAAGAGGATGAGTTCGTGTCCTTTGTAGGGACATGGATGCAGCTGGAAACCATCATTCTCAGCAAACTATCACAAGAACAGAAAACCAAATACCCCATGTTCTCACTCAGGTGGGAATTGAACAATGAGATCACTTGGACACAGGAAGGGGAACATCACACACTGGGTCGTATTGTGGGGATGGGGTAGGGGGAAGGATAGCATTAGGAGATATACCTAATATAAATAAGTTAATGGGTGCAGCCCACCAACATGGCACAAGTATACATATGTAACAAACCTGCACGTTGTGCACATGTACCCTAGAACTTAAAGTATAATAATAATAATAATAATATAGAAAAAGAGCTCTAAGCATCTTTTCTTTGGTGCTTAAGCATAGAAAAGCAGACCCAAAGATAATTTCTTCAGATGTAAAGTTAGATTAGATTGTTTTTTCAGTTGGTTAAAAAGTTTTATGGAATGTTGCTGCTTACTTCACCTCAAAATTATTGGGCTTGGCAATATAACTGAATGCTTACTGCATCGGTTCTAGACCCAGGTTTCCTGGATTCAAAATCATGTTCTGCAACTTACTGTGAATTTTGAGAGTTACTTAAAATTTTTGTCTCCTTTTCTACTTATGCAAAATAGGGATCGTGATAATAAAAGCATACCTACCCCATTGAATCATGGTGACAATTAAATGAATCAAATGCATAAAAAAACTTAGAACAGCAGCTAGCCCATGGTTATATGCTCTGTGAGTGTTATTTACTTGGAATATGTAAAGAAAATCTTTGTTTTCATTGTTTATTCCTATTATAAAATTATAAGATCCCATATTGGAAAAGGTCTTATAAGGAAGTTCCTAAATCACAATTTGAGAGACCTCAATAATAGTAACAATAAGAAGTAGAACCAAAGAAAATATTGTATAATTCTTAACTGCTATTGATTGCGCAAGATGCTATACACACACTTTATTCTTCTTTTAACTTTACATTTACTGTAAGAAATAGTTATTTCTCTTTTACAGAGGATGAAAACTTAATTATGTTCAATAATGTTCCAGTGGTCGCACACATCGGAAAAAAAAATTGGATTCCAAGATTATTCTTTTAAAATTTACACTTAACAACTAAGATAGAGTTTGCCAGGTAGCAACCACCATCACACTTCTTGCCATTTTGTTATATGGGAAATAAGGGGAATTATTATTTCTATTGAATTAAAATGGCACCAAGCCTTTAAAATAGAGAAATTATGAACTCAGGAGTGGTTACCTATATGGCAGAAGAGCTTAGAGGGTAAAAAGGAGACTAAAGGGTCTATCCAGAGATTAGCAGCAGCATAAAGTCAAGGTGGAAGGACAAAAGGAGAGGCCCAGGTTACCAGAACCAATGGACAGTGATAGTATGACCTAATGTAACCTATAATCAAGGTGGGCCTGATCTGTAGAATCCATGAAAGAAACACGGTCAATGTCAGGGATAGATACAACCTGAGGAAAATAAAATGGGAAGAAATTCCCTGTTGTATTTTTACATCTCCCCCTGCAATCTTCCACCAATAACTCATTGGCCAAAGCTAGCCAGAAACCCACTAACATGGAAACCTGGGAGCCAGTGGTATAGAGGGTCATCCTGTCTTAACACAAATAAGAGCACGGGAGGATACACAAATAAAGGTAATGGCAATTAGGCCTAGATCAACTGATTCTATTCGCTTAATATTTTCTTCCAAAAGACTAACAATTTTATTTAAATAAAGATTTCTAGTATGGAAACTTCCTAACATTGTCTGAATAGAACTTAGAATAATAATTATAAATAGAAAGTAGTCATAAAATTAAACACAATGAAAAAATACAGTAAATAACTAGCTTTGAAGTCAGACAGACCCAGACTCAACTATATTTTCTATCACCTATACTGGTTTTTTCATCCTGGAAAATTAATTCAGTCACTTTCACTTTTCTATTATTACCTATAAAAAGGGAAACTGAAATCTACCTGGAGCCTACAAGAAGAACATTAAGAATTATTAAATACCAAAATGAAATATGTTCCCTGATATAACAAAAAGATTGGTAGAAAATTTTAAAGGGATTAACTTTCCCAATTTGTGCATCAATATTATTCAGTGATGTGTGTAGATAGTCCCAAATCATCTTGTGAAACACTGCTCAGAAATGCCAGGCAATATTGTCTCTCTCGTATATAAATGTTATCACTTCTGTATTGATTAATTCAGGATATATAGATGCTTGAAAGCAATATAAATTTAGTTCTTCCATATATTTGACAAATATATGCAACGTGTAACATATTTATCTATATGATATACTGTCCCACATTTTAAGATTCTATAAATAACATCTATTTATGTTTATAGGCAAAATGTCATGAGGGCATACTTAATTTTAGTGGGCTTTTGAAAATCATATATTAGACATATTAAAATTTAAGAAAACAAGTTTTAATCAGGAGTTTAAGCAGAAAATAAAATTTTAAAGAGAAAGCCAATTGAATAGAAGAGTGGAAATTAAAATCTTAACACAAAACCTTAATCATGACATTTTATCTAGCTTTTAAAACCTTAGTTTATTAACATTTCTAAATTGCAGAACACAGGGCCTTCCTTTTAACCAACAGAGAGGCTGACAGCTCTAGGGAACATAGTAACTTTACCATACGATTTTGTGTAGATGACTGGAGTTGAGGGTCCCAGCTCCCTTCTAGTCATTTAGATGAAACAATAGCACATCAGTGAAAATAGACCCCTCTGGTTTTCAACAAGGGCAGAGATAACCTGGCACACTATTGCATGAGATGGAGAAGACTACAGTAGAAATGCAGAGTAGGGTTGCTAACCACAAATAAAAATAGAAAATGGGAATTCAAATTTCAACTACTTCAAAAAATTAATCTATGTTTAACATCCTTTTCTGAAACCTTTGAGCAAAAAATCTTTAACTTCTATATTATGATATTCCAAGAAACTATTTTCCCAATGAGTTATTTTGAATGATTTATACATACAAGCCCACAAAACTTCTGTAGCCTCAGTTTGCAGTACTTTTATTATATTCCATACCATTATAAATGTCATTCTTGTTTGTTTAAAGAGGTAAAAAGAGGCAGAGACAAACAGAACAGTACATGGAGGTTGCTTCTATACAAAGATATAAAATGTGAGAATTTTATACCATTCTTTATGACTTGTACTCAAACGATTCTTAAGAATTTATGCCTTAACATGGATAACCACAAAACAATTTTGTAAAAACATTTGTGACATCTGGATGAAGAGGTATAGTATAAGACCATCATTGAACACATATCTACTGATGATTGAACAAATCATTCTGATGATTAACTAAATCAATTTTCTGTATCGCCATGGAACTTACATATATACACATATGTAACATTGTTTCCAAAAAAACACAAAAACAAACAAAAAAAACAAAACAAAAAACAGAAAACAAAAAACAAAAAACAGCACTGGATGCCCATTATTTGGCTCTAAATTTTACCATCAGACTTAGTTCTTGATTTCATGCCTTTCCACTATAGATCTTAGGGAACTGTTAGACTGATCCCGGGGATATTTTACCCATTCACATCTATCTTCCCTTGTCTGGAATAAAATAGCTCTTTTTTAGTCTAACCCAAATATCATCTATTTGTGCCACCTTCTCTGATTTCCCTTAGAAGAATGGATTGTATGCAACTACGTGTCTATTCACGGCATAATACCACTGTAACACATATCAGAGCCTGACATCCATTAGAGTTGATCGTGATCTGCTGGAGAGGAGTGCATTTTCAGGAACATTATTCACCTAGTAAGACTCAAAGTATGGGATGTAACTGTTTAGTAATATAGCTGGAATGGGCATATTAAAGTATATGTCAGAAAAAAATGAATATTATAAGGGATAGAGAGGAACATTATGTTATGACAACAGATCAATTCATCAAGATGACATAATGATCTTAAACGTGTATGTCCTTAACAAGCCTTCCAAGTTTATTAGGTGAAAACTGATAGAATGAAAGGAGAAATAGTCGAATCTACAGTTACAGCTGGTAACTTCAACACGCCTTTGAGAAATCACAAATAGAAAATAAAAATATGTATGACTGAAGCATTATCAATTTGACTTTGATATTTATAGAACTTTCTACCTAAGACAGCAGAATACAAATTCAATTCAAGTATATATGGACTATTTAATAGCTAGATCATACTTTATGTTATCAAAATAATCCTAACAAATTTAAAATAATTTAAGCCATAGAAATCATTTTCTTTGATGACCACTGAATTAAATTGTAAATCCACAACAGAAAGATACCTAGAAAATGCCTAAATATTTGGACTAAACAACATATTTAAATAACTGATAAGTTGATAAGGAAGTCTATGTAAATATTTTGAAATATTTTGAATTAAGTAAAATTAAAAAGAGAAAATATAAAAATATCCAGGGCATAGATAAGGCAACACTTAGAAGAAAAAAAATCAATGAAACTGAGAATGGAATGGCAATAGTGAGAAAAAATAAATGAAATAATAAGTTTCTTCATTAAAAAAATTAACTTTAAGTGGATTATAAACCTACGTGTAAAACCTAGGAGTTCTAGAAGAAACACAGAACATTGTGAGTTTAGATTAGGCAAGTATGTCTTAGGACATGATCCATTAAAATGAAAAACTTCTGTGTTTTGAAAGGCATTACCAGAAAATATATATACAATCCATAGACAGAAAATTTACAAAATACATCTATGATAAAGGTCTTACTTTACAAAAGTAAAGTTATTTACAATATATAAAGAACTCTCAAAACTCAATGCAAAATCAATGTTTTTAAAAAAGCAGAAGCTTTGAGCAGATGCTTCCCCAGAGAAAATAAAAGGATTGCAAATAAGCACATGGAAGGAAATACGCTCAATATTGTTAATCAGAGAAGTGCAAATTAAAACCACAGCATAATACCACTACGTGCCTACTAGAATGACTAAAACTAAGACAAACTGAAAACAAAAAGATAAAATTGAAAATGCCGAATGCTGACAAATATATGAAGCAAGTGAAGTGATTTTCATACACTGCTTTTGGGAATGCAAGTTTGTATAGTCACTTTGAAAAATGATTTGGCAGTTTCTAATAAAGTTTAATATCTACTTACCATATGACCTGCAACTTCACTTCTAGGTATTTACCCCAGAGAAATGAAAATATAAATTCCCACAAAGCCTGTGTCAGATTGTTTATAACAGATTTGTTTATAATTGCCCAAACTGGAAACAATAAAAATGCCCATCAACTGACAAATGAAAGAAACAATGTGGTATATCCATATAAGGAAATCCTACTCAGCAAAAAGGAGGTATGAACTACTGAAAAATGCAACTAAATGGATGATTTGAAAGTGAAAGAACCTGGACTTACAGGCCATATACTGTATTATTCTACTTGTAGAAAGTGTCCAGAATAGGCATATCTATAGAGACAGAAAAAGATTTCTGGTTTCCAGGGCCTTGAGTGAGAAAAGACAACTGAATATAAAACACAAGGAAACTTTCAAGAATAATGGAATCATTTTTTAATTTGTTTGCAGTGATAGTTTCACAACTTAATACATTTGTCAAAAATTCATAGACCTGTGTACCTAAAGAGAGAGAGTTTTACCCAAGTACATATCCTTTACTGTATATGGTATGTGCTAAATTTTGGTTATTAGCATTTAAATTATAAAATGACTAATTTCTTGCCTATTTAGAAGTTCACAAGTTTATCTACATATTTTCTTTAAAATGATTATAAAGTCAAGAAATGGGATGCTTAACTGATGACGATGTTCTCTTTGCTTTTTTGAACTTCGGCTGCTTCGGACAATATTAAAAACAATCTAAGTCATCAATGTCTTGTCAGTTTTTAAAATGTGATGACAGCCTGTCAGTTGACAAGACTGTAGGAAAGCATTTTTATTACCAAATTGACATTATAACTTGATGAATCCTGTGTCAATGACAGTCATTCCTTGTCTTTCAACCAGCATGTTCTACTTGGAATTCAGTACAACACATACTGTGAGAAAGGTCATTGTTTTTAAAAGTCTCTGCCCTTTTTAAAGCCTTTCTACTTTGAAATGGAAAACACAAAACAATTTTTCACATTCAGAATCTTGTATTTTTAGAATATTATGATTAGTTGCCATAGTTATGAATATTTTAAGCTGCACAAATCAATATCCTATCACCTAGAACAGATATTCACATAAATATTTTGATAACACAAAGTGATTATCAATTAAAGTGAAAAATAAGTCAAAGTAATTTTCTGTACTGAGAGCTTAACTTTTTCAAACCTCTAGATTTTAACCAATTAAAATTATTGACTCCAAACATATGTGAAATTATAAACATTATATGTGAAATTATAAACATTATATGTAAAATTATATAATTTTACATAAAATTATACAATTATATTACAAATATAATTAACATAATTATACATAATTTTACATATAATATAATGAAACATTATATGTAAAATTAATGTTATTCAGAATAGGAAATAAAACCTCCATAACTGGTTTTACATTAGGTTTTATTTCTTTGAACTCCCAAATTTCATGGAATTCCATTTCTATTACCAATATCCACTGCCACCACATAGAATTTGATTGACTAATTTGTGCCTGAAGTCACCTTGATGGAAGCTCCCAATAATCCCATTTTCATTAATGTTAATTAAGGTTGTTCTTGTTTCTTTCCTAGAAAATGGAGGACAAATACAATATGTCTAAGGAGATAGCTTTTAACGTGACCCCAAAGCTTTGAGATGAAAATTTTGAGTCTTTAAAACTGTGACGAGGAGAGCAATTATATGCACAAGAGAATTACATGCTGAAATAACCCATGAGAACATTTCTTGGGAAAGAGATTTATTGGTTTCGTACTTTATTTAAATATCATCTTAAAGCATAACCAGACTGGCCAGTACTCGATTGTAAAACATGTTGCAGAACAATCCTCACACACATGTCTTTGACATAGGATGAATCGATCATGGTATCTGTGGTTAACTTGATGTTTAAGAATGTAGGCTTTGGACACAAAGATCAAAGATTGAAAGTCTGCCACTTGTTAGCCGTACAAACTTGGACAAGTCACTTTTCTACTCTGAGCTGCTGCTTCTTAATCTGTATGCTACTGTATGTCCCTAGCAAATATCCTCTAGATAGTGGCCTGTGCCCAGAACTGCAGAATTGTCTACCTCATTTTTGAAATCATCTCCAGTTATTTTCTGGAGCCCATAGAAAAGTTTTAAATATGCTCATGAATAGAATACTGGTATTCCTCGTTCTTTAGTCTGCTCAAGAATTCATATCAGTGGAAACAACATGACTTCCTTGGGGCTCCTGCTGGTGCCCTCTGTAGGACTATATGCGTGTCCCTGTTCTCTCCCATAACTCATTTTAGCCTGCTCCCCATTACAGGCCTCCATCCCTGTGAAAAAAATCCGGTCACGTGAATTGATACCTGGAGATTACAATGCACTAGATCAACAGCAAAATAAGACTCTGAGTCTCATTTGAGGCCCAGTCAGGATCCATACTATGTACAAAACTGGAAGAATTCATATTGTACAGGTATGTGTGAAGATTAATGAGGTAATCTATACCTAGTTATTACTTCTGAGTTATTACTTCTGTAACAAATGCTAACTTATTAAAAACCGATGGCGGTGTAGGCTAGGCAGAATTACTATTTTCCCCATTTCATAAATGGGGCAACTAAAACAAACTTTCCAAATGGAAACAGCCACTAAATAACTGAGCAGGATCTGAAAACTTCTCTGCTGCCACTTATAGATGAATCAACATAGGACATTTCTTTCTCTTTTTGATTTACAATAGGTCTAATGATAGGCAAATGATAGGCAAATTTATGGTGGTAGTTTTTAATATTATCAAGAAACTAAGAATCTCTAATTGGGAATCACAAAATTATATCAATATTATTAATAAATATGAGTTTATTTTCCACTGCTCTGGAAGACTATTTGAAATATGTCAATCAGTGGGGAAATATTTGAATATGTTGTAGTAGATCCAAATAATAAAAATAATTACAGTTAATATACCAAAAACACATTCCCAATACATGCTTTGTAGATCTTAAGATCTTTAAGATCATTTCAGGAAGTTTTAGTGTTAAAATTCTTTTTATAATAAGATGTTACTGGTAATTTTCATTGTGTTGACAATTGCACTGATAGGATTAAAGTACTGATGAATGTTAGACCATCCCAAAGTTTAGTAGCTTAAAACATTTTGTTTTTACTTAAAATTAGGTGGATCAAGAATTTGGGAGTAGCATTGAGATTGCAGATGGGATTGGACTCCAGAGGCAGGGCTCGGACACCAGTCCAGATTGAGGACTAGTTAAAACAGGGCTGAAGTGAAAACAGCTTTCAATTAGACATGCCCACCAGTGTGCCATGTCCATTTACCATTGCCATGGCAACACCTAGGCGTTATTACCTTTTTCCATGGCAATGCCCCAGTGACCCAAAAGTTACTACCACTTCCCTAGAAATTTCTGCATAAACTGCCCCTTAATCTGCATGCAATTAAAAGTAGGTATAAATAAGACTAGAAAACTACCCTGAGCTGCTACCCTCTGCCTACAGGGTAGCCCCGCTCTGCAGGAGCAGTCACAGAGCTGTAACACTGCCTTTTCAATAAAGTTGTTTTCTTCTACCTCTGGCTTGCTCTTGAGTTCTTTCCTAATGTTTGCAACATTAAATGAATCAAGCATTATATGTATCCACTTGTATCTTGTTTGTCATTTAAAAGGGCATACCTTCTGGTATGTACTTGCATGTATTTCTCTCAAAGAACTCTCCTGGGCTAAGCTCTACTTTGGGACTCGCCTGCCCTGCATTAGCATGGCTAGGTGGTTCCTCCTATTACTGAGAAGTGCAAGTCCTCAGTTCTTAGTCCTACTTGTGAGATAATTCAACCAAGAGACCACCAATTCAGAATGTAAGCAAACGTGCACTGAAGGAAAGTTAAGAGCAGGTTTTTATTGAAGGAAATAAAAAGCAGAGAGTTTATTAAAGTACACTCCACGAGAGAAGCAGACTGGTCCAGTTGGAAAACAGCTCTGGGTTGGTCTGGCTGAGAAGGGGGAAAAGCAGTACCGGCTGTAAGGATTAAATAATAGACACCACACTCTGAAAGACGAGGCAGAGGCAGAGTGGGCTGTTCAAAAGAGAATCAGCCAGCAGCAACCTCGAGAATTCTGACTTGCAGTTATCACGTTAGATTATTTCTTTAATTTCTCACCTCTGCCTGAAGTCTCTGCCTTTGTCCAGCTGCTGTTTCTGCCTTAAGTCTCCACATTGTACCTGCCTAGTTCTGGCCCCAGGTTTGTGGGATTCATCCTGTCAGTTGATGGGCATGTGCAGGCTCGGTGTTAGATATGAATTCTACCTAATGGCGGTGTTGCTCATTACCACCACCTGAGGAAGGTTGTATAGCAGTTAAATCTGTACTTATAGCAACTGCATATCTCTTAGGAATTTCTCCTTTGCCCTTGGTTCCTTTCTTATCACCATGTAGCTAACTCCATTCTGACAGGTTAACTGCAGAGTGAGTAATTACTGGGCATCTAAAGGGGGTGTTTCTTTCTACAAAGGTATTTCCTCTCCTATCTGCTCATATCTAGCACACGTTTTGAGTGGTCTCTGGGATGTGAGATTTTCCAGACCTCCTTTTTTTCAGGGGCTCCCCCTCCCACTCCTTTCTAGATTATCTGCCTACTCGAATACTTCTATGGTTTCTCATAGTACTCAGAAGTTGGGCAAGGCAAAGTACTAGCAAGACTTGACTAAGACTGGAGGATTCTCTTACAAAAATGCCTGCTTACATGACTGGCGAGATGGTGCTAGGTATTGGTAAGAGATCTTAGTTCCTTTACAGTTGGGTTCTCCACAGGGCTATTTGTTCTCACAGCATAGCAGCTAGCTTCCTGCCAAATCCTTTTATGACCTAGCCTCTAAAGATGCACACCATGACTTTCACACCATTTTATTCATTTTACAGTTCACACCCTTTCAATTTTGAAGGGGAGTATTCAGGGCATAGGTAGCAGAAGATGAGAAGCATTGAGTGTAATTTTGGAGGCAGTGAGCTGATCTGCAGGCACCATAGCATGAGTGGGATCAGTCCCATCAGATAGTACTGACAGTCATTGTATTCTACACTACTCATGTATATATTCTTATATAGTTTACATTTGGCTGTTTGCAACATTGAATGAATAAAGCATTATATGTATCCTCTTGTATCTTGTTCGTCATTTAAAAGGGCATACCTTCTGTTATGTACTTGCATGTATTTCTCTTGAAGACACATTGAGACTGTCATAGGCATGTGAACTTGCAACCTTAAAGTATAAACTGTTTTAGAAAGTGAATGTCTGCATTTATATTCATGAGAAATTATCTTGCTCCCCATCCTTGTCAATATTTGATATCAAACCTTTGTTTTTCCCCAATCTGTTTTAACTGTTCCATGTCATTTTCATGAAATTTGATGGAACTTATATTTGAGGTTGAAAACATTCATGTTTGCCATATTCTTTGGTAAAGTGCCTTGGTACATATTATCCCAATTTTTATTTAACTGTTTAAAATTACAAAAGAATAGGATTTATCTATTTTGGATACTAATTTTTTGCTCATCTTATAAAATATAGTTTTTGCTTATGATATAGATTTTTACTCTTTAATATGGCATCGTTGAATAAGTAAGATTAATTTCAATGTTGTCTAATTTATCAACATTTTCTTTTATGGCCAATATTTTGTTTTTATTTAAAAATTTATTCCTAAAGTAAGATGATTAAAATGTCCTCCTGGCATTTCCAAAAGGTTTTATTGCTTTGTCTTTCACAATGAGGCCTCTAATCTTTTTGGAATTGAGTTTGGCCAGTTATTTAAGAATCCGGTTTGATTTTTTTTTTCCCCACGTGGATATCCTCTTATACTAGTGCCAATTTTCCAGTTTTTAACGTATTTAGTTTTTGATCTACCCATTTCTTCTTGCCCCAATAAGTAATAACAGGTGCTAGTTTCTTGTATATTATTTTATATATAACTTTAAAGCATACAGAAGCAAATGAAGATATATTTTTCTCCAGCTACTGTTACCTAAAACATACCTTGCTCTATCTACCATTGTTTTGTGTCTTCCTTTTCTTACCTAAGATATTGTAGGTCTTCCATAATAGTAAAAAAAAGATTGTTTTCATTATTTTTAGTAGCTACATATCATTCACAATGAACTGTGTTTTCTGCACTATTTTGCAGTCTGTCATATGTCACACATTGACAGATGTGGAGTATTTTTTCTTCTATATGTTAGTTTATTTGTAATTCCTGTGCCAGTACTACATTCTCTTAATTTTAAAATACATCTTGGTTTATGAAAGAACAAAGGCTTTTTAGCTGCTTAATACTTGCACCATCTATAATTATGGTGATTTGTTTCTTGTTTTCACTCCTAGTATTTGTTAATTTTATTAAGTTTTACAGAACTATGGAAATTGTTTGTTTTTAGAGAATCAACTTTTGCTTTTTATTCACTCCATTTTATTTTCTATTTTAATTTCTATAGTTAAGTTTTTACTTCCTTCCTATGTGTTTACTGATTGCTTTCTAGTGTTTTAAGGTAGCTAATTTAATTTTCAGCCTCATTCTCTTCCAATCTTACTAAAACTAACTTTCCTTCTGCAACCCAAAAGATATATGTAGCATTTTTATTATAATTTCATTCAAAGTATTATGCTTATTTGATCCACAATTAACTTAGATGTGTAAATTTTCAAACACATGATTTTCATAGTTACATTTTACTGTATATCTATAATTTAATCACATGAGTTTATAAACATGTATATTACTTAATAATCCTTTGATATTTGTTAAAACTTATTTCATGGTGTTAGAAACATTAAATAAAATATATTTAAATTTGGCCGGGCGCGGTGGCTCAAGCCTATAAACCCAGCACTTTGGGAGGTCGAGACAGGCGGATCACGAGGTCAGGAGATAGAGACCATCCTGGCTAACACGGTGAAACCCCGTCTCTACTAAAAAATACAAAAAACTAGCCGGGCGTGGTGGCCGGCGCCTGTAGTCCCAGCTACTCCGGAGGCTGAGGCAGGAGAATGGCGTGAACCCGGTAGGCGGAGCTTGCAGTGAGCTGAGATGTGGCCACTGCACTCCAGCCTGGGCGACAGAGCGAGACTCCGTCTCAAAAAAAAAAAAAAAAAAAAAAAAAAAAACCTTTAAATTTAACAGTAGTTTGAATAGTGAATGATGCATGGATCAGGCAGCATTCAGAACCAGAAGAAATTCAGATAGCTCTGCTCTGCAACATGGGGAGTATTTAAAGGCAGACACAAAACTATATAAATAGCCTGATTGATTATAGCAAGGCCTTTGCCTTATTTGGGTATAGTTTGATCAGTTAGCTCTGCCTTTTTTTTTTTTTTTCTTTTGAGACAGAGTCTCGCTGTGTGGCACAGGCTGGAGTGCAGTGGCGCAGTCTCCACTCACTGCAAGCTCTGCCTCCCGGGTTCACGCCATTCTCCTGCCTCAGCCTCCTGAGTAGCTGGGACTACAGGTGCCTGCCACCACGCCTAGCTAATTTGTTGTTGTTGTGTTTTTAGTAGAGATGGGGCTTCACCGTGTTAGCCAGAATGGTCTCGATCTCCTGACCTTGTGATCCACCCGCCTAGGCCTCGGAAGTGCTGGGATTACGGGAGTGAGCCACTGCTCCCAGCCACTTGACTGACTTTTGACTGAAGCTTGGCTGTTTGTGACTTGCTGAGATGGGGCTGCGAAGAAATGAATACTCCTCAATTGATATGTGGTAACAAACCAAAACCTCAGTTAGGTACAGTTAATTATATCGAAACTCAAAGTAGAGACCTGAATATAAACTTAACAATTTTAGTATATTTGATTTTTGTATGTGTGTTTTGTGTATGCTTGGAAAAAAAAAATACTATTCTGCAGTTGTTGAGGGCAGAATTCTAAATATGCTCCTTGTGTCCTGTTTTAATCATGTTAATTAAACCTTTTATATTTTTCCTGAATTCTCCCCACCTTTCATCTATTGCAGAATGTGAGATTTCTTCTTGGCTAGGTATTTGTCAATATATTGTTATATTCCTCTGAGGTTTTAATTAAAAAAAAAAATGAAGAGGCTATGTTGTTTGATGCATAGAAATTTGAACATAGTATATCTTTCCTGATAATTGGACATTTTATAATTGTAAAATCTCCCTCTCCATCTCTAGTAACTTCCTTCCTTAAAATTTAAATTGTCTTTAAAATATCTACTAGGTTACATATACTCTATCTATTTCCGCTTTGTGTTTGTTACCCATATTTAGTGTCAAGCTTTCTGTGCCCTCTCGTTTCAGATATGACTCCTTCAAACTGCAGGTATTTGGGTTTAGTTTTTAACAGAGGTTCACAACCTTTGTCTTTAACAAAGTATTTAGACTGTTCACATTTAATCCCATTACTGTTATATTTTAAGTCCACTGTTTCATTTTGTGTTTCTATTGGTCCCTCTATGACACTTTTTTGCCTTTTAAAACCTTTAATTGAATTCATGCACCAATTTTTGATCAATATAATTTTATCTGTTCACCTGCATGTATTAAACATTCTGTAAGGATATAAAACTGTAAACAGTAGTTAACTAGGAGAATGTAATAGAGCTGAAAGATAATGAGGTATCTCAAGACAGTCTATTTCTGTTTTTATTATTTTTTTAAGTAAAATGAGTGCACATTTTTATATTGACCTTTTGAAACCAGAACTGCAATAATTCTGCTAGAAAAGTAATTATAAAATGTATACAAAAACAAATACAAGTTGTTAGGCTTTTTTACATTTCCTCATTTTCCATTTACTCACAGGCTTAATAGCATCAATGTAAATTTCCATAGCAACATAATTCAGAAACAGTTGATTTTACAATATGCTTCTCAGCATAGTATCAAGTGTTTTCTATGTAACTTTGTTGGGTGTACAGTCTCCAGAACTTCCCTGCCCTTTGGATGACCCCTTGTTTTCATTAGGTAAATGAATAGCTCATAGTAAATGTGATATGGGAAGAAATTAAGATATAGGGCAAGGAGATGATGTTTTTTGACCTTTGTCAAGCCTTGTTACATCTGTGTACCTCATTTTCTTCATCTGCAAATAAAACCAGTAAGACTAGAGTCAGATTGTTTTAGGCCCCCTACCATCCATAAATGCCTTACAGTGGAAATACTTTGAAGGCAGACAGCCCAGTCCTGCTTTCAGTTTCTGTCCATTCCTAGCTATGTGATTTTGAAAGTTACCTTATTTTTCTGGAATATATTTTTCCTTAATAAAACCTGGGTTATTTTGAGAAGTTAATAGTAAAGCACTTGGGAAGAGCTTAGTGTTGTCTTATAGCAGATATACTATTGAATGTTCATATTTCTAGCAGATAAGATATTACTGGTAATTATTAGTTTTTACTTCTTATTGACATCTTGGAATGGTATTAAAGGAGTTCCAAATTAGTATTATAGAGCATTGATAATATTTCATTGTCTAAACAGTGATCCCCTCACCCCATGTTAATAACATGTGGTATATTAATGTGTCTTAGAATGTTTCTCTACAAAAGTTGAGTCCTTGCACATCCATGAATCTATATTAAGAAATTTTTAAAGTTTACACATCTAAACCGAGGTACAATCCTATAAACAGTATATTAGCAGTATATTGTCAAATGTAATATAAAGAATCAGGAAAAAGTCAACCAACCAAAAAAAGTGAATATAAAATTGAGTCTAAAAATGTTATTACTGTATTTTCAGCTATCTTACCCATGTTATTTTTAAAATTTTTATATTG
This sequence comes from Papio anubis, assembly GCF_008728515.1. Classification (NCBI taxonomy): domain Eukaryota; kingdom Metazoa; phylum Chordata; class Mammalia; order Primates; family Cercopithecidae; genus Papio; species Papio anubis. Next base: position 78,104,430 of record NC_044984.1, read on the forward strand.
TGTCAGTTGTAATAAATTTTACTATAAAGTGGTCAATTCAGATTTGAGGGTCACTTTGGTAATTGGAGGCGAGAGTCTCCAATAGTAATGGCAGTTGGAAAGCACACCATTTCACTTTCATGAATGCAATGATTTAGTTCTTTGACCTCTAGGTGGTTAACATGATGTATAGAACATTTCACTTCTGATATATGCATGTGAAACCCTGACAAGAATTAAAGGCAGAGTGCAGATTTAAACTTCTGGCATTCCCCACTTCGCTTGAGTAATTGCTAAAGTTATTGTGAAGTAGTTTTGAAAGAATGAAAAGAGAAGAAAGGAAAATGAAAAGGAAAGAAAAAATCATAAAGAGGAGAATAGGAGGAAAAAGAAGGAAGGAAGGAAAAAAGTAATTGATTTGCTTATTTTCCTTTCTGCACAAATAGCATCCAAAAGAAAAAAAAAATGTTTTGAAAGGCCTTTAATGTAAACATGGACAGCTGTTTTAGAAATTGTAGTATGTGCAAGTTTGAAAGATACATCATGAAAAATATCCATGCTGAAATGTCAATTTTATAGCTCTAAGTGAGAGGTCCTAAGGTTTAGAAGTTAAAAGTAAGTTAACTCCTTGCTTATTTGAACATTAAGCTGTCAGCATGGAAGTGAGTTTAAAACTTATGATGGTCTGAAAATGTGGTGCTAAATGAAGTCTGAAGACCTATTAACCTGCTTGAGATGTAAACCAGGAACTATTACACTCTGCTGTTCAGCATATATTAAAGTACTTTAGAGTAGCGTACAAACTACTAAGAGTTGGACAATGAAGTTGACAAGCATCTTTTTTTTTCTTTTCCTAAACACAGTGATAATGTTAGCTGTTTGCAGTACTCATTTAGAAACTGCAATCATACAGGAAATTGAATACTTGCTTGAAAATGAGCCAATATCCCTTCAAAACTTTTCAAAGTAGTAATGCAGAACTGAGTTCTTTAACAAGTTGACCAATATTCAATCTTTCCCTCATTTTACAGTTTTGAGGATTTAAAGGCGAAACGTAACATTTGTAAACATACCTGCCTTTAGGTGCTAAGTATTTTAGAAAAGGATTTTTGTTTTTACAATTAATTTTGTTAATGCAATAATTTTAGAAAGAAATTTAAATTTAATAAATATAAAATTACTTGAGTGTGATCAGATTTTCTTTCACAGTTAAAATGTAAATTGTTACTTATTCAATATTATGTCAAGCACGTTTACTTTTTAAAAGCTTCACTAAGACATTTATTATTTTCTAAAAAACAATGAGATCAATTTTCGTTCACATTTGAGAAGACTGAAATGAACTGTATCCAAATTTCATAAATCACAATAAACAGTCAAATAAGCCTGTCCCTTTCTCACTGAAAAAAACCAAACTTTGGTATGAAAACATTTTTCCTAGACCCACTCTTTGAGTTTTAAAATTTAAGTGGGAAAGACAATAGTCAAGTTTGTTCCACAAAACACTCCTAAAGTGTTTTTGAAGGGTTATTCTAAAACATTTGAGCACGAAACCAGAGAATATTGATTCATATCATAATCTAGAAAAAGGTCTTACCGACATAATACTGAGTAAAGCAAGAGGTAGGGCTATGACACACTTGTTTCTCATTGAGTTTATAATCAGCCTGTGGAGAAGAGATGAGGAGGCCAAGGGAAAGGTAATACAAGCTACTATATTATAGCATTAGGTGCCTAGATATGTGATACATTTACTATGTTCCAGGAAACATAAAAAGGGGAAAAAATTTGGTTCAGGCCAGTGACGGTACATAGATTGGATTTGGAAGAATGAATAAAATTGGACGATTTCTTTTCTCCTCTACTACTAACAGGATGGGCAAGAAATAGATGTGTAATTTAATCTGGTTCTACAGGATGAGATATTTCCAAGTACTAAAAATTTGGAAAGAACCTCAGTAACACTGGAGCTTTCATTTTACATCAGCCCCTTTGTGATATGGTAAATGTCTTGATTCACACCAGCAGGACTAGAACATGGACGAGAGACAGTGTCAATATTTTTAATTCAGTGAGTTACTTGGTTGTCATCCTCCACTTTCCAAATAAATTGCTCATTGTGTATGGGCAAAAATGTGCATTTAATTAATTGCTTTTGTCTTTATATATCCTGTCTTTTGCAAGAGTGATAAAAATGTATATAATAAAACTAATTAAAAAAAAGTCAGGAAAAAAAGAAAACATAAATTTGTATATTTAAATACACAAAATAACTTCTATAAGCTTCAATACACATTTTTAGCCTCTCTGCCCTGACTCCTGATCCTTTAAGATTTTGTTCTTTTCTAGGGAATATTATCTTAAGAATTTGACATGGAATTTTGAGAACAGTGCCTTAACTCCCCAAAGTGACATGAATTCACATACAATGGGCACAAGGGTTTCAGTTTTACTTATTACGAGCACATCATAGAAGGAAATTGTTGTATTTATGTGTTATCAGGCTAGATAGTTGCAGATATCCTACATGCCACTCCTGGTGCGGCATTAAACCAGTGACCTAACCTCTCTTTCTGCCTCAGTTGTCTTTGCATTACAGAGAAGCATAATTGGTTACTCCATGGAGATGTCAGGGTTAAATGAGATAACCCACATGGCACATGCTAAACTTAATATCTGGCACATATTAAGCAATCAATAAATAACTCTAAGTTGTTACACCATAGTAAGACGAATTCCTAATTTGGTTTCTAGGTTTGATACAAATGTCAATCTAAATGGAGTATAGAAATCTTGTTGACTTCAAAATGTCTCTATCCATTTTTTTTTTTATGAAGCAAGTAGAATAATTGGCAGCAATACTAGCCTTCTTGTTCCCCTTGTTCCTGAATACTCTTTGCTACACTCTGACCCTAAAGACAGGGTGATATGTCAAAAGTCTATTCATGTCTACCTCATTTCATTCAGAATTTACAATATAACCATGGATGTCACTATGCTATTTTGGGGCCATAATGGAAACTGGAGTTTGCATTATTGGTTCTATACTCAAAATGTGGTCCATTGACACGCAGCATTAACATCACTCTGGAGATCAGCGATACACAGCTCTAACACTTGCTGAATCAGAATAGCAGATGCCCCAGCATCTCTATCTCCACAGAATTAGAAACTATTCAAAGATTAAAAATACTCTTAAGTCTGCCAGTACTTAGGGGAGAAGTGGATAAGCTTGAGCCCACAGAATTAAGAGAAGCTGTGACCAATAAAAGAAACAGTCATTTTAGACTGCACTGCCTCTTCCTGGAGCTGGCATGCCACAACTAACAGCTTCCCTAGACCTGTGGTTTCTGAGGTGAGAGAAGGAAATTAGAATCAACATTTAGTCCCCCTGCTGGTTTGGAAATCTTTGAAGGAAGCCCACTCTAGTTCCACCCTACAAGTATCATAGGGAGTGCCAGGAAGAATAAGCCAGCTAGGGTGAATTGAGAACAAATAACCGTGACTAGAACATGGAAATTGATGGCTACTCTGCACTTTGATCAGGACGGACACCATTTTGACAAGATTGGCTGGTACCATTGTGCTGTTTGGGGCAAATCCATGGGAAGGCCCAAATCCCTGGCCATATTTTCCACTCAAGTGTTCATGTGGAGGCTTTTCCTGGCCCAGAAACAATTCAAAGTTAGAAATTAAGTTTTGGTGTCGGCTTAAGTCTTCCTCAGACTGGGAAACAATGGCAGGCAGCAATATAGTTTTGAAGCAGTGTTTAGGTTTTGATATTCACTGTAAGTCTTTCCTAAATAATGGCAAGACAACAAATTAGTTTCAGTGTAATGTTTTAGTTTCAATGCTCACTGTAAGTTTTCCCCAGAATGGGAAGAAACAACTGGCCAGTGTTTAAGTTCTGATACTAAGAATTAAAGTTATAACACCAAAAAGCAATGGCAAAAACTGTAAGAAGTGGATATTTCCTCAGATGAGCAGGTGCAAATGTAAAGTTTCAAGGACCGAAAACTCAGAGAAATAGTACACCACCAAAATAAACTAACATAGCAATGGGCCCAGACTAAATGAAGATCTATGAAAAGTTGGAAAGAGAATTCAGAAGAATCTTTTAAAGACATTTAGGAAATCACAAGAAAATATGAATAGAAAACTAAATGAAAATTGGAAAACAATTCATAAATAACATGGAAATTTAGACAAAAAAATTAAAATTCTAAAAATCCTAGAAGTATACAGTAATAGAACTGAAAAATTCATTAAAAAGCTTGAACAGCAAACTTAATCAAACAGAGGAAAGAATGAGCAAACCTGAGGACAGAACATATAGTTATCCAATAGAGGGGCAAAATGAATAAAATAATAAAAGAGTAAAGACAACATTTATGGGATACCATCAAGCAAACTAAGCTCATAACAGGCATTCCTAAAGCAAATGAGAGAAAAGGTCTAGAAAGCAGGCAGAAGAAAATAATGCCTGAAAATGTCCCAAATCAGGAGACAGATGGCACCACCTAGGTACAGGAAACTCCAATATTACTAACCAAACTCACCCAAAGAGGAAATCCCCCATGCACATCAAAATCTAGCTGGCAAAATCTAAGACAAAGAAAGAATAATCAAAGCAGCAAAAAGAAAAGAGACACATCACATTAAATAAAGTCCCAATTCCACTTTCAGAGGATTTTCAGCAGAAACCTTGCAGGCCAGGAGAGAGTGGTGCTATATTTGAAGCACTGAAGAAAACAACTGACAACCAAGAATACTATGTCCAGCATATGTATCCTTCAAACACAAAGTAGACCGATTTTCTCAAATAAGAGGTGAAGAAATTCATCAACACCAGATATGTCACATAAGAAATGCTAAAGGAAGGTCTTTAGTCGGAAATAGACATTGACTTGTATCTAAAAATGTCTAAAGGTATTAAACTCACTGGTGTAAAAAAAGAAAAAGAATAAAGGACAAATTCAGAATATTCTAATAGTATAATTGGACTAAATGAATGACTTAAGTATGAAGACTAAAAGACAAAACAATTATAGTCAACAACAAAAATTGAGAAGCAATATGAGTAATAAAATTAAAACATTAATATATCATAATGTTGATCATGGTGTTAAATCCTAAGTTTGTTTTTGTTACATTTTGGGGCATCAAAGTTAAATTACCAACAATTTAAAATAACCTGTTATAACTATAAGACATTTTTGTAAGCTTCATGGTAACCACAAAAGAGAAAACTAAATAGATCCACTAAACATAAATAGCACAAATCAAAATGTACTACTAGTGAAATTGCTTAACCCCAAGGGAAGAAAATGAGAGAGAAGAAAAAAAATTTATAAACCCATCTGAAATAAGTAACAAAATGGCAGCAGTATACCCTTACCTATCAATAAGCCTGAATGTAAGTGGATTAAATGATCTAACACATAGTGTAACTGAATGAATAAAAACAAAACAAGACCGAACTATTTGTTGTTTCCAAGAAACTCACTTCACCTATGAAGACACACACAGATTGAAAGTGAAGGGATAGAAAAATATTTTCCATGCAAATGAAGCCACAGAGCAGAATATCCACAGGCAAAAGAATAAAACTAGACCCCTATCTCTCACAATACAGAAAAGTCAACCCAAAACGGATTAAAGACTTCAATGTAAGCCCTTTTAAAATGCTGGAGAAATACTTAAGAATATTGGTCTGGGCAAATATATATATATTAGGTAGGACTTCAGACAGAAGCATGGTAAACGAGAGCAAAAATCGACAAATGGAATTACAAGCCTAAAAGCTCCTGTAAAGCAAATGAAACAACCAACAAAGTGAAAAGACAATCTACAGAATTGGAAAAAATATTTATAAATATGATAAGAGAATAATATTCAGAATATATAAGGAAATCAATCTGAGTCCAAAAAAAAAAAAAAAACAAAAGTAATAATCTAATTAAAAATGGGCAAATGATCTGAATAGACATTCAGAAAAGACATACAAATGGTCAACAGGTATATGAAAAATACTCAACATCACTAATCAGGGAAGTGTGAATCAAAACCCTAGTGAGATGTCATTTTACTCTGGTTAAAATGGTTATTATCAAAAAGAAAAAATAAATGCTAGAATGGTGAGAATCTGGAAACAAGGGAATGCAAGAACACTGTTGGTGGGAATTTAAGTTAGTATATCAAATAGATATCTGCACTCCCATATTTATTTCAACACTATTCATAGTTGCCAAGAGATGGAAGCAACTTGAGTGCTCACCAAAGGATGAATAAAGAAATTGTGGCATATCTACACAATGGAATATTAAGCTATAAAAAATGAAATCCTGTCATTTGCAGCAACATGGGTGGAACTGAAGGACATCATGTTCAGTGAAATAAACCAGGTACAGAAAGACAAATATCGCATTCTCACTCTCATATGGGAACTACACAAGTTGATCTCATAAAGTTAGAAAGTACAATGATAGCTATCAGAGGCTAGAAAAGGTAGGCAGCTGGTAAGACAGAGGTTAATGGATAAAAAATACATTAGATAGAAAACGTTTTAATGTTCAATAGCACAGTAAGGTGACAATAGTTAATAATTTATCATATGTTCAAAATAGCTAGAAGAGAAGATTTGAAATGTTCCCAAACACAAAGAAATGATAAATGTGTGAGGTGACGAATATTCTAAATATGCTGATTTGATCATTATATTATATGGATGTATCAAAATATCACATATGCCCTATAATACACATGTGCAATTATTATGCATGTATCAGTAAATTAGTTTTAGAAGAACTTAATGCCAGATTATATCTCTTTACATACAGCTTTTGCTCCAACGTTTGTCCAGTTTGTAACTGTTATCCCTATCCTTAAATAACACCAATTATAGTATTTTTATAATTTCCTCTGTATAATTCACTCTTTAGTATTCTCCATATATCATTTTGTAACTCACTTTGACTTCATATTAGATATTATTGAGAGACTGAAAAATTGAACTAGTTGAATTAAGATATACCTATGGATTACATTGATAGTGTACAGAGTTGCTAAACTGACTTTATCCAGTTCTTTGACATGAATTTCAATCTTTGCTGTATCACAGATTGAGGTTCTCATTTGCTTTAAGGCTATTTCCCTCATACTTCTACAGTTTTGCTGCAGCTATTCTTCTCTTCCCTTATTCCCATTTGAAATTAGTATTCTCTAATATATTACTTCAAAGCTCACCCTAGATAATAATTAATTCTTCCCAGGTGTATTTTTATTTGGAATACCCTTGTTGTCTAGACAAGTGCTATTTCATGGATATTAAGTGTAAATGCCAGATATATTAATGTTAATGATTTCATGGGCTAGAGGGTTTATTTAAAAAACAAAAAGAGTAAAGATCAATTTTGCAATGTGGATAAGTAAAAAAACATTCAAATGTTAGAGTACAAAGATCCAAATATGGGAGAAAATCCTCACATAAGTCAGCCAAAAGACAAATGACTATGTTTTAATAAGGTAGAAGTTGAAAAATAGCCATTGGGATATTAAGCAAGTCTATACACTTATGTAAGAGTCTCCTTAAAAATAATTTATTTTAGTAAAGTTTATTGTTCTAATGGCATGTAAAAAGTCGCAATGAACTAGAAGAAAACCCAATGTTTCTTACGTTGTGCTACTATAACATGACAAAGCTTTTAGAACAGAGGCTTTGGGACTTCTATAGCTTCTATTCTTTTCCTAGGTAATATCACTGATTGCCCAAGGAATCAATTATCACTTTTATGCAAATGAAGCACAATTTATCTCTAGTCCAGATGTTTCCTTTGCTCTCTAAACTGAATGATACACTGCCTCCCTGACACCTCTTAGATGTTTAGAAAATTCATTAAAATCAGCCTACCTAAAATTGAATTTATGATCTTTTTAAATGGTATCCAATTTGTGTTCTCTTGATCAATATAAATCATCATCATAAAACCAGATGCACAAGCTAGAAACCTAGGACTTCAGTCTTGAAACCATCTGTTTCCTCATTTTCTATATCTAATATATTACCAAATGCTTTTAGTTTCACCTCTCAACTAGTTCACCAATTTTTCCGTATTTATTCCTCTCTACCCCCACCACCACTTATTCTACCACTCTCCCTCAACTATACTACCAGACTAACCTCCTGAATAGTCTCTTTTATATACTTGCGGGCCTCCAGCTTCTCTATAATCTATAACCAAAATAATTTTTACTAAAATGCAGATCTGATTTGATCACACTCTTACATTAAATATTTCAGCAACTTCCAAGTATAATGATGTGATAAAGACCAAAACCTTAATGTTTACAAGCTCTCTCTGACCTCATTTCCCATGGGGACTCACATTTTGTGTCCACTCCTTGTGCTTCATTGCTTTTAGATCCTTGAAGCAGCCCATGACCACAGGACCTTTGTATGTATTGTATTAATTCTCTCTCAATCATTTTTATCTCATAACCTCTTCCCAGCTTTCAATTCAATCATCACTTGGGGAAGTCTAGTCAGGCTTTGCTTTTATTGAAACTTCATTCACTGTGCATTATTTGTACTCAATCTCTTACTTTTTATGGTTTGATGAGAATTAAACGAGATGATACTCTTAAAGTACTTTATCACAGAGACTGGAACACAGAAAAAGCTTACTAATTGTTAACATTGTTTGTATTTCTTGAGCCAGGAAGCAAATTACTCTATGTTAATAGATGCCTTGATATGATACCGTAGCTCTTCCTATATGAAGGCTGGCTTTTCCTAAGACAATAATTCAAATTCATTCTAAAATTCCTGACCCATGTAGTTAAATAGGTGTCACTTCCTGGATCAGACAGGTCTAGGTCTTTATTGGCTTCTTGCTTCTCCATGTCTTTTATTTCTTCCTATTTCTGTGACTTCTAGAGCTTCTAATGTGTCTCTAATCTGTATCTTCCTTCTCTTTAGTTTGATGGTTTCTTCTCCTTTTCTTTTATGCTTTGCCTTCATATGTTACAATAGTAATAGAGAATATTTCCCTGTGTCTTCCAGTTTAGGAATAAATTAGGATCGATCTATCTATCATGCATTACACAGACATATTGATACCAAGACTTTGTAATACAAATATCATTGGATAATTCCCTTGGTTGTCTCAGCATTGCTTTTTTCTGCTTTTCCTGTTTAGAACTTTATAGTGTAGACAACAGTTACTTAGAACAATTTATATTAAAAACAACAGTTGTTTAAATGCTCAAAATCATATACTATTTAAAGGTGGAACAATGACCTTAACCTTGTAAAGTACCTTTTTAATAAACTTTTTGCATATTATAAAACTTGATAATTTAAAACTAAAATTTTGGTTTGAGAAGAGTTAGTTTATATTTAGAATCAGACATATGATTATACAGTCACAATAATTAATGATAATTCACTTATTTGAAGAACTTGGCTTTACTTTTTGTCTACCATACAGTTGAGGTTAATTAGATGAATTTAGTCTTTCATGGTTTGCTACTTAATTAGAAGTGATCATCGTTACAAAAATGTTATGAGCTATAATGAATGCTGTACAACTCATTTTATCATATCACCAGAAACATTTTATACATCATGTATATATTTATATATATATATTCCCTCTTGCTTTGGTGGCTGGCTGTTCCATTCCCCACCCTGTTTCTGTAACTACATTTAAAAAATATATTGACAGCCTAAGTTTTCCAGTGACGACACATTTGTGTTGGCCATTTGTTTGACTTTGTTCCCTAAGTGAATGCAGAATCTATTGCAAAGATAATGTGTGCTGTGTGGCAATGGAGTTAAACTTTTACCATGATTTAAAAGGGAATGGTTGATGATACTTTTTGTAGTTTCTACAGAAAGAGCTCGACCAGAATTTTTCTAGTAACAAAAAGCAGGACAATGCTGTTGTAGTTGTAGTCAACTTTCCAGCTTTTTATGTGATAAAATATATATTACAATAATGCTCTTAATATGTCACACAACTCAGAGTAGTATGTGAATCTACTTGCCTTTGTGTTCCAACTTTCATCTCAGCTTTTCACATATTTGGAACAAGTTCTTGCCAACAGAATATTGTACATATATAAAGAAAACTATCACCGCCTTTGAAGTTTAGAAGTGTTTTAAAGTGCTAGATACAGTGTCAGATTTCACAGTAGGAAGTTTCTACACCTGAAAGGAGCTGACCTGTGAGTTGTACAAAGGTCATACAAGTTGAATTGGCACCAGTGTTATTTTGGTATATAAATGTCCCATGACTTCCTCAAAAGAAGTCACATAATCAAATATCCATGACTCACCTTTATAACTAAACACCTTTTAAAACAGGCTCTATGTATTTTGGGTACTAATTACAGTAATATTTCTGTTGTTTTCTCAATGAAAAAAGTTCAGTGTGTCTGTAATTACCACCTTGCCTTGGTTTAGTAAAATACATTGGAAATAGTTTATTTAATGTACTTTTAAAATTTCAGTCTTTTCAGAGGAACAAGATGGTAAGCTAAGAGTAAGAATATTGAAGAAAGAAACAGAGGTAGAGAGAACAGATAAAAATGACTTTGGGGTAGGAGATTTATTTAAGGAAAAATCAGGTGATCAGATGTTTTACATGAAGGAACTAGACCTGCAACAATGCTTGCTTTTACCTAAATCTCCCAGCACATATTTGAGGACATAGTAAATGGGAAAAAAGAGGGTCTTTAAAATCTGCCACAAAGTCAACTTTCAATTATCAATTACAAAATGCAACAAAAATAAGCGCTTTTCATTATTAGACATATAAATGAAAGATGTTACACAATGGTATCATTGTTTCCTTCTTTTGCTTCCTAAACATATGCATACACAGAGATGTACAACCTTCCCACCCAGGAAAAGAAAGTTTATTCTGTCTTTTCTTAAACTGTTTTCTTTAAAAATAAGTTGAACCATTAATTTATTTCTGGAATGTTAAATTTAAAATATTGCAGTCCTCTTTAGGTGAGTAGCCTCCCTCAAAAGTGCTTTAAAGGATCCATTAAGTCTACTCAGGCTTGTTATTTTCACTAACATTGTAACTGCTTTAGTTCACCTGGTGTACTCCCACCTGTAGGAGATACAGTTAAACTGTCCCCCAGGATTCATTCTCACCATTTTCCTTTCAGTAGTAAGCACTATGCTCCCCCTCCCTGATCACGCTCACCCCATCCTCTCTGGGTTTTAGCTGGATGTATTTCTTAGCCTCTCTTGTATTCAGGTGTGTCTATGCAGCTAAGCTGCTGCCAATGGGACACAACAAAAGTGATTATACAATTACTTGGTCATTTTCAACTTAAAGACAAATGGTGTGTTGTAACTTTCCGCTGTATCCTCTTCTTCTGGCATGAGAATCACAACTACAGAAGAAAGCTTAGATAGAGATGAAAATCACTTTTTGTGCAGAGGTGGCTGGCCTAGAAGCAGAGTCTACCAGTCGGAGCCTACTCATCTGCCTGCCTACATTTAGAATGCTGAATTAAGAAAGGGTCAAACTTCTAGTTTATTTACACTGCTGTATTTTTAGGCCTCTATTTAATAGTAGTTGATTCTATATCCCAATTTATAACAAAGTATAAGATTAGAATAATAATGTTTTGAGTCCTAAATGTATAAAACTGTCAACACAAGGTATTTTAAGAGGAGTGCAAAGAAAAGAGAGCATTGAAAAATTACTTTGCAGAAATCTTCTGAGCAGTTTGTACTCTTGGTTTCCATTTCATAAGAAAGAAAATCAGAGAAAAATGTAATTCTTGAGAATGCAGGTTGAACATTCCTTATCCAAAGTGCTTGGGACAAGAAGTGCTTTGGGTTTCAGAGTATTTGTATGTACATAATGAAATATCTAGGAATTGGACCCAAGCCTAAACACGACATTCATTTGTGTTTCATATGCACTTTATACATATAGCCTAAAGGTAACTTTCTACAATATTTTAATAATCTTGTGCATGAAACAAAATGTTGACATTGACTTGTTACATAAGGTTAGGTGTGGAATTTTCCACTCACGGCATCTTGTGAGCATTCAAAAAGTTCTGGGTTTTAGAGCATTTCAGATTTTGGATTTTCTGATTACACATGCTGAACCTGTTCAGATTAAGGATGCTCAACTATAACATACCTGTTATGCTATTGAAAGTACTTCATACTATTGAAAGTATTTTATGAAATCCTTGCCCATTTCTATGCCTAGGATGGTATTGCCTAGGTTGACTTCTAGGGTTTTTATGGTTTTGAGTTTTACATTTAACTATTTAATCCAACTTGAATTGATTTTTGTGTATGGTGTAAGAAAGGGGTCCAACTTCAATCTTCCGTATATGGCTAACCAGTTTTCCCAATCGCCAACAAAAGTAAAAATTGACAAATAGGATTTAATTAAACTCCAGAGCTTCTGCACAGCCAAAGAAACTATCAACAGAGTAAACAACTTACAGAATGGGAGAAAATATTTGCAAACTATGCATGTGGTAAAGGTTTAATAAGCAGCATCTATAAAGAACTTAAACATATTTACAAGAGAAGAACAAACATCTCCATTAAAAAGTAGGCAGAGGACATGAACATTTTTCAAAAGAGGACATACATGAGACCAACAAGCATATGAATAAAGCTCAATATCCTTGATCATTGGAGAAATGCAAATCAAAGCCACAACGGGATACCATCTCACATTGGTCAGAATGGCTATTTTTAAAAAGTCAAAAAAGAACAGATGTTGGCAAAGTTGAGGGGAAAGGAAACACTCATACACTGTTGGTAGGAGTGTAAATTAGTTCAACCATTGTGGAAAGCAGTATGGCAATTCCTCAAAGAGCTAAAAGCAGAACTACCATTTGATTCCGTAATCTTATTTCTGGGTATAAACTCAGAGGAATAGAAATCATTCTATCATAAAGGCACACACATGTGTATCATTGCAGCACTATTCACAATAGCAAAGACGTGAAGTCAACCTAAATGCCCATCAACGACAGATTGGATAAAGAAAATGTGATACACATACACCATGTAATATGATGTAGCCATAAAAAAGACTGAGATTATGTCTTTTGTGGGAACATGGATGCAGCTGGAAGCCATTGTCCTTAGCAAACTAACAGGTGCAGAAAACCAAATATTGCATCTTTCTACTTACAAGTGTGAGCTAAATGATGAGAACTCACGAACACAAAGACGGAAACAATAGACACTGGGGTCTACTTGAGGGTTTAGGGGGAGGGAGAGGAGCAGAAAAGGTAACTATTGGGTACTAGACTTAATATGTGGGTGATGAAATAATCTGTACCACAACTCCCTCGACACAAATTTACCTATGTAACAAACCGTCACATGTAACTCAGAACCTAAAAGTAGAAAAACAGTTAGCAATATACACTATACACTTCTAAGAGCACAGTGCATGTAAGCTGAGCACTAGCATGTGATATTTTATAGCATTAAAGAGACATTCCTTTGTGTTTCATGCCATCACTGTAAATGCGTTATTGTTTATGTCAGTGGTTTTCAAAATGAATTCCTCAAAGCAGCAGCAGCATCACCTGGAAACTTGTGAAAAGTTTAGTACAGGCCTACTACATCAGAAATGCTGGGTGTAGAGTCCAGATATCTGCAGTTCAACAGTCCCTCCAAGTGCCTCTATTCCATGAATGTTTGAGAACAATGGCTCTACATAAAAAAGCTGACAGGTAAAGTAAAATCAGCAGAGTTGTTAATACAAGAAATTTGGGGGAATTACATTGATTTAGAAACAGTGCTCTCAGAGTGTTCTTTAAAAATATAATCCTAACCTATTTTCACTTTTGACATTCCATTTATCTTATTTGATTATGTAAGCATTGTTGTCGTTATTTCTATTGTGATTGTTTCTTTCTTATTTGATCTTGAGGTCTCTCTCAAGAGTGGTCATAGACCAAGGGAGTTAATTTTCTAGGAGGGCTATGATGGAGCAAAGCAAGATTCAGTTGTGTTGGTCAGGTGAGAAACAATGAGAAAGTGTAACTAAAACGCATGATACAAAAGAAACATACTACTTACAGACCGAGAGGTTAGTGGTGCCCAGTGGAGGTGGATGGGAAGTCTGGAGGCGGTAGGGAGTCAGTGAGAGAGGGCGGGGCTGTGGGACTTTGCCTTTAAGTAGGGTCCATGGGCCTTATTCTGTAGGTTCTCCTGTGGGGGCTGTGGCGTGGCCAGTTTAAAGAAAACACCTGTGAAGGAGGAACTTATTTACTTGACTCTGATGCTGATGTTTTATTGTGGTAAGCTGTTGTAGGGTATGCTGGGATTTGGTTCCGTGAGATGAGTAACAAACAGGCTATTTCACAGTCACAGGAGGAGGGGAAGCTTTTAAGTAGGCCAAAGATGACAGGGTACTGCTGGATTTTGAACAACTTTGTTCAGGCCTAAAAATCTATGCTCATGCAGTGACTACTTTAAACAAGTTTAGGATAATAGAGATTCTTAAAATTATGACACTAAAGATTGTGAGATGCTTTATTTTTTTTTTTTAGATTGGAATAGGCAACATCATTTAAATAGCATTATTTTTCTTATTTATGTATTTTGTCAAAATATCCTCTTTTCTGTTTTATATCTAAGCAGTGTTCTTAAAATGCCATTAAGTTCCACCACTATACTTTATAAAATACATTAATAACTCACATCCATACTCTCATATTTACGTGGTTGCCCTTGCATCGCTATATAATTTTCAGAAATTACTAACGTGAATTTGCTTGTTATTTTATCTTACATACATTTTCACATTTATTAACTCATTTAAGAGTCCTATTTCATTAGCTTTGTCTCCATACGAGAGCAAATAAAAAGGATTTACCCAATATTACATAAGGGATTTACCCAAAATTACATACCTAGGAAGAGGAACAGCCTGGATTAATATTAAGGACTTTTGAATTGAAATTCAAAGCATGCAAGGAAACAGAAAATTTTAAAAAATAAATAAAATACAAGTCCAATCCAAAAAAAGCATTATCCCTGTAATTAGTCTTGCAAAGAAGCAGCTTCTTAGAATAGAACAGTGTGGAATCCTTCACAGACAAGCTGCAAACCAGCTGAATGGTCTTGGGGAGTTAATTAACTTAAAAAGATTTCTATATGGGGTGAAAGAATAGGATTCTGGGGACAACTACAGAGGGCTGAGAAAGAAAGAACTCCATTCAGAAAGCTAATTTATGTAATATGGCTTGGATACACATTAGTCATTCTCTAAGAGAAGTCAGTAAATTTTAAGTTGTTTCTGTTTCCCCTCTCAACTTTATTGAGGTATAATGGATAAAAATTGTATATATATACAACTTGATGTTTGTATATATAAACTACATATGGTATAGATATACTATAGATAAACTATATATAGTATAAATATACTATATATAGTATAAATATGCTATAGATATAGATACACTATATAAGTATAGATATGCTATAGATATACTATATGAGTATAGATATAGATATACTATATAAGTATAGATGTACTATAGATATACTATATATAGTATATACTATGTATTATAGATACACTATAGATATACTATATATAGTATAGATACACTATATATTATAGATATACTGTAGATATACTATATAGCATAGATATATTATAGATATTATAGATATACTATATAAGTATAGATATACTATAGATACTATAGATATACTATAGATATACTATATAAGTATAGATGTACCATAGATATACTATATATGGTATAGATATATTGTATATATACAAACTATATATATAGTGAAATGATTACCCCAATCTAGCTACTTTATACATTCATCACTTCACGGACTTAACATTTTTGTGTGAGAGATGAGAACCCTTAAGGGCTCTCCTAGCAAATTTCAAGTATATGATACATTAACTATAGTCACCATGCGTGTATTACATCTCTATAACTTATTCATCTTATAACTAAAAGTTTATAAACTTTGACCAAAATTCTCCCATTGCCCCATCCCATAAATCCTGGCAACCACTTCATTTATTTTTATTAATTTATTTTGAGACAGAGTCTTGCTTTGTAGCCCAGGCTGGAGTGCAGTGGCGCAATATCGGCTCACTACAGCCTCCGCCTCCCGAGTTCAAGTGATTCTCCTGCCTCAGCCTCCCAAGTAGCTGGGATTACAGGTGCCTACCACAATACCAGCCTAATTTTTGTATTTTTAGTAGAAATGGGGTTTCACTATGTTGTTTCACCATGTTCGCCAGACTGGCTGGCAACCACTTTACTCTCTTTCTATGAGTTATCTTTAGAGTCCACATATACGTGAGATCATTCAGTATTTTTTTTTTCTGTGCCTAGTTTATTTCACTTTACATAATGTTCTCCAGATTCATCAATGTTTTCGCAAATGGCAAGATTTCCTTATTTCATAAAGCTGAATAGTGTTCCATCGTGTATATATACCACATTTTCCTTATCAGTTCAACTGATGCATACTTAGGTCATGTTAATATCTTGGCTACTGTGAACAATTCTGCAATGATATAGGAGTACAAATTTTTTTATGATTTTTTTCATTTTTTGGATATATATGTTTGTGTATATGTACACATATATACATGTATATAAAAATATAGATATATGTATATCTAGATGTGGGATTGCTGGATCATGAGATAGCCTTTTGAGGAACCTCCAAAAAATTTTCCATAATGGCTGTGCCAATTTATGATCTTACCAACAGTGTACAAAGGTTCTTTTTTCCCCACATCTTTGCAAATGAATACTCTTGGTGTTTTTATTTTTTAAATACTACCCATCCTGACAGGTGTGAGATGACAAGTCATTGTGGTTTTGATTTACATGTTTCTGATGATTAGTGATATTGAACACCATTTCATGTACCTGTTGTCCATTTGCATATCTTCTTTGAAAGAATGTCTATTTTTTGCCCTTTTTTTTTTTTTTTTTTTTTTTTTTTTTTTGCCATTGAGTTGTCTGTGACAGTGGCTGGTAGAAAAGTACTTTGTTGAATTGAAACTAAGTTTTGAGATTGATATCAAGGTGAAAGCAAACCAGTTAAATTCAAATTAAGTCAAAGATAAATATATTGGGCAGCAGAATACCATATTATCATGAAAATATAGGATATGATATGCTACTTCAAGTGAATATTATTCTTCCTTCTGTGTTTGAGATTGCCCCCAGATTCTTCTACTACCACAGTCCACTCTCTTCTGCCCCTAAGGAACCTTGGTCGAAACAGAGACACTGGGCTACAGAATTATAATATAATTTAAAATATTTTAAAATTCTCTATAATATTATTTTAAATATTTTTTAGTAGACAGGTAAAATTATGGCTATAAACCTAAATGGAGTCAACACCAAAATACACCTACTCATTCAGAAATTAAATCAGAATAAAAATGCTGTTTTTTGTTTGAGAAATAGGATTATCACTTATTTCCATCAAATTTCCAAGTGTGATCTTTTCTTATTTCCTGTAAGTGTAGGGTAGTTAATCTTAGGCAGCCTGTCTCCTCCAATGTCCCAGTGTATTGGTATGGGTGATGTATGAGTGCTCAAGTTTTTTATCTTATTCTGTGGGTTTCTCTTTCCTTGTCTCATTGATATATAGAACTGACTTGGCATTTCATTTGTCTCCTTTTTGTGGTTATGTTAATCATTAATGAACCCTATAGAGACTCCGTTTGTTGAAGTCAGCTACCTGCTTGTGCACCACTGTAATAACTGACCAAAAAACATACATTTCTCCCTTTCATTCACCTAGAAGTTGATTACTCCCTGTTATTCCTAAATTTGTAAGGAGAGAAGAAGCAGGTATGTGTTTTCTACTGTCAGGTTTTAATTACAGGTGGTATTCTAACTAAAGATGAACAAATCAGTTTTCATCTATGTATAGAAATTAAAAGAGGTTATTAAAAGAGCTTATTGCTACATTTTTATGAGGTTCTCTACCTTATGAATGTGTTGAAAGTCAAATTTCTGATGTGAGTTTAAATCCCTGCAATGACGGTTTGTAAAGAGATTGCTAAGCAATGTTAAAGTGCTCTTTATAAAGAGTTAATAAGAATTTTGGTGCAGGGTCAATCAGTGAGAATGAGAAGGGCAGAAGGTCAAAGAAAAGGAGGCCACCAAGCTACAGAAGCTGGAGATCATGAAGAATTGGCTGAAAAGATCATTATAATGTGGCCAAAGGATCTGTTAGAATCAATAAATTTAATTTTCAGTATTAATTTCTTCATACTGATGCAATGTCTGTTCTTTTTGTCCCAATTTTAATAGAGTATATCCCAAAAAAATGATTTTGGATAAACCAAGGAAAAGGGGTTGTATTTCATTGATCGTTAACATGTATTTCATTGATCCTACACACCTGGAACAGCAACATCAGCACCACCTGGGAACTTGGTAGTAATGAAAATTATCAGTACTTAACGCAGACCTACTGAATCAGAAACTCAGGTAGTAGAATTTAGCAATCTGTGTTTTATGAAGCCCTCCAGGTAATTCCGATGCAAACTAAAATGTGAGAATTGCTGTTTTATTCCATATTTAGGTTTAACTGGAGCCTAGAGAAAGGAAGAGTTGGAAGAGATTAAATGTTACAGAGATTAAGACATTTTCAGAGTAGGAATTTAGTATTAAATTGATTAGCATACACCCAAGCGAAGTAAGAATTTTCTGGCTCTTGGGAAAGACACAGCATATCCTCTTAGGTGGTAGGTAGTTTAAAATCCTTATAAACAACTGTTATATACATTTTTTAAAAAGAGGGTGACCGTAGCTTATACTTGGGTTACACTTTTTTATATACAAGTATGAATTTTGATGCTAATAATCGTTTCTGTATATAGTACATTACCTCTAATGGTGCAAAAATTTCCAAAAGTGCTAGATTGTTTTATCATTAAGAGATATTGGACATGTGAGTCAGTTCTTATATTGCCTTGAGTAAGTTTCCTTCCATGTTTTAAGTTCCACATCTTCAATGTGTGCAAACAAAACCAGGCATTTGATTTTAAGGCACAATTAAAACTGCCTTAAAGATTTTGAAGAAATATCTGTTTTAGACAAAAAATAAAGCAAAACAAAACACCCTCTTAAAATTTAGTATTTTCCCTTCAATATTTTATTTCTCTGTGTATAAGTCTATAACTAAATTATTATTTCTAATAAAATATTCTGATTCTATTAGAATGAGTAAATGATCTATTATAAAAAAGAAGATTTAAATGGGGCATAACAAAGATTCATGATTGTTAAAATGTTTTATTTTAACTTAAAATATACAAATATACATTTATCAATTATTTCATCAGGGTCAAGACAATTTTTTAAAAAAAGACTTTGGTTGTATTGTTGAGAAATTCTGTCATCTTTGGTATGTAATTTAAGATAGTGTGAAACAACTTGCATGCAAAATTATTTCAATGTTTTGTTTTTCCCCATATTTATACTGTTATCTTACCTACACCTAATTAGATAGCAATTTTTAAAAACTAGCTCATCTTTTTAAGCCTTTAAAAAACATTCAATTTAGTTACCATGGAAATAACACACTTTTTAATTTTTTTCAGCTTAAATACTATTAAATATATTGTGGCCTGGTGCCTTGGCTCAATCCTGTAATCCCAGCACTTTGGGAGGGTGAGGCAGAAGGATTGCATGATCCCAGGAGTTCAAGATCCACCTGGGCAACATAGCAAGACCTCTGTTTCTCAAATTTTTTTTTGTTTGTTTGTTTACAATTTGCTTAGTGTGGTGGTGCATGCCTATAGTCCCAGCTACCTGGGAGGCTGAGATGGGAGGATGACTGGAGCTCAAGTGTTCAAAGCTGCAGTGAGCTATGATCCTGCTCTTGTGCTCCAGCCTGGGTGACAGAGCATGACTCCATCTCAAAAATAAATAAATAAACAAATAAAACACATCATGTCATTAAAACAACAAGTTTAAAGGGGCACGGTTTGGGCATCACACACAACAGTCTGTTGATAGAATTCAACTCAACTGCAGGCAGCAGAACTGCATGGTCACACTGGGCAACAGCCTCTACCAGTCTGTTCAAGGCATGAAGGCACAGTTAGTATATCTTACAGAGGAATTGAGGGTATTAGTGATTCTAGTGAGTCAGGAAAGCGGAATAAAAGTCCATCTCTATTGATATTTCCATGATTTAAAATTCTGATGTTTATATTAAAATCCTCTTAACTAAAGTTCATGACTTTAATTATTATATTAGATTTTAAGTAAATGCATTTTATTTCATTATTTTTACTTCTAAATTGTAATTTTCTTCAAAATAATACTGAGCTTTTGCCTCTTATATGGAAAAATCTTTGTGAAATGGATTTGTAGCCTTCTGAGAGATCTGCTCTGTTGTTCAAAATGTGCTATAAGACCTCTTGCCCAATCTTCTGACTGGCCAGGCAGCCTGGAGGGCAGGATCAATATGTTATTTGTGCTTGTTTCATAAGTGCCTGACACAAAGTATAGCAATGTAGGCACGGAGTAATTGTTGAGTAACCGAAAAAGAAATTTAGAAATGGTGTGATATGATCTTTTTTCTTATTTGATTACTATTTCTCCTAGTATATATTTTTTACTCCTGATTTCTTCTCTTGTTTCTACAAACCATCTTATTTGTAATGTAATCTTTCTTTCCTTGAATCTCAATTACAAGATTATCATGACAGGTTATTCCATTATTCTCAAAAGAAAAAAAAAGCAGGAGACTATACATTGGTTTTCGGAATTGCAATAGAAAATTGACACTTCCCATCAACATCAGTGTCTAACACATTCTACACATGCTGTGCTTTGCTTTGTGGTCCATAATCTAGGAAACAGTTTTCTTTAGAAAAAGATTGTTGGAACAGCATGAATTCTATTATATAGTACCCAATATTTATGGACTTAGGGAAGATTTGAAGTGAAGCAAATGCATGCTTAATTATAACTTTGTTTAATTTTAGACTATAGATTCTCAGACAATTTATAAAGTGTGCCAAATACCAATTTATAAGAGATGCCAAAATATCAGCCTCCTGGAAGCTAGAAACTTATTTTTCTTTGCTCATCTAATTAAAAGATGTGATGTACAGAAATACATTTTTTCAAATAGATCTGGTTTTTAAAATGTTCTTCTTGAAACATTACATTTCTAAAAATATAAATCCATCACACTAAGCTATATCAGCTTTTAGTTTTCAACCTTATCTCTCTGGCCTCTTAATATGTAAATAAAATTCACAAGTGGAGTCTACATGTGGCATCTATTTCCAGATCATAAACTCCCTTCCTAATCTCCTAAACTATGCTTTATCTTTTTAATTTTAAAATATAATTCAGTTATATTCAATTTGAGTAATCCACAACTTATTTTATAAAATACATTTTAAGAATTATTATATTAATTTTTTGAGAACTATTGTGAAATATAACTTTTGAGAATTATTAGGCACATAAATGACCACGCTAACTGGAAAATTTGGGTGCATAGAACTAGAGCTTGAAATGCCCTAACCAGGTACTAAAAGGTGTTGTTAATATTCATAAGCTCTGGGAAGCAGGATTCAAAGGCATGGGAAATTGAAGTTTCTGACCTTCTACTGGAAAGATGAAGGGTTCCTTTGGATATTGATGAGGTATTTTTATATATATATATATATATTCTTCCTGTCTCTAGACTTAGAATTGACCCAATTCTTTTTCTATATAATTTTGGGAGTTAGAAAAGGCTACATAATTTACAAAGTACAGCGCAAAATATGTGGCACACTTGTTCAAAAAGCAAAACCAAAATGTGCAGTTAATGCACTAAAATATGAAAATTTTTCTTTAAATATATATATCAGCACTTATAAAATGTAATGAGATAGTAATGGTATATGAGTAACCATAAATGTGCAAATTGCCACCCTGAACTTTGGTGTGTTTATTGAACTCACTGTCTACCTCCTCCTAACTGGGAAACTTTGCTCAACTTCTCTGTATTTTTCTCTTCTTTTTGCTAGTATATACTTATCCTCTAATTTCGTCTTTAAATATCACTTCCTCAGGAAACTCATGTTTTGCTTTATACAAGCATTGTTTACTTTTTATTCAAGCACATATTATAATATTTAAGTAATTCCTTATGTAATCATTTAATGTCTTTTACCCTACTGGATTGTAATCTTCAGGAGGACACTGAACACATTGCTTTGTTGAAGATATTGAGATATGCATCTGACAATGACATTTATTTAATCTTACTCTCAGCCCACACAAAAATGTTGATTAGTAAGTAGCCTCACCTCCAAGAGAAAAAAACTAAATTATTGGCATTAGGTTAGTGAAAGCACTAACTAATGAGAAATATGGGTAATATCATGGGGGTGGTGTTGATTATTCTGGAGGTAAAGGAGTATCATTAGTGAATTCTGTAACCATTGCCCTGGAAAAGACACTGTGGACGTTTGCAGTTGGCCTTGTGAGCAAAAGCATAATGTCCTCAGCTACAGGTAAAGATTCCAGGAAATCAAGTGACCAGGAGAAACATCCAAGTTGTAAAATTAAAATTGAGAGTTTATGAAAAACTAGAATTTATTGAATAGGAAATTTGGGACATATACTTCTCCTCTGCTCATTAAAAATAGGAGCAAAACAACTGGGTTAGTTGGTTTATACAAGTCTTTTTAAAGTAATTAAACCATTGAAGCTGAGCTTATTACAATGATTATGACTATGGAACTTACATAGAAAGATTCCCAGTAATTTCTATAACCACTGTGTGTTGCTGAAAATGCACAAGATAATTTTTAGGTATTTGAGATTCAATGATTATTTGAAAAGAAATTTTTGTTTGACTGTTTTATTTTTTTTTTCTTTTTGGTGCTATCATCACATTTATTGCCACATTGTTTTACAGAAAGAAAACAAACATGTCTCAAAGCAGCGGAAGATCTTGAAATGGTTTAAATGTACAGCATCTAAGAATAAAAAGGTTAAGTCTTTCTCTTGCCTACTACTCAGATCTAAAAAAACTAGAAAACAAAGACCTTGATTTCTCATCCTGTCCTTTTATAATTAAAATAAAAGAGAAAGCTGTATAAAAGAAATTCCTTTTTTCCCAAGTCACTTTTTGATCTCCTTTCATCTTTGCCTCTGCTCTGCCCTCAGGTATTTTAGAGACGCTTCAATAAAAGTGTGCATTCCTGTTGAGTGTTTCCTTAAATGCCACGCAGCTCTGGGACTGACTAAGGGAATCTCTGCTTCACAAGTTTACCCCTTACCAAGTGATGGAAACAATTGCAGAATTAATTCCTGAGGCTAATGAATCAAGAAATTGGACAGCCTGCAGCTCTCTTTCTAGCTTACAAAACAAAACAATAATTTATCTTGAGTAATTAGGACCTTCAGATTCTTAGTATTTTTTTCCTATTTCCTTAGCTGCTCTATTGTTTACCACATTGAAATTATATTTGTTTCTTTGTTACACAGATTTGATTTTTCCTACAACTTTAGGAGGGTCATCTACAACTATGCTAATTTGATAATGTAATTATTGATATGCTTTGGAATTTTGTGATATAGCATTTGGAGTTAGGTTCATTTTAATCTTATCAACACTGTTATGTTTATAATTTAATTATTTTTATTTTCCAGCATCAGGTTTTCAGTCCCATGTAATACTATCAAAGACAGAGGTGCAGAGTTGGTCTTTGGACGTAAGTGTTTGCTGCCAGAGCCATGACTTGTCTTTTTGTTAGAGAAAGGACTCATGCTAGTCTCCATAAAAGTGATTTAGGATATTCTGAAAATAATATTGCTATGTATCAGCGTGTCTTGATCTCTAAGTCACAGGATTGAAAGAGATTTCAGAGTTTGGGTGACCATATATTTTTCCCCTGAGATTGTCCATGTTTACAGTCATTGCGCATCGTAATCATTAATTTTGTTCCTGTTCATTCTCTTTTGCTTTTCCCAGTTAAAATGAGAAATTGTCAGTCTATCCCCATGTCATTTCCTCCCTTCTTCCACTTCTCAGGGATCTCTTCTGTGGCATAATTGACAGGTAAACTTGTGCTTGAAAACTTGTAGAGATATATATCCCTACTTATGTAGAGTGGCCTGTCTTCCTATATAGATCCATTTGCAGTTATTTCTTCTATTGAGATTATATTAAACTAGCATTTGTTAGGTTTGATTTTAGAAGAAAGTAAGCACTTGAAAGAATGAATAAAGCCACAGAAGGAAAATTGTGGTATCTCCTTGACACTTTAAACTTCATTTTCCTATATGATCCTAAAAAATTGGGCATATTGCCATAAGCAATTTTCATATAGATAGAAAGCATCTGCTTCTTAAAATTGTTATATGTATTCACTGCATTATTAAAATACAGTGGCTGCTTAGCATGGCTTGCTTTAACCTAACAAGAATTTCTTCACTGGTCATAAATATTTATAGACTGTGGAATTCTTCTGAAACTATATTTTTGGCAATACATCAAAAACAATAATAAATATATGTTACATATGTGATATTTGATTGCCAAAACATTATCTATAACAAGAACAAAGAACTAAATTGCCATCAAAATTTTCAAATATTTTAAAGATTTGTGAATATTCTTTGATGAACATAATGCCAAAGATCCATGTTCACTTAAAAAGAAAAACAGAAAAACAACATATGCAAAGCATTATTTAATAAGGTTTTTGTTCTAAGCTCATATTTTTCACAATATTAAAAAACTTTAGAAAAAAATTTATGATTATATTTCCAGTGAATTACATGGAGTATTTTAGAATTCTAAATTTAGATGCCACTGTGTCCATTGAATAACCTTTTTTTGTATAGTGGTAAAATTATAATATATAACGTGGTTGATAAGGACAACTTCTGAAAGGGTGACCTTCCTTTAGACTTTAACACTGACCACAGTAAATTCTTTTACTATTATCACTGGCTATTTTCACAGATTTGCAGTTTTAATAATCTAGTTGTCCTCAACTCTTTCAACAATGATGGGATCACTAATTCATTCTTCCATGTTTTCATAGATTTTACCAACTACAAGGAAAGACTGGATAATGACTTTAAATAATTGTTTGTCATAAAAAATACAGTCATCATTCTGAGGAACATATTGGATATTATGTTTTATTTTTGTCTCTGCACACGGTCAAACATTGAGAATTCAACATAATTTTAAAAAGGGAGGTTTCGCCGTATAGGCTTCTAGTGGACTTTTAATGATAAATAAATTGTTCAAAACTAGAAATACCAAAATTGAATGTGTAGGAGACTTAGATATTATAAAGATAAATATAGGATTTAAAAGAAAAATCCCATTTATCCACATTATTTGTGGATTTCTTTAAGCATTCTCCTTTCTCTTCCATCTTTACCACTTTTACTCATTTTTGTGTCTACTATAGTCATGGGACAGAGGAGGTAAAATTTAAACACTGTGTGTATAATTTAGCTACATCATATGTTAGTTAGTTAAAATGTAAATGTATTTAAAGGAAGATATTTTTGTGTTTTTTTTTGTTTGTTTATTCCTGTATTCCTACCACCCAAATCTATTCCTAGCATGTGGAAAAATGCTCAGTGACTTCTATTTAAATGAATAAATACATGTATAATTTTCTAAATTAAAATTTGCATTCGGGTAAAAAATTATAGTACTTGCTTTGGCATTTCTCAAGAGAAAAGTTATACAAGCTGCTTATATATATAAAATGTACATATATTTATTTATATGTATGTACATACTACTTGTATATAAAAATATTTCTTATAAATTAAACAAAAACTGTCTGATTAAATTTACAATCCTGCTTATTCTGCTTTCACTCCCATGCTGCTGTAAATGGTTAGAATAAAAGTCCTTCAAGTATGCTTTCTTACTGGATTTCTCCCAAAGTAGAACCTAAAACATTTCATGTCACTCCTCTCTTTATTGTAGGCTCTTCTATTACCATATTTTCTACTTCTCTTGGCCTTGTTTCACTCCTCCCTAGCCATACTGACCAACTTGATGTTCTTCAGAAACAGTAAGCTCTTTTCTGTGATAGTGCCTTCCACTTGCATCTTTAGGCCCAGTATGCTTTCTCTCCAGATATTTTCATGGCTTTCTCTTTCACTGCACTGAGGCCCTGCTCAATGTCCCTTTTCAGAAGAGCCTTCCCTGACCACTCCATTTAAAATGGTATCCTCTCCCTTGATATTTATTAGCCTTTTAGCTTTATTTTTTTTCTTCCTAGCATGCATTATCTGAGTTCTTTTTGTATTTGCTGGTTGTTTGTTCTCATACTATTATATAAGCACCACTAGACAACGTCTTTGTTTTTGTCTTTCACCGCTGTGTATCTAGCAGCATATAGTTATAATAGTACGTGGAATATAGAAAGCACTCAGTGATGGTTGAATACATGAAAATTTTAATTCTAGTGACTCTACATTACTACAGTCTTTTGTTTCACCTTTCACAGACATTTAATGTCTAAGCATATAATATCAACTTTAAAAAGCAAATTTGGTATGTGACGTGAGTGATTATAATACAAAACAGTAAGAAGACAAGTGTTATGTCCAAAATAATTTAACAAAGAAGGTGGGGAGCCAACTTTACTATAGACTTTGAACTTTCTCCTCAATGTGTTGTTTGTATTCCAGGTGTTTCATGAGCTCCAGTAAAATCCAAAGTGTCCATGACTGATAGTCAAATAATCTCTTTCGGAGAACAGAAGATGGACAGAGTGAGTGACAAATTCAGTTTGCTAATCACTGTCTTTGAGACATTATCAAACAAATATCTCTTCATGTAATATCAGGTGATTGTTCTATAGACTTTGGCTTTATAAAGTGGAATGGAAACAATCAGCACATGTTTTTACAGGAACTTGGTCCTTTGCTTTGCCTTCCCTGTTCCCCTCATTTTCTCCTCCTCCCTATTTCCCCATTCCCTTCTCCCCTTTGTTCCTCTATCCCAGGCTCCCCTTCTCTTTTTTTTTTGCCTTGCCTATGCATGGATACATTCCAGTACTTAGCCTCAGTTAACCGACAGACAGTATAGGGTTGGAATGAAATATGTGGAGCCTGGAGATTAACTCTGTGAATGTATATATGCATTACATGGCTTACTATTTTTATATTTTATTTTTTTCCCCAAGAAATTGCTTATCTGTACTTGAAATTCGTCACTACTCAAAATGGAGTCCTTCCATCATGGGATATGAAACACTGGAAGCTTATTAGCAAGGAGCTCCCTTGAGGTCTACTGAATCGGAATCTGCATTTTTGCAAGATCCCCTGGTGGTTTGTGTGTATATTAAAATGTGAGACATACTGGTAGTACATGTAAAACACAACAGTATTTATGTGAAACATGCCCTCCCCAAAGGCTATTCTTTCTAATTATCCTAACAGAAATATAGATAGAGAAAAATATGTAGTATTTTATAGAAATTAATTTGATCAGAGCTATTGTGTATATATGTATTTTTTCTTAAACTCAGTGATAAAAATATTCAAAATTGTTTCCTTATTTATATATCATTATTTATATTAAAGTTGTGCAACTTGAGGTTTTATTTGTGGATGCCTCTAGTTAGAGAGAGGGAAGAAGGGAGAGAAGGAGAGGAAAAGGGAAAATATATTTATGAGACCTCTTAGTTGATAAGGGAAAAAAATAGTTGTTTTGATTTTAATTGTTCTCTTTAGAAAAAGTTGGTGAATAAGAATATTTTAAATCACCCTTTAAAATGCTACCTGTAGTACTTTAAAAATAATCATCCTATTATTTCTCTACTTTGTTGAATGTGTGGAACCAGAAGTTTTCTTCTGAACACACTGGTGTAAATGAATGATGTAGAGAATCCCCACTTTGCTTAGGCTTACATAGAATTACACAAAACAATGTACAATTTTATTTGTAAAAGCCTACTTGAGATTGAATGCAGTCTCAAGACTGTGTAGATCTTAATGGGAAACATGCTGCTTCCTGTCACCACAAAAAAGTATTTTTTAATAAAACATATATACATTAAACTGGATTCAAAGCAGTTATTTCTATTAACCACCTAGTGTGGTTATGTACCCTCTACCACAGAGAATGAAAGACAGAAAGCATCCATTTTCTACATTAAACTTTTCAGAAATACTGCTCACACAGGTTACAACATTGCTTAACAGCCTTTTCAAATGAAGGCAAGGTAGGAATCATATTCATTTTCTCCTTTCCCATTGGCACCAAGATGTAAATATAGCTAATGGTAGCCTGTTCAATACTATTATTAATCATTTTTGTAGCAACATGTTATTTGTGCCCAGATGTATGCAAATGTTCAGGTTCCTACTCCTCCAGATGGTGTTTATTAAGGTAAAGTAGTCATATAAGCAGAAGCAATTGCTCTGCTATGTTCACACAAAAGCAAAAGCAAAACAAAACCAGCACCCAACAGCCTTGAATTGATTGATGTTTTTGATGCACTATAAATTTTAAGAATATTTCAGAATCCACAGGAGATGTCTGAAATTTCAAAAAATAGGTTGTAAAATGAAATAATATTTGTGCAATAAAATGTTATTCTTTCTAAATTATCTGATAAAAAGTCATTGCAGTTGTGATAAACAGTTAAACTTGTGTATCTTGTATATAAAATTACATGCATTTTTATCTCTTGGTTGAAATTTTATTTGGATTCAGAGTATCATAAAAATAATTTTATTACTATTTGTATCTGGGAAAAGAAGAAATTACTTTTGTCATGTGTCTTTAAGAAGAAATGTAAGACAAAGATCCTGAAGACTTGCAGTAATATCATAACTCAGTTTTCATAATAAAAGGACATTAACTTTAGTGTACAGGGAAACTTGTCGTGGAGGCAACTATATTTTGTTTTTCTTTTTTCCTGTCTTTCAAATTTAGGAGGCAAAAATATTTGCAAATTTTATGTTTAAAGGACAAACAGAAAAATATCACATTCTAAAATGTGTATGTACATGTACGGTTTTATTGTATATTTCATAACTCTAATGCTTGCAATTTCAGATCTCTGAAGCCTATTAAAGTGTTTATGTACTATGCCTAAATTATGTAGGTTTACCTATTGCATTCAAGAGGGAACAAAGTCACAGTTTATTATAATGCTTTTATAAGTTCCATGGGGAAAGTGATTATTGCTGCACAAAACTTGATTTCAGAGAAGTATAACTTGCCAATATGAAAAGACTAACAAGGGCAGAGACATTTTAAATTAAACCTCTTTGACAATAGAACCCACACTGTTAATAATGGGCTAGATCAACTCACCTCTTTGGTTCTGAATGCATATTTGATATATAAGTCAATTTGTATTCACTTTAAGCATGTGGTGCTTCTATAGAGCATATAGTATTTCTGCTTCACAGGTAAGGGAACTCATATACTGATGGCTCAAAGAAATAGGTGCCTTAAGGGAGTCAACACCCTACTATTAGATTGAGATTTATGGCCATGTATTTCCTTTCTAATGGAATCTACAGTATTGGTTTACCATATGTACAAAAAATATTTTAATTCTTTTAGTTTGGAAAATGGGTCTCTCTCTGATATTGTAATATACTTGCTATTGATATTTAAACAACATTTAAATATCTATTTTTATATACCCAGACTGTTATCAGGTGACCAAAATAAAACTGATTTGGAAGTATAACTTAGATAGCTGAATCAAAAGTAAAATTTCAATGTCCATGTATTGGTTATCACTTTTAGTATAATTTTTTAAAGTTAATGATCATGAGAAATTAGGCTTCAATTTTTGCCCTTTATTATGGGGTATCATTTATTTAACTAATTAAAGAATAATAATAAATACTATTCTAAGAACTTTATATGTGTTATTTCATTTAATTTTCATAACACTTCACATTGCATTATGTTATTACTATTATTATTCTCATTTTATAGATAAAAATAGAAATAATAAGTTTTTGGCCAACATTGGTCTGATAAACTATCTGAATATTTAGACTCTAGAAGTTCTCACAACTGCCTTTTCTTAATGGTCTTCCCAGACACTTTCAACTACTAATAACAAGAAGGACAAAGCTACTGAAAATTTTATTATTTAAAAAAAGCATGGAGTTTTAAGAAAATTGTTATAGCATATTTAGTTTATCTAAGAGTGTTACATGTTCTCCTTTAGTCAGCAGGAGTACATCTTTTTACCTATCTAAAGGATTTCTAGATTAATACAAATATTTGGTCTATGGTTTTGCCCAAATAAATTGCTATTTGCTAAGTGACAAAAATGAAATTGGTCACACATCATCTGGAAAAGATACAACCCCACGTAAGTTTTAAATGCTTTGTAAATTGCTATTGCTAATTGAGGATAGATGTTTCTATGGACATTGGTTAGGTTAAATTATTTAAGCAATCCAGAAATTGTCAGATTTAGCAACAGGATATACCTGCCCGGATATCTTAGCTTGCTATTGATCTCATCAAAAAGCATTGGCAGATTAAAACATTTTTAATTTTTAACAACTGAAAAAGTCTCTTCTACTTTCTTTGGCTTGGAAACTTCACATATTCCTTGGGTGGTAAACTAAATGATAGCTGCTCTTTAAGCTACTATTTCCTTGGTTTTCTGAAATCTTTTGTTTTTTACTCAGTCTCATCATTTAGCCCCTAATTTTTCAATCGCTCTCTCTTCTACTGGACTGTTGGCATTTTGAGGATAAGAACTATGTCTTACTCATCTTTTTATTTCAGCACTTATTATAACTGACACATAATCTACTCAGTATTGAAAAACTATATATTAATGAGTAGCAAATGTGTTATATCACATATATAAAAGATATGTGAATATAATTAAGTTATATATAAATAATGCAAGATGAATTAAACATGCAATTTCAGCTATTATATTTTATATATCTCCCTGTATCTCATATTAAATGACACAGATCAGTTCATAATTTTTTCTAGCTATTAGGTCTTGGTTCTGATTACAAATTATTTGTCTGTCCTCTCACTTTTTGAGGTTTTTATGGTACACTCACATTTTATTTAGATTTGGACACAGTCCAGATATTAAACAATGTTTTCTTATCCTGGTCGTGAAAGATTCTCCATTTCATTTGAATTGCCTTATCTTAGTCATTGTAAATATTTGTTTATTGAATACCCCATCATGTGTTAAGTTCCTTATGGTTCTACTTTATGGGTTGATTAGAAATCTGTGCTGACGTTTAAACTCATCCTAGACAATTTGCTTTCATAATGGTAAGTCTCAGATTACTGCTACATTTTGTGTATAGTTCCACTGTGGTCCCATGCCAAGATGTAGCGACTTCACTGCTCAAATTCTTCTGATATGGGTTTATTAAATGATATGATTGCAGTGAAGTATTGTCCAGCTTACTTTCTCTGGCCATGATAGATGATGGTAATACTTGCCCTCTCGTTAAGTTGAACATTTTTCTAGTATGGACTAGACACTCCTGTCTGAGTCTTGCTTTTAGTCTTTTCTTTACATCACTCGCTTACTGCACTATATTTTCTCCAAATATGTTATCTTGTGATTTGCAATTGCAAGCAGGAAAACTAATATTAGAAGATAAATGCCTTAGAAAACAGTGTTTTGTTTTCTTCTAATATTCATTAATATCTTCTACTTCCTTCTCTCATAATTTTATTATTGCTATATCTGGCTGAAATTCTGCCTGTGTGATGGGTTGATGAGTCCCTCCAAAATTTGTATGTTAAATCCTAACTGTGAGGACCTCAGAATATGACCTTTTTTGGAAAAGGAGTCTTTGCAGATCTAATTGTTTAAGACGAGGTCATATTGAAGAACAGTGAGACCCTAATTCAATATGATTGGTATCTTTTTAACAAGGGAAAATGTGGGCTCAGACACACACACAAGGGGAACACTATGTAAACATGATGTTAAAGATTAAGGCAATGCAGCAGAGGCCAAGGAACACCAAATATTGAGAGAAAATCATCAGAAACTCTGAGAGAGACATGGAACATATTTTCCTCACAGCCCTCAGAAGGAACCAAACTTGTTGATATCTTCATGTTGAACCTGTAACCTTCAGAGCTGTGAGACAATAAATTCCTGTTTTGTAAGCCAATTAGTTGTGGCACTGTATTATGGCAACCTACCAAATATATTGACTATAGTTTAATTGTGTTTTTATTTTTTATTTTTATTTATTTATTTATTTATTTATTTATTTATTTATTTTTGTCACAAAGTCTTTCTCTGTCGCCCAGGTTGGAGTGCAGTAGTGGCCCGATCTCAGCTCACTGCAAGCTCCACTTCCCAGGTTCATGACATTCTCCTGCCTCAGCCTCCCGATTAGCTGGGACTACAGGCACCCGCTACCTCACCCGGCTAATTTTGTGTATTTTCAGTAGAGATGGGTTTTCACCGTGTTAGCCAAGATGGTCTCGATCTCCTGACCTTGTGATCTGCCTGCCTTGGCCTCCCAAAGTGCTGGGATTACAGTCGTGAGCCACCACGCCTGTCTGCTTAATTGTGTTTTTAAAATTTTTACTTGAAATATTAAGGAAGGACTAATTTATTGGAGTTAAGTCCAATTTATTGGGCTTAAATAATGCATGCAATTTTAAATTTCCTACCCCACTTCTTTAGCATTTGTGTTTAGTCTATTTTATTCTACCTTTTCATATTTCTGTCTCTCTATATAGCTGATTTTTACCTTCAGAATTAAACATGGCTCATATAGGAAAGCAAGATCATATATTCTAAAACCTGTTGTCTTCCTTTTGCCTGTTTTTACCACATTATCATTTTTCCATATGTACCACATTATCAGGTGTTACTCAGTGATGGTTAATCAGGGAAGTTTGGTGTAGAAGATCACCTTATGAAAGCAGAAATAGTGCAGTGAATGTCAAATTACTATCAAAATATTTGTTTCTTCATATGTACTTGTATTAATAATTATAAGTTGAATTTTATTGTATCTACATTGATAATATATACATCATAGTTCTAGTAGTTTGTGCTATTTCATAGTTGGAGGAGTGAAAATAATGTCATATTTGAAAATAAGATTTATTATAGTTAATTAAACTGAGTTCTAATTTAGGCATCTCATTAGTGAAGTTATTTGAGAGGCGTACTTTACTTGATATATGAGAGCTACTTATTATGGTTGGTGATAAGTAAAAGATAAGAAACATATATATTATCATTCTCTAAAAATTGTAGAATGTAAAATGGGTAATACCACAATCCTAAGTCCAAAACATTTATTGTTAGAAGTTGTCTAGGGCTTCCTAGGGTAGCAATTTTTAAACTGTATTCCAAGGAGCCTTAAAGATTCTGGAAAGTCTGATTCAGAAGGCAAAAGAGAAAGGTCAAGATTGTAATGAATGTGCAGCTCCCCAATCCTTTTAATGGGAGCAACACATCTTTTATCTATTTTTTATTTGCTTTTTGCTCTTTCATAAGATTCATTTGAGAAGTTGTATTTGCTGCTAAAACACTTGTAAACCAATGATCTGGTCACTTGCAATGTATAAAACACATAAGGGGTAATTTCAAAAATAATACATGAAAGCATACTTTTCTTGAATTTTCATATTAATCTATTGACTTTCAGAGATAAACAAGATTATGTGGATTATTTACCTTAAATGCAGAAGCCTATCAGAGGCGGCAATAGAAGACCAAAAATTTTAGTTGTCTTGTTCAAGATCATATAGTTAATTAATAATGAGTTAAGGATCCAGACCAAAATTTTCTATTTTTTTCTAAAGTACAACAATGCTTCCTTCTATAAAAATCACAGGTTTCTAAATATTGAACTGGTCTTTGATCAGTGCCAGTTTTATTACTTTCACATTTACTTTTACAAAAGAAGTTATTTTAGAAGCAAAATATTTGTGACTGAGTTTCTTTATTTTGATTTCTGAGGGGAAAATGTTTGGAATGGTTTTCTGCAATACACCTCAATAAAAATAAGCATTCCAGTCCTGTATGGAACATATTCCATTTGGATAGGTACTGAGTTATCAAGAGTCTTTATAAATGGTCAGTTCCCTCCTGCTAGGACGTAGAAGGGATTTATTATTTTAAATTGGAGACATTTAAATTTCTAAATTAATTCATCATTTTTTATTTGGCAGAGCTAAAAACTGGCTGTATATAGAGATTCCAGTAAAATTTCAATATTCTTCAGCTGCCAAATTCCTTAGCAAAATATACTTAAAACCAAATACTTCCTAGAGCTAGTTGAAGTCAAAAGGTAGACCCTGTGGAATGATCCAGTGCGTAACTCAATGAGTATTTCAGCATTTAAGTCTGGGGAAATATATGAAATGAGTGGTTATGTAGCAATCACAGCAAATTAAAAGGAAAACAACCTGGGGAATTAGACAAATTGCTGTACATTTAGAAATTACATATACAATAAGATTATTTTTAAAATAATTATTGTCTGGGCTTTATATCCTGCTTAATATTTAAATAATCTGAGCCAAATATAACAGTGGCCCATTGAACAAAATCTTCAACGTTTTTGGATTTGGTTTCCAGGGTATACAATACAACCTTTTTGCCATCTGGCATTTCATTCGGGAATATAGCCTTTGCTTGAAAAGGAGAAATATCTCAAGCTAAAATTATAGTTAATATAGGGTAAACTGCAGTAACATCTGTGCACATGAAAACTTATATTTAGTTGCACAAAAACTTCTTTGGAATTCTAAAGACCATTTTGAAATTTTGTGAGTTTGTAGACTAAAATAACCCTTATTTTACCAGCACATTGGTTTTCTCATTTGTATTCTCCCATTTCAATAAAGTATATATAGGCAATCAGCTACAGATCTATTTTGAACCTTTTTTTGGAATATTGTTAGTTCTTTCTAGTCTTGAGGTTGGCATTTACGCCTTTTTGTGGGTTTGCCGTTGCCTTTTTGAAATGGCTATCTGCACTCATCCACATTTCCAAATACCCTGTGAGTTTTCATAGCAAGGAGACACAGCCATCCTTTATTTCCTCCCTCGTTAGTCTGAGATTATTTATGACACTATTTCATGTCACTTCTCTGTTTTATTCATGTACTTAATATTTGTTCATATTGGCATATAGTTAATTTTGTGCAAAGAAAACAGTGCACAAATATCAAGTATATGCCTTGACAATTTTTGAGAAAGTGAAAACATTAGTGTAATTAACATGCATATTTAAAAAATAAAACTTAAGCCCCTACATGTGTTTCTCTCTAGTCAATATTACTCCCCTTCCCAAAGTGTACCACTATTTGGACTTTGAAAATCATTGTTTCTTTTATTTAGAACTCTATGTAAATACAATGATAGAATCTGAATACTTTTGCTCAATATTATATATGTAATATTCCTTCATGTTGTATATAACAGTAATTAAACAATTTATCTTATTTCAATGTACATTTTGATTACTTCCAGACTGGGAAATTACAAAAAAGATTGATAAAAGTATCATTTATGTTTTGTGTTGACATTATATATAGATATACACACACATATATATGACATTATATATACATGATATTATACGTGACATTATATATCATATATATATGTGAAATAATTTCCTGTTCACCATATTACTTGCTAGCCAGGCTGTCTTCCCTTCCAAATCATCTATGCATTTCTAAACACAATATAATATGTTTTATGTCAATATCACATTCTTAGACATGTATTCAATTATGCCATGAATGATATTGTGTTAGGTAGAATAACAGCTCCTATAGCATCCATTTTGTAATTCCCAGAGTGTGTGAAAACATTATGTTACATGGCAAGGATTAATTAAGTTTCCTAAACAGCTGACCTAAAAATAAGGAGATTAACCTGGATTATCTGTGTGAGCTCAATGTAAAAACAAGGGTCTTAAAAGGGGAAGAGAGGGGCAGAAACACTAGAACCAGAGAAATGGCATCATGAGAAAGCTTGACTGGCCATTGCTGGTTTTAAAGATGGAAGGGGAGGCAAAGTCAAAATGCAGGCAGTCTCTAGAATCTAGGAAAAGGCTAGAATAGGAAATATCCTCTAGAACCTTCAGAAAGAAAAGCAGTCCTATCAGTACTTTGATTTTAGTCCAGTGAAACTCATTTCAGACTTCTGATCCCCAGAATTGTTAGAAAATAAATTTTGCATTGTTTTAAGCCACTATGTTTGTGAAGAATGGTTACTGCAGTAAAAATAACAACAACAACAACAACACTAATACAAATCTGCATTTCTGGAACAAACAACCTAAAAATGTGGACTACTTTGAGATTTGGCAATGGACAGAGGCTGGAAGAATTTTGAGAGCAAAGATAACCAAAGTATAGATTCCCTTGAATGGACTTTTTAAAGGAATATAGATGTTAGCTACTTTGTTAGTAAGGACTCAAAAAGAAGTGAGAAGATTTTATATTCTTGTCCTGTTTACTGTGTTAGAATGTGAGAATATTGAATACTCTTCTTTTTGAAAATCTTTATTGCCTCGATATCTTCAAATGTTTCTTCCATATTTGTCCTTGAAATCTTCACCCAAGTGAAGAAATAGAATATAATCAGCAAGTTTGAATTTCTCTCATGCCCTAGTTCATTTTGCCCTACCTAGTCCTTCCTTAAAAGTCACCACTAATCCAGCTAGTAAAATCATAGATTCGTTTTGTGTGTTTTCGAATTTTATATAAATGTTATTAGACAGGTTTTTGAGTGACTTTTTCCAATACTGTATTTGAGATTATTTTGTAGAATGTTCATTTTTATTAGGTGTAATATTCCATTATGTATAATATACTGCAATTCATTTATCTGTTTTACTATAGATTGAAAGTCTGGTTGTTTTGAGTTGAAAGTAATTATGAACAATAATGTTGTTAGCATTCTGTGCATATCTTATGTGCACATATGTGCTCATTTGTGTTGACTAAACAAGTAGGAGTGAGATTCCAGGGACATAGAATATGCACGAGTTTGGAGTTAGTGGAGGTGTCAAAGAGATTACCAAAGTGCTTGTTTAAATATACACTTTCAGCAGCAGTATATAAATTCTAGTTTCTCCACATCCTGGTCAAAACTTGGTATTGTTAAGTTTTTTCTTTCTTTCTTTCTTTCTTTTTTTTTTTTTTTTTTTTTTTTGTCAATCTAGTGTGTGTTTTTTGCAGTATAATTGATATTTTTCTGGGTTTTCTTTACCCTGTTCATCCAGTTTCTTGCCTTTTTTTCTGTCATTTTATTATATCTTATATTTCATTACTCCTCATGAGTAAAGTTTTAAAAAGTATTTATTTTTATTTATTAGAGTTTTGGAAAGGGATTAAGTTAAATGTATGTTTACCGTCCACTATATTTAGCAAAATCTATGTAAATCATTTTAATTGAAAAGAAAAGATGCAATAAACATGAATATATGTAAAAAAATTCAAGTGTCAGTCTCAGATGGGATACATTTCTATAAATGGTGATTAAATTAAATTCATTTTTATTGTTATTCCGGTGAAGTCTAATATATTAGGTAGAAGTAGTTTAACTCAGTATATTTTAGGTACCCTATATTATTTTAAACTTGTTTTAGTCTATGTGGGGTGTTCCCCATAGGTTCATTAAAATTAAAATGTAGCTGTACATTTTAAACCTAATAACTATAGAATTTGATCATGTCATTTGATAATGTTATGTTTCTTGTTGCTCGTTTTAACATCCTTAGATTTTATTCTTAAATAAAAGGAATTCCTTCAGGTCTACTTTTCTTATTAGACAAATATAGTATATTGAGTAAATAATTTAAAATAACACACATAAAATAACAACTTCTTGATCTATGGAATCCCAATTTAATTATTTCTGATAGAACCTACTTTGGAGATCATATTATATAACAATTTACAACTCTTTTAGTTTTAAAAACTCTAGTGTTTAACAATTTCTTGATCTATGGAACCCCTATTTAATTATTTCTGATAGAGCCTACTTTGGAGACCATATTATGTAACAATTTACAACTCTTTTAGTTTTAAAAACTCTAGTCTTTAATATACAATAACTTTTTGTGCTGAGTAGAAAAAGCAATCACGTAAGTGGCACATTAAAGAAAAATATTTTGACACTTTAAGAAAGCTTAATTGTATGCAATTTCAGGTTATATGTTCTACAGATACCCCAGATTCCATTCAGCTATGTAGTTTTCTTTACTCGCGAGCACATGGAAAATAGATGCTGAGTTGTTAGAATAAGATATGCTTAATGGGTAGTTTTAAAAGGAAATATAATATTTATTTTTAGAGTGTCAAGTTTAGGTATTGAAATTAAGGTCCTACTACTTCTTCTGTTTCCAAATTTCTTTGAGTTGATAATCGATAATAACACAAATAAGAAAATACTTTTATAAATCACCAAGCAAGTTCCCAGCACCCTATATTGTAAGTGTAGTTTCCCTGATACTTGCTGGGTGTAGAAATAGAGTTCACACAAAAGGCCTAAACAGGTTTCCGAATTCTAGATCTTTTAAAAGAAAATGAATACAGCTGAGAGATGGAGTCGAGTTCGTTTTTCTGGGCAACAGCATGAACATGTATGATCAGACCTTCATTAGGGATCTCACAGGTGTGCTTGTTATAGGAAGTCAATAAATAGAGAACCCACATAGAGAGTGCTGGCTTTCACTAGAGTGATGTGGCCTGCTAGTAAAACATGGAATGATGAATGTACTGAAATTCAGGACAAATTCATTATTTTATTGTCTGGGGATAGAGATGAGTGAGACAGTAAATAAAATAATATATTGGCTGGGCACGGAGGCTCATGCCTGTAATCCCAGCTCTTTGGGAGGCCGAGGCAGGTGGATCATTTGAGGTCAGGAGTTCTAGACCAGCCTTGACTAACATGGTGCAACCCAGTCTGTCCTAAAAATACAAAAAAATTAGCCAGGCATGATGGTGCATGCCTATAGTCCTAGCTATTCATGAGACTGAGGCAGGAGAATCTCTTGAACCTGGGAGGCAGAGGTTGCAGTGAGCGGAGATTGCACCACTGCACTCCAGCCTGGGTGACAGAGCAAGACTCCATCTAAAAAAATAAAGAAAAAAGAAAAAAGAATATATAGAAAATCAGAAGTTGTTTCCATTGGTTTCTCCTGATGCCTCTCTCCTTAGCTTGCAGAAAGCAGCCTTCTCACTGTGTCCTCATGTGACCTTTTCTCTGTGCCTGTGCATCCATGCATCCACAGTCTCTCTCCCTTTTCTTATAAGGACATCAGTCAGATTGGATTAGTGCCCACCAGAATAACCTCAGTTAACCTTAGTTATTTCTTTACAGGTTCTGTCTTCAAATACAGTCATATTCTAAAGTACTGTGTGTAGAATTATATGGGAAATGGGGACACAATTTAATCTGTAACAAAGGGGCAGAATTTTGAATTGATATTTTTTATTTGAGGAACAGAAATGTTCCTTTTCCTTTCCAGCTAAGATGTAGAATACTAACCTGAATATATGCTTCAAATAGCATTCAGTCAATGAAGGCATGCAAGCCCCCAATTGTTTGGTTAGCAGCAAGCTCATCCAAACTCAATCATTTTGGGCTACTATGGCGACTTCATTAAATACGCATGATTGATTAAATCATTGGCCGTTGGTGATCAGCTCACCCTTGTTTCCCCTAACAAAACACATCCTAGTTCTATTGCATGATAAAAATTGCATGATGCAACTTTGAAATAATTGTTTTATTAATAAAACACTCTGAAAAACAAATCATAGTAAAATCTATCTATGGCTAATGACATTTTTTCCAAAAATCTTAAATGGTTAAGGTGAACAAGAGGTTAGGAACATGTTTCCTGGATGGTGTGAATAAATGTGTAACTAATGTTTTAACCTAAACAGAACAAAAACTTCATCTAGCACATAGTAAATAACTTTTTTTTTTTTTTGGTTGATGATAATGAAATGGAAAAAAGAGAAAAATCAAGATGGCATAGTAGAAATATTATTGATTCATTTAGTTTATTTATTTATTTTTTTCTAGAGACAAGGCTTCATTCTGTTGCCCAGACTGGAGTGCAGTGGGGAAATTATACCTCACTGCAGCCTTGAATTCCTGGGCTCAAGTGATCCTCATTCTTTAGCTCCTGAATAGTATCCGTTCTATTTAAAATATATAACTAGATATCTCACAAACACTTCAAACTCATCAGTTTTCACCTATACCATGTTTACTCCTTCTCTGAAATTCAGTTTCTTGCAAAATGTCATCCCCGTTCTCTCTATCATGCCTGACAGGAACTTAGGAGTCATTATTAACTTCTCAAATTCACGCTTCCAGTCACCAAACCCTTTAATTTCTACCTTCAGAAAACTGACACACTTATGTTTCTTTATCTCCATGCTCTATGATACTGTTTTATTGTAGACACACACACATATAAATATTTATAGATATATAGATATTTTAGTTTGCTTTACTCTATTATTTACCAAGCTGTTTTGCCACCCCATCTCTACTGCTCTCCTACCAATTTCCCAGTTTGTTTCCAGAGAGATCTTTGTAAAATCGAAACCTGATAATATCAATAATTAACAAATGTTTTGTCTTTCATCATCTGCAGGATGCAACTGAAACCACTTGAGAGGACATACACACCTTTTGACTCTGCTGCTGTCAACATTTCTGACCCCTGTAATTGCCAAATATGCATATATTCAAGTTATACTAAAATATTTTATAGGTTGAAACCTTATGTTTTATATGTTAATCAGTCTGCCAGGAGACATACCTGTTCTCTTTTTCACTCTTGGCTACTTCTTCCCTGTCCTTCAGAATGAAAGTTTCTCCCCCCCAGGAAACTGTTCTCATTACTACCCCTCCCTTTAGGACTTAAGTAGTTGCCTACTTTATTCCTCTAGCAACCCATATATAGCTCTACCACAGGATAAACACTGTGTCATCGTTTTTTGCTCGCTAATTCTAATGCCTATCAAGAATGTGTATTCCTTGGACTTACGATGAATATCTGTTCTTATTTGTTTGCTTATATTGCTTCGAGTAGAAAAAATCAGTTTTTCCCACTCTCTTACAACATGTTTCTAACACCCAGTGTGTAGAGATTTCTTTCCCCCAGCAGCAAGCAAGCAATCAGTTCTGCTGTGGATACCAACTGGGTGGCCTCTAAGTCAATTTAATTTCTGACACTATCTACCTACCTACTTGGGATAGTGACAGAACACAGAT
Source organism: Papio anubis (assembly GCF_008728515.1). Taxonomy (NCBI): domain Eukaryota; kingdom Metazoa; phylum Chordata; class Mammalia; order Primates; family Cercopithecidae; genus Papio; species Papio anubis. Next base: position 78,145,712 of record NC_044984.1, read on the forward strand.
TGAGGACTCAGCCCTACAAGACTGAGCCCCATTTCTGATGCCAATCACAAGCCCCAGGTTATTTTGCCTGAGCTTCTGAACCAATGGCTGTAATTTGGGGCTCCCACAGCTCCCTCCTTGGGTTTGATCAACTTGCTAGAGTGGTTCAGAGAACTCAGGAAAACACATTTACTGGTTTCTTACAAAATATACTTTAAATAATACAAATAAACAGCCATATAAAAAGACATAGGATGAAGTCTGATACAATCTTTAGCACAGAAGCTTCTGTCCCAAGAAGTTGAGGTGTACCACTCTTCCTGCACATGAATATGTTTTTCACATTCCTGGAAGCCCCCAAGTGTTTGGCTATCTGCAAGCTCATCCAAACTCTATCATTTGGGCTACTATGAAGGCTTCATTATATAGCCATGATTGATTAAATCATTGGCCATTAGTGATCAACATACCGTTGTTTCCCCTAACAAAACGAATCCTAGTTCTATTGAATGATAAAAAAATTAAATTCTAGGTTTCAAAGCTCCTAGGCACAGAGTGTAGAAAATAATCCCTATAATGAACAAGTAAAATAAGCAGGTCTTCAGTGGTGGAATTTTGGGGTTATTTAAGAGATGCTCATAAATTAGAAGCCTGCCTGGATTTGACAAATATTATACATAAATGCATAGTTAATGAATTCTTTTTGGATACTTAACTATTTTAGTTACTTATTGGTATGTACAAATCACCAAAATCTCAGTCATTTACAATAACAATTTCCATTTATTATTTGTCAGAATTCTCTGAGTTGGCTGTGCTTAGCTAGAGTAGTTTTGTCTGATCTATATAGCACTGGTTGGACTACTTTGATTTAGAGGCTTGGCTGGGGCTGGGCCAGTCAAGATGACTCATTTATGTGTCTTGCTGCTGGTGCTGCCTTTTGATTGGGGGTTTAGGTAGGGTTGTTGAGAGAGCTCTGGCTTGCATAGTAAGAGTAAGATAAAAAGATGAGAAATGTGTTTTTAAGCATTAGATTGTGGAGAGCTTGAATGTCATGTTCAAGAATTTGACTTTTAATTATTGAAGGATGATAAAAGACATTAAGCAAGAGATTGATTTTTAAATTTGTTTCCTTGTTATTTTTTACTGAATGGAATTTTAGTGACTGGATAAAAGTTGCATGGGAGTTAAAGGAACCACTTAGGATGCTATTCATATGCCAGTCGAGAGTTTATAAAAGATGGAATAAAACAGTAACATTGGTTAGAGAAAAGAAAAAGAAAGCAAATTTGAAAGACATTGATGATATAAAATTAATAGAACTTGATTAACTGCCTTGGGGAAAAAAGAGAGAGATCACATTTGAAGATGACTTTGAAGCTTCAAATTTGGGGATTTAGATGGTTCTGACATTATTCATGGAGTTAGGAAACAGGAAAAGTCATAAACTTTCTAGGGAAGGTAAAGAGTTCAGTTTAGTTTATATTAAGTCTGAGGTGGCTTTAGGGCATCCAGATACTTTGAAATATGGCTTTCAGCATGAAAGAGAATGAGGGAATAGAAATACAGATTTTACAGTCCTCAAAAATGGACTTTGGATAATAACATTACTCAAAATGAGACTGGCAGGGTTCTATATTATTATAGGATTATAAATAGGTTCAATGATACTGTCAAAGAAACTAAATAGCATGAGAAATGCTCCTATTAGAATAAGTCGGGGAATGTATCCTAAGTTGGATATGTAATATGTATTTAACAATTGTCTTTTAGTTCACTGGAATACTTTGAAATGGAAATTTTGTTTCCCCTGACAAAACAAATCCTAGTTCTAGTGCATGATACAAATTTGAATCCTAGGTTCAAAGTTCCTAAGCAAAGAGTATTAAAAAACTGTCTTCATTATAATTAACAAGTAAAGTAAGCAGGTGTTGAAATTACAGTTTCTCAAACTTAAGAAATAAATCATGATGGGGTCATTCAATTGTCTTTTATGCAGATAAATGCATTATTTAGTAACACAGGAAAATGGCTACATAATGTCTGCCTCCTTTTGATCTAAATCATATACAGTGAGTCAGTGTGGATAATAAAAATTTCTTTGTATGAGTAAATTGTACAGTACTCCAGGCCTACTTCCTTTCCAGTTGCTCTTCATATTAAACAGAATGTAGATATTTAAAGATCTAATGAAAGTATAACAACAGGATTTTCTATTCTAAGTATCAAAGTAACCACTGAAGGAAGAAATCAGATTTTGATTTATTCTTTCTGTAAGTAGACATTTAATGATCAATTCAAAGGTTAGTAATAAGAGACCCAGAAACTTTTTTTTTTTTTTTTTTTTTTTTGAGACAGAGTCTCGCTCTGTTGCCCAGGCTGGACTGCAGTGGCCGGATCTCAGCTCACTGCAAGCTCCGCCTCCCGGGTTTAACAATTCTCCTGCCTCAGCCTTCCTAGTAGCTGGGATTACAGGCGCCCACCACCATGCCCAGCTAATTTTTGTATTTTAAGTAAAGACAGGGTTTCACCACGTTGGCCAGGCTGGTCTTGAACTACTGACCTCATGATCCACCTGCCTTGGCCTTCCAAAGTGCTGAGATTACAGGCATGAGTCACCATGCCCAGCCTTGCAGAAAAATTTAAAGCAGTGCCTCCCCAAGAATGTTGAGACAATAACCTGGAGTGTTTATAGCAAAGGTCAGAAAAACTTTTGTAATATTCCACATAATACCTACCTAAAAGCCAGGGATTGATTGTAACACCAGCACCAACCCACTAGATGGAAACCAAAGTTTTAACCTGTTATTATAATAGTACTTGTGGAGAGACAACATAAAATAAATGCAACAAATGACAAAGATGAAATGTAAAAACACTTAAAAAATTTTACATGACAAAAGTATGTAACTATATCTAAAAAGTACATGTATAATGTTTTTTCTATTCCTAATCTATTTATGTTATCATTATATAACAAACTAGTATATTTTACAGAATATTCTGAAATTACAGAAAAGCATAAAGAATAAAATTAGGAATAATCCGAGGGCAGAGCAAGATGGCCGAATAGGAACAGCTCCAGTCTCCAACTCCCAGCGCGAGCGACACAGAAGACCGGTGATTTCTGCATTTTCAACTGAGGTACTGGGTTCATCTCACTAGGGAGTGCCAGACAATCGGTGCTGGTCAGCTGCTACAGCCCGACCAGCGAGAGCTGAAGCAGGGTGAGGCATCGCCTCACCTGGGAAGCGCAAGGGGAAAGGGAATCCCTTTTCCTAGCCAGGGGAACTGAGACACACAACACCTGGAAAATCGGGTAACTCCCACCCCAATACTGTGCTTTAAGCAAACAGGCACACCAGGAGATTATATCCCATACCTGGCCGGGAGGGTCCCACACCCACGGAGCCTCCCTCATTGCTAGCACAGCAGTCTGGGATCTAACCACAAGGCAGCAGTGAGGCTGGGGGAGGGGCGCCCGCCATTGCTGAGGCTTAAGTAGGTAAACAAAGCCGCTGGGAAGCTCGAACTGGGTGGAGCTCACAGCAGCTCAAGGAAACCTGCCTGTCTCTGTAGACTCCACCTCTAGGGACAGGGCACAAATAAACAACAACAAAAGCAGCAGAAACCTCTACAGGCGCAAACGACTCTGTCTGACAGCTTTGAAGAGAGCAGTGGATCTCCCAACACGGAGGTTGAGATCTGAGAAGGGACAGACTGCCTGCTCAAGTGGGTCCCTGACCCCTGAGTAGCCTAACTGGGAGACATCCCCCACTAGAGGCAGTCTGACACCCCACACCTCACAGGGTGGAGTACATCCCTGAGAGGAAGCCTCCAAAGCAAGAATCAGACAGGTACACTTGCTGTTCAGCAATATTCTATCTTCTGCAGCCTCTGCTGCTGACACCCAGGCAAACAGGGTCTGGAGTGGACCTCAAGCAATCTCCAACAGACCTACAGCTGAGGGTACTGACTGTTAGAAGGAAAACTATCAAACAGGAAGGACACCTACACCAAAACCCCATCAGTACGTCACCATCATCATCAAAGACCAGAGGCAGATAAAACCACAAAGATGGGGAAAAAGCAGGGCAGAAAACCTGGAAATTCAAAAAATAAGAGTGCATCTCCCCCGGCAAAGGAGCGCAGCTCATCGCCAGCAACGGATCAAAGCTTGACGGAGAATGACTTTGACGAGATGAGAGAAGAAGGCTTCAGTCCATCAAACTTCTCAGAGCTAAAGGAGGAATTACATACCCAGTGCAAAGAAACTAAAAATCTTGAAAACAAAGTGGAAGATTGATGGCTAGAGTGATTAATGCAGAGAAGGTCATAAACGAAATGAAAGAGATGAAAACCATGACACGAGAAATACGTGACAAATGCACAAGCTTCAGTAACCGACTCGATCAACTGGAAGAAAGAGTATCAGCGATTGAGGATCAAATGAATGAAATGAAGCGAGAAGAGAAACCAAAAGAAAAAAGAAGAAAAAGAAATGAACAAAGCCTGCAAGAAGTATGGGATTATGTAAAAAGACCAAATCTACGTCTGATTGGGGTGCCTGAAAGTGAGGGGGAAAATGGAACCAAGTTGGAAAATACTCTTCAGGATATCATCCAGGAGAACTTCCCCAACCTAGTAGGGCAGGCCAACATTCAAATCCAGAAAATACAGAGAATGCCACAAAGATACTCCTCGAGAAGAGAAACTCCAAGACACATAATTGCCAGATTCACCGAAGTTGAAATGAAGGAAAAAATCTTAAGGGCAGCCAGAGAGAAAGGTCGGGTTACCCACAAAGGGAAGCCCATCAGACTCACAGCAGATCTCTCGGCAGAAACTCTACAAGCCAGAAGAGAGTGGGGGCCAATATTCAACATTCTTAAAGAAAAGAATTTTAAACCCAGAATTTCATATCCAGCCAAACTAAGTTTCATAAGTGAAGGAGAAATAAAATCCTTTACAGATAAGCAAATGCTTAGAGATTTTGTCACCACTAGGCCTGCCTTACAAGAGACCCTGAAGGAAGCACTAAACATGGAAAGGAACAATCGGTACCAGCCATTGCAAAAACATGCCAAAATGTAAAGACCATTTAGGCTAGGAAGAAACTGCATCAACTAACGAGCAAAATAACCAGTTAATATCATAATGGCAGGATCAAGTTCACACATAACAATATTAACCTTAAATGTAAATGAACTAAATGGTCCAATGAAAAGACACAGACTGGCAAACTGGATAAAGAGTCAAGACCCATCAGTCTGCTGTATTCAGAAGACCCATCTCACACGCAGAGACATACATAGGCTCAAAATAAAGGGATGGAGGAAGATTTACCAAGCAAATGGAGAACAAAAAAAAGCAGGGGTTGCAATACTAGTCTCTGATAAAACAGACTTTAAACCATCAAAGATCAAAAGAGACAAAGAAGGCCATTACATAATGGTAAAGGGATCAATTCAACAGGAAGAGCTAACTATCCTAAATATATATGCACCCAATACAGGAGCACCCAGATTCACAAAGCAAGTCCTTAGAGACTTACAAAGAGACTTAGACTCCCATACAATAATAATGGGAGACTTCAACACTCCACTGTCAACATTAGACAGATCAACGAGACAGAAAGTTAACAAGGATATCCAGGAATTGAACTCATCTCTGCAGCAAGCAGACCTAATAGACATCTATAGAACTCTCCACCCCAAATCAACAGAATATACATTCTTCTCAGCACCACATCATACTTACTCCAAAATTGACCACGTAATTGGAAGTAAAGCACTCCTCAGCAAATGTACAAGAACAGAAATTATAACAAACTGTCTCTCAGACCACAGTGCAATCAAACTAGAACTCAGGACTAAGAAACTCAATCAAAACCGCTCAACTACATGGAAACTGAACAACCTGCTCCTGAATGACTACTGGGTACATAACGAAATGAAGGCAGAAATAAAGATGTTCTTTGAAACCAATGAGAACAAAGATACAACATACCAGAATCTCTGGGACACATTTAAAGCAGTGTGTAGAGGGAAATTTATAGCACTAAATGCCCACAAGAGAAAGCAGGAAAGATCAAAAATTGACACTCTAACATCGCAATTAAAAGAACTAGAGAAGCAAGAGCAAACACATTCCAAAGCTAGCAGAAGGCAAGAAATAACTAAGATCAGAGCAGAACTGAAGGAGATAGAGACACAAAAAACCCTCCAAAAAAAATCAATGAATCCAGGAGTTGGTTTTTTGAAAAGATCAACAAAATTTTCAGACTGCTAGCAAGACTAATAAAGAAGAAAAGAGAGAAGAATCAAATAGATGCAATAAAAAATGATAAAGGGGATATCACCACCGACCCCACAGAAATACAAACTACCATCAGAGAATACTATAAACACCTCTATGCAAATAAACTGGAAAATCTAGAAGAAATGGATAATTTCCTGGACACTTACACTCTTCCAAGACTAAACCAGGAAGAAGTTGAATCCCTGAATAGACCAATAGCAGGCTCTGAAATTGAGGCAATAATTAATAGCCTACCAACCAAAAAAAGTCCAGAACCAGATGGATTCACAGTTGAATTCTACCAGAGGTACAAGGAGGAGCTGGTACCATTCCTTCTGAAACTATTCCAATCAATAGAAAAAGAGGGAATCCTCCCTAATTCATTTTATGAGGCCAACATCATCCTGATACCAAAGCCTGGCAGAGACACAACAAAAAAAAAGAGAATTTTAGACCAATATCCCTGATGAACATCGACGCAAAAATCCTCAATAAAATACTGGCAAACCGGATTCAGCAACACATCAAAAAGCTTATCCACCATGATCAAGTGGGCTTCATCCCTGGGATGCAAGGCTGGTTCAACATATGCAAATCAATAAACATAATCCAGCATATAAACAGAACCAAAGAGAAGAACCACATGGTTATCTCAATAGATGCAGAAAAGGCTTTTGACAAAATTCAACAGCCCTTCATGCTAAAAATGCTCAATAAATTTGGTATTGATGGAATGTACCTCAAAATAATCAGAGCTATTCATGACAAACCCACAGCCAATATCATACTGAATGGGCAAAAACTGGAAAAATTCCCTTTGTAAACTGGCACAAGACAGGGATACCCTCTCTCACCACTCCTATTCAACATAGTGTTGGAAGTTCTGGCTAGGGCAAACAGGCAAGAGAAAGAAATCAAGGGTATTCAGTTAGGAAAAGAAGAAGTCAAATTGTCCCTGTTTGCAGATGACATGATTGTATATTTAGAAAACCCCATTGTCTCAGCCCAAAATCTCCTTAAGCTGATAAGCAACTTCAGCAAAGTCTCAGGGTACAAAATTAATGTGCAAAAATCACAAGCATTCTTATACACCAGTAACAGACAAACAGAGAGCCAAATCATGAATAAACTTCCATTCACAATTGCTTCAAAGAGAATAAAATACCTAGGAATCCAACTTACAAGGGATGTAAAGGACCTCTTTAAGGAGAACTACAAACCACTGCTCAGTGAAATAAAAGAAGACACAAACAAATGGAAGAACATACCATGCTCATGGATAGGAAGAATCAATATCATGAAAATGGCCATACTGCCCAAGGTTATTTATAGATTCAATGCCATCCCCATCAAGCTACCAAAGTTTCTTCACAGAATTGGAAAAAACTGCTTTAAAGTTCATATGGAAACAAAAAAGAGCCCACATGTCCAAGACAATCCTAAGTCAAAAGAACAAAGCTGGAGGCATCACGCTCTCTGACTTCAAACTATACTACAAGGCTACAGTAACCAAAACAGCATGGTACTGGTACCAAAACAGAGATATAGGCCAATGGAACAGAACAGAGTCCTCAGAAATAATACCACACATCTACAGCCATCTCATCTTTGACAAACCTGAGAGAAACAAGAAATGGGGAAAGGATTCACTATTTAATAAATGGTGCTGGGAAAATTGGCTAGCCATAAGTAGAAAGCTGAAACTGGATCCTTTCCTTACTACTTATATGAAAATTAATTCAAGATGGATTAGAGACTTAAATGTTAGACCTAAAACCATAAAACACTAGAAGAAAACCTAGGTAATCCCATTCAGGACATAGGCATGGGCAAGGACTTCATGTCTAAAACACCAAAAGCAATGGCAACAAAAACCAAAAGTGAGAAATTGGATCTCATTAAACTACAAAGCTTCTGCACAGCAAAAGAAACTACCATCAGAGTGAACGGGCAACCTACAGAATGGGAGAAAATTTTTGCAATCTCCTCATCTGACAAAGGGCTAATATCCAGAACCTACAAAGAACTCAAACAAATTTACAAGAAAAAACAAACAACCCCATCAAAAAGTGGGCAAAGGATATGAACAGACACTTCTCAAAGGAAGACATTCATACAGCCAAGAGACACATGAAAAAATGCTTATCATCACTCGCCATCAGAGAAATGCAAATCAAAACCACAATGAGATACCATCTCACACCAGTTAGAATGGCAATCATTAAAAAGTCAGGAAACAACAGGTGCTGGAGAGGATGTGGAGAAATAGGAACACTTTTACACTGTTGGTGGGATTGTAAACTAGTTCAACCATTATGGAAAACAGTATGGCGATTCCTCAAGGATCTAGAACTAGATGTACCATATGACCCAGCCATCCCATTACTGGGTATATACCCAAAGGATTATAAATCATGCTACTATAAGGACACATGGACACGTATGTTTATTGCGGCACTATTCACAATAGCAAAGACTTGGAATCAACCCAAATGTCCATCAGTGACAGACTGGATTAAGAAAATGTGGCATATATACACCATGGAATACTATGCAGCCATAAAAAAGGATGAGTTTGTGTCCTTTGTAGGGACATGGATGCAGCTGGAATCCATCATTCTTAGCAAACTATCACAAGAACAGAAAACCAAACACCGCATGTTCTCACTCATAGGTGGGAACTGAACAATGAGATCACTTGGACTCGGGAAGGGGAACATCACACACCGGGGCCCATCATGGGGAGGGGGGAGGGGGGAGGGATTGCATTGGGAGTTATACCTGATGTAAATGACGAGTTGATGGGTGCTGACGAGTTGATGGGTGCAGCACAGCAACATGGCACAAGTATATATATGTAACAAACCTGCACGTTATGCACATGTACCCTAGAACTTAAAGTATAATAATAATAATAATAATAAATAAATTTTTTAAAAAAGAATAAAATTAGTCACTCATAACCCAATACTAAAGGAAAGTTCTATAAATATTTAGGTATATAAATATGTATCACGTACTAAACATATGTATCTATGAGTATATACAATTTATAGTTTATAATTTAAAGAATTACCAATGTTATGAGCATTTTTCTACATAACTAGAGAATGGATTTATCTGCAGAGAAGTCAATTTTATGGCTCCCTCATAATTTATTTCTTAATCATGAGAAATTATAATATAAAATTATTGAATGGCAGGCAGTGATATAGTAGTATATGGAACTTTTATCAAATAAACAGTCCCTAGAACTGAACAAATATATTAAAACCAAAATGAGGATAAAATGATTATAGGATGTTTTTATGCAACAGTAATTAGCTAAATTTGGTAGGAGGATGGAGGATAGGTGGGGAGAGCTTAGGTAAGGAAGGACTTTCAATGTCACGTTTACTGAATACAAATTTTATCCTGAAGGCACGCTTATATACAGAAGCATACTTTAATAAAATCAACATTTTTAAAAGATTGGTCAGCTCATCTTTTGTTGTGGGAATAGAGTGAGGAAATAGAGAAGACAAGACTAGTAAAGAGGTTATTGTAGTAACCCCTGCAAAAGATGAAAGGAAGAGTGACATAGAGAATGGAAAGAAAGAACAAGATTTGCTTCAGTAGTGCATATACTAAAATTGGAACAGTATAGAAAAGATTAGCATAAACCTTTTAAAAAAAAAAAGCGGTATTAAGAGAAATGTTTTGAATAGCGGTCACATATCTGAGTCATTCTGATCAGAGAAAAAAACAAAAACAAAAACAGAAACATTACCTAGATTAAGAATAGAAAATTCAAAGCTATGGTAACACTCTCAACTCAAAACTGTGGCTACTATTTGGAGTATAAGAAATGATTCTGTGTTGCAATTCTGAATAGATAATAGTGCATTTAACTTTGCAAGAGTCATCTGTAACATCAGAGCCTTGAGCAAGAATAAGCTTTCTTACAAATAAAAGGAGTAAATAGCAAAACTTTTGGACTACATCCGAGGGAATGTCCACAGATAGGAGAGCAAGAGGATGAAATATAACCAGGGAGAGAAGAGAGAAAAGCAAAAGCAGCTGGATTTGGGCAACAGTATAAAATTATGGATAGGAATAAAATAATGAGAATTGGAAAGCCTGTTGCACGTGAAAAAAACTTCTTGGGGAATTTTTAAGAAGGCAGTTTTGTGTAACATGGAAGACGAGTTGGTCCACAGATTAAGGAGAATAATGAATTTCCTTATATGTCGTCACTCAGACTAAAATAATGACTAAAGGAGGGAGAGAGGAGAGTAGCTATATAAATCAGTAGGAGGGAGTTGTTTTTAAAAAGAGAGTTAATGAATACATTTGAAAAGAAGGATATTAGTCAGGAGAAACCCTTCCTTCTCCATTCACTTTTTTTGTTGTTGTTGTTTGAAATTTGCCTTGAGAATCTGGAACACTTAACTTGTGACCCTATAGCCATCTCTAGGATACATGGAAGACAGAATACAGAGTAAGTGAGGTTAACAGAGTAAGTGAGGTTAGCAGAGGAAAAAGCAGGCACATTCATACTATCTGTAAGGAATTACACATTTATATATCAAACCATTCTGGAAATTTCCTGGACTTTTTTTTTTTTTTTTTTTTTTGTCTCCTATGACCACTCCAGTTTATGTTAAAAGGTTTCTGAAATTGTAATAGCTTTAAGGGTATAAGTGGGTTACATGGATGAATCGTATAGTGTGGAATCTTGGATTTTAGTGCACCCATCACCTGAGTAGTGTACATTGTTCCCAACAAGTAGTTTTTCATCCCTCATCTCTCTCCCATTCTCTTCTCTTCTGAGTCTCCAATGTCTATTACACCACATTGTATGCTTTTGAATATGCGTAGCTTAGGTCCCACTTATATGTGAGAATATGCAGTCTTTGGTTTTCAATTTGCGAGTTACTTCACTTACAATAACAGCCTCCAGCTCCATCCTAGTTGCTGCAAAAGACATTATTTTATTGTTTCTTAGGGCTCAGTAGTATTCCATGTTGTCTGTGTGTGTGTGTGTGTGTATACACACCACAATTTTTTATCTACTCATCTTTTGATAGGCGCTTAGGTTGATTTCAGATATTTGCAGTTGTGAATTGTGCTGAGATGCACATGCAGATGTCTTTTTTGATATAGTGGCTTCTTTTCCTTTTGACACAGGATTTTTCCTGACCACTTTGCCAGCCTTGCTTGGGCCCAGGCTCATGGCAGGAGATGCCCTGTCTACTTGGCCCACCGGGCCACACCTGGCTTGCACTCCAGCACAGATCCGGTGACCGCCACGACTTCATACTCAGCCTCTGGCAGAAGTGGGTGTGTGAGCAAGTGAGTGCAGGTCCAGCCAGTTGTTCTAAGTGCCAGCACAAGAACAGGCTCTGTGTGGGGTTTGTGGTTGGACCAGGTGTGTCACAAGTATCTTCCATGGTGGACTCTGACATCCAGATGAGGGGAACTTGGTGGCGCCCAGGCAGGGTTTCCTATGACTTTGACACCCCAGATAGGAGTGTTACAGCATGCTAATCAGCTCTTTTAGTCCACACGTCTACAGCCCGATAGATGGCAGTGTGTGAACAGCTCAGCCAGTTCTGTCACTCTGCTCTGGCCTGCAGCTCCATGGCTGGCTTGGCCCTACCTCTGCTTCCCATTGTTGTTTCCCATTGTGTGGGGTGGCTGCCCTCTGCTGGCAAGGGGCCACAGTGTTACAACCTTCTTTGTACCTGAGTTTGGTGGGTCACAAGTTCTTGTCCCACATCCAAGAATAATGAACGTATGCTGAATTGAAGCATGAGGAGGGCAGAGAATAATTTTATTGAGCAACAAAATGGCACTCAGCAGAGAGGGGATGTGAAGGTGGTCATCCACCTGAAGTCAGGTGGTCTGTCTTTCTGTGTGGCAGAATCTAGAGCTTTTATGGGCTCAGAATTGGAAGTGTGTGCTGATTGGTTTATGAGCATGCAGAAAAGGCTAAAACAAAGGCATTACTCAAAGGTAGGCAAGATAGTGTAAAAACACAATTAGGGAAGGGTAGGTATGTGTAAACCAGGTGAAAGGTGAGGATCAATCCGAGGAAAGCACACTAGTCAGGAAGAGAGGTTCTCAATCAGGTCTGTGGATTTGACTTATAGCTTGACTTTCAGGCTTTAAACTGTCTTTGACTTGAAAGGAGGTTTCACCAGGGACCAAGCCCTATCTGTCTATGGATTTCTCTGCCTCCTGCAGCTATTACTTTGGGTAGATATTCAGTAGTGGGATTGCTGGAGTGAATAGTAGATATATTTTTAGTTCTTTGAGACATTTCCATAGTGTTTTCAATAGAGGTTGTGCTAATTTACATTCCCACCAGCAGTGTATAAGTGTTTCTTTTCACCTTGTCCACAACAAGATCTATTGTTTTTTTGACTTATTAGTAATGGTTATTTTGGTGGGGGTAAGATGATATCTCATTGTGGTTTTAATTTGCATTTCCTTGATCATTAGTGATGTTGAGCATTTTTTCATGTTTGTTGACCATTTGTATATCCCCTTTTGAGAAATGTCTATTCATTTCCTTTGCCTGCTTTTTAAGGGGATTTGTTTCCCCTGCTGATTAATTTAGGCTCATTGCAGATTCTGGATATTAGTCTATTGTCAGAAGCATAAGTTTAAATATTTTCTCCAAGTATGTAGGTTGTCTGTATACTCTGATAATTATTTATTTTGCTGTGCTGAAGCTTTTTCGTTTAGGTTTCATTTATTTATTTTTGTTTTCATTGCGTTTGCTTTTGGGGTCTTAGTCATAAATTCTTTGTGTAGGTCAATGTCCAGAAGAGATTCTCCTAGGTTTTCTTCTAGAATTTTTATGGGTTCAGGACTTAGATTTAGAACTTTAATCCATCTTGAGTTAATTTTTGTACATGGTGAGAGATAGGGATTGAGTTTCATTCTTCTACTTGTGGCTGTCCAATTTTTCCAACATTATTTATTGAATAGGGTATCCTTTTTCTAATGTATGATTTTGTATGCATTGTCAAAGATCAGTTGGTTGTGTTTAGCTTTACATCTGCATTCTCCATTATGTTCCATTGATCTATGTATCTACCTTTATAACAGGTACCATGCTGTTTTGGTTACTATAACCTTGTAGTGTAATTTGAAGTTGGGTAATGTGATACCTCCAGATTTGTTCTTTTTGCTTAGAATTGCTTGGGGTATTGGAGCTCCTTTTTAGTTCTATATGAATATTAGGATTGCCTTTTCTATTTCTTTGAAGAATAATGCTGGTATTTTGATAGGAATTGCATTGAATCTATAGATTGCTTTGGGCAGTATGGTCATTTTCATGATATTAATTCTTCCAATCTATGAGCATGGGATACATTTCCATTTGTTTGTGTCATCTATGTCTTCTTTTAGCAGTATTTTATAGTTCTTCTTGTAGAGATTGTCCACCGTCTTAGTTAATTATGTTTCTAGGTACTTTATTTTTTTGTAGCTATTATAAAAGGAATTAAGTTCTTCATTTCGTCCTCAGCCTGATCGTTGTTGGTGCTACTGATTTGTGTACATTGATTTTGAAACCTGAAGGGCTGAAATGGCAGAGATCTCAGTGTTGGGCACTGTTTTTTTACATTATTTTTCCTCAATATTTTATTCACTGGGTTGAACATTTCAGGTTTCAGGCTAGTAGGAGATGCCTATAGGTAAAAACCATCTCTGTGTAAAGCAGATGGGTAAATGCAATACTCTAAAGGTGGGCAGAGGTCCCAGCCTTGACAGAGGCGGCTGGGGAAGCTCTCGGTGAAATGTACTATGGTCTTTTTAGGGGAAACGGAGCGAGTCCCCACAGCTCTCCTTCCAGGCTAGCAGGAAAGGAATCTGTCTCCTAGTCACACTCTTGACCTGCTGTTCTGGCTATTTAGATCAGAAAAGCACCTCTTTTTATCTGCAGGAATACTGATGTTCCACGTAGAGAGGGATTGTTATTTTACCTCTCATGCAAATCCTAACCTGGAGAGCACTTCTCCTGTGGGAATGCAGTTCCCCTAAAGTGTTGCATAGACTGGCTACAGGTACAGTCATGATGCACTCCTGTAGGGGGAGCCCCAATTGTGTTTGCAGTAGTGAGAGATGGGGAGAAATAGTCACTGTCCATCATTTTTCATGTGTACTAGGACTGCCTGACTGTTGGGATAGAGACTTCCCTGACTGAGCCCAGTGTACCTATGCCTCTGCTGAAACAAAATTCCCACAAATGGAAAGATCTAGGACTCAAGGCCTGCAGTCTGGTTTCTTTTGTCCCATGGGTTTCCTCCCTAATATGGTGCACTCTCCCTCCCCCTAGGAGTAGCAGTTGCTGAGGACCAGACTGCTTTGAATCCTGCTGCTTCTCTGAGTCTAGCCACCCAGTGGAGCTACCACACTTTGGGCTGGTGCTGGGGAATGACTGCAAGGTATTCAGTGACGTGACCTGCCCTCTAGTTTCCTAGCAGTGGGAACCAGCACCAGCTGTCATGGAGGTGAGAGAGGAGTGGCATAGATGCCGAGGTTTCCTTGGTTGTATATAGCCTTAGTATGTTGGCCTTCTCAGATGCCAGCTGTAATAGTAACATACTGGGTGTGTGGACAGACTCAAGACTTCCTAGTTATTAGCCAGGGTGATGCAGGCAATGGCGATAGCTGAGATCATGCAAAAGTTTTCTACTTCCTGAGTACTGTGTTATTGTATCCACAGATGCTGTAATGGGCTATGCAGGTTGGCCTGTAGCCTGGAGGTGGCATTTGCAGAGAAGCATCACCGATGGTGGTAGTGGTGGCATTTATGCTTGCCTTCTGTTACCAGGGAAGTACTCTGATGTTTCAGGAAATGGCTGGGCCATGGAGCTCCCAAACGTCCCTGTCTTTTGTGTTACATGTGGACACCAGCATTGGCCCCATTGTGAATCAGAGGGCAGTTCCTGGCTGTGCCGTAATATTCCAGGGAGGAGCACAGCTGCCTCTGTTACACAAAAGAATCTGCACGGAGTGGGAGTTGGGGGTAGCAGGCAGCAGTAAGCCCACTCAGATTCCTTGGCAAGGCAGGTCTCACACAGAACACACAGTGTTCTGCTAGCAGCAGCTGGCTGTGTTCCGGGCAGCCTAAGCTCAGAACTCAAAACTGCCCCAGGCCGTAAGCCTTCTCAATGGAGACAGAAACCACAGCTTCCAGGCCACATGCCATTCCTAGTCTGCCTATGGAGCAGGGGTGTCTAGCTCCTGTACCAAGAGCCCTAGCGTGCTTCCTGCTCACCCCTCACTTTTGGCCAATGGGGTTCATCCCCACTCAAGATTAGGTCACATATCTCCGTTGGGAGCTTCTGTCAACCTGTGATCACTGGCCGTGTTAACTGGCAGGTTTCTGCAAGGTCCCCTGTGAGGGAGAGTTGCAGGACTTTTCCTTAGTTCAGCTAAAGATGGGGTCTTTGTCCCATGACCGCAAAAATTCAGGCGTGCAGACAATTCAAATGGTGAGTAAAACAGGGTTTTATTGGGTGAAAAAGGAGAAGGGGAAAACAGGGACTCTAGGCCAGAATCCCTGCTAGAGCCCTTCCCACCTGCAGCTTGAATCCCAGTTTCCACACAGGAAGAGGAGGGGCCAGGCTCCTCCCTGTTGCAAATGGCACGAACTTCCTAAGGCTCCACCCCAGTGTGCAAGCTGGTTGGAGTTTTTCCAGGGACGCCCTCCTACCTGATTGTCTCATTCCCCTCTCTAAGGAAATACATCTGACTTAGATTAAGGATAAGGACAAAGATCCATCTTAACTGCTTTTTTGCTGACAGGGGGCACTGTTTTTGGGGAAATGGCAGTCATAGCTCCCTCAGAGGCCTATTTAAGGGCTTCCAACAGAAGGGGCTAGGGTCAGAGGCTCTGGTTGCATGACAGTTTTGAGTTTGATGTCCTGAAGTCAAGAACAGACAAACTGGATTATTAGAAAACATATATCAAAATGAAACAAAAGGAGAGGTGAGGACAGCTCAAAAATGCTAAGGCCTCTTACCAGTTTGCACAAGGAGAGGGATGCCAAAAGCTCAACTGGTAAAACAAAAACAAAAACAAAAACAAAACAACAAAAAAAACTTCACCCTTTTGCTGGCACATTGGTATTCTGAGTTTTCTTCCCCTGAGCTCAGTCCTAAGTCAATCAGTTTAAGGTTTCAGAAATTAACCCTCTCCAGTTTGGAGAATGCATCTGAGGGGAGTGTCTAGTATTTCGAAGACACAATTACCTAACTGTGAAGAGAAGAGCAGGGAGGAGAGAAGGAAAAGAAGAACCTAGGAGTTCAGGATGCATTTGAAAGGGGTACAGCCTGAAGATGAATGGCTACCTATCTATAAAGAGGGGAGCAGGTACCCCTGGTTCCCTTCTCTTCCTAGCAGATAGTGGGGCATGTGAGGGGGAGAGAAAAGAGTGTTCTTTTTCCCTCTTCCATCCTTGCATACTTGACTCCTGGCAACCTTGGCAGGCATGATCATGAGTGTCAAAGCAACTTGCACCCATGAAACAGGGAGGACCTAGAAAATAGGATTTGTCCACTCTCATCTATTCCTCTATCCCTAAACTGTCAGTAGCCTTGGAGTTCCCTTGACCTCATTTATGCCGTGGATATTAATGTGGCTTTTATCCGTAAAACAGGAAGCTTGGGGTTGGCTTAATTGGCAGAAATCTGCCATGCTTACCTGCATGGTGCCTTTTATTTTATTTATTTTTTTGTTGAAATAATATTTTTATATATTGGGTTACATAAAATTAAGTTCACCTTTTTCTCTTTACTTTTGCAATGTGGTTACTAGAACATTTAAAATTGTATATATAATACATATTAATATTTTTATTAGATGGCATTGCTCTGTAAAATATCTTTACATGTAATACAATATAATTAATAACTATTAACTACATGATGAAATACAGGCTAAAGGAATAAATCAGATTAAAGGCCATTTAGTAATCTGTACTTAGCATAATATATTCATCTAATCTCAGTGCTACTGAAAATGGGTGTGTGTTTTAATATTAAATCACCTTTTACCAACCATACTAAGAAAAGATAAATATTATTTTGTTGTGGAAGAACAGATCAACACCATAAGGCATCATATTATTAAAGGCTCAGGAGTTTGATCCATTTACATTATGATTTCTGATTAAATCATAAGCAAATACGCTTATACGTAATGCCAAGTAGAATACCGATAATCAGTAATTATAATTACTGTATTTCCAAAAACCAAAATATTTGTTTTTTAAACAAAGTTATCTTCTGGCATCCAATTAGCAAGTCTGACCAGGCTATAAAACCAAACAAACAAACAAAAATTACCTTCTGGAAACAGTTTAAATAATAGCATTATGCCTTTTAACGTCTGTTGCCGTTTGCCTCTGAATCCCTCAGATCCAGTTGTCCTTCTTAGGGCTTTGACCTGAAGCTTGGAATTGAGTTTGGGACAAAGATGTGTCTCAGGGTGGGTTGCATGGACTCTTTATCATAAGCCAAATGCTAAGGTGAAACTGTGGAATTGAGTCCTCCTTCAACAAGGGAGAAAAAGGGTTGTCTTGTGACACACCCAAATAGCTGGTGGCTATAGTTGTGCTTCCTAGGATTTGAGTTTAGGGTGCTTGACTTTGGTTATCTCCCTTGGTGTTACTTTCCAAAAAGGAAATCTCCAAGTGATGGGCATCCTATTTATTCCATTATCTGGCAGAATTTGCAGGATAGTTGCTCAGAACTAGAATACTGATTCAGATTTTTACATTATCCATCCCTCTTGTTCTTTCTGAGCTGCAGCCAGAGGTTGCTGGTTGGTTCACAGGAACAAGTTGGATTAGTCTAAAAATGTAGGAGCAAACTTTAAAAGAACAACTGATAGGCTTAGAATTTAATGACAAATGTGTAAATTTTGAAACATAATTTCTCTCTCTCCAATTCTCATTTTTGTTAAGAAACAAATCATCATAGGATTGAGTGGTTTGTAAAATAGACTTTATTCCTATACTTGGCCTGATTATTTGCATAAAGTACAGCAAGAAAAATTATTTCTACATAGGCCTTTTGGATTGGATTTGATGGAACTCTGTTCCATAACATGTCTCAGATAAGATCTTTTAAAGCTGAGCCGAGCCATAGGTTTTTATCATCAAACACCTGTAAGTTGGGTGATCCTTTTCTCTTAAGGTCCCAAGATAAACTTGGAGCTCCTGGACTTGTTAGAAAGTGACATTTTTGACCAGGCGGTGTGGCTCATGCCTGTAATCCCAGTACTATGGGAGGCTGAGGCGGGCAGATCACGAGGTCAGGAGATCGAGACCATCCTGCCTAACATGGTGAAACCCCGTCTCTACTAAAAATACAAAAAAATTAGCCAGGCATGGTAGCGGGCGCCTGTAGTCCCAGCTACACAGGAGGCTGAGGCAGGAAAATGGCGTGAACCCCAGAGGCGGAGCTTGCAGTGAGCTGAGATCACGCCACTGTACTCCAGCCTGGGAGATAGGGCCAGACACTGTCTCAAAAAAAAAAAAAAGTGACATTCTTTACTGAACACAGGTCAGGAACCCTGTACAGAGACTGCATAGAAGAGGGTTTGAGACCAGTTTCCCCATGGGGCTTTTATTGGTTCTGCAAGTTGAGATTGACTCCTTAAAGGGAAGCATACCCTTCCAGTCAAAGCCATGGTAAAATAACTACTTTCTCCAATTGTGTTCTGTTGCAAAAGAAAAATGAATTCTTATTGGATTTGTGCAAACAACTATATTGCCATAAGTTAAGAATACTTAGTTTCCAAATTCTAGAGGAACCAGGCAGAGAGAAACATGCTCCAAACTGTGTTCATAGGAGTATAACTTACTCAATTATTAAAGGCCGTAAATGGTTTAAAATAAGTTTCTTTGACTCTGAAAAACAAAACAAGGCTTGGTAATATTCCAAGCAAAAGTGAAAATGATTTGCTTCAGCTTTCTGAGTTCAATTTATTTAGTTAATTCTTGCTTTGCTTGATATTAATGAGCATTTCAGTTCTTCATGGGTCCTGTACATCTTCCTTTATTCCAATATTACAATCTCAAAAGTGATCAGAAGCCCATATTTGAGAGCACCTGTCAGAGTCTGATAGCTTACCATAAACCATCTTTGAAAAGCATCAAAGAAAGGATCGTCTGTGAATAGCAAAATGCCCAGGGTAGTTACAGTTAGAAACATGATTGACAAAGAAGTTTGGTTATCTCTGTGGTTTACAATAACTTAACATAAAAACCTTAATTATGATTGGTAGCATATACTCAGACAATAGAATTTTAGAAATTCAATGCAATTTTGGAACATATATTAGCATTGTTTACCAAGATATAACTTGAAGAAGATTGAGAATCATTTTGGCAATTCCATGTACCTAAACATGTCAGATAATACTGTTTACCTCTCTTCTGGACACTTCAGGGGCCCTGTGAAGTATTTGAAAAGCCAAGAAGTGTCAGGAAAGACAATTTTGAAAGTGAAGTTAGATTTTGGGAAAGCTGTTAAATGTTCAAGGTTTAAAACATTTGATATTACGAAAGAGAATTCCACATCACCATTACTTATTTTGCCAAAATGATGACTCAGAAATTTTAAAGAAGCAAAAACCTCCTCTCCCAGGGCATTTCTTAATGCTTTTAGGAAAGAAGTATTTTATGGATTCTCAGGGTTGGGAGAGTAGGTTGCTTCTAATAGATACATTCCAACATGACCACTTTAGTAGTCTATTAACTCGTTTCTTAATCCCATGCTTTTGAAGTTGCTACATTTCAATTTCATTGATTATAAGCAATTTTTGGTTCCAGGCTTTAATTAGTCATCTGACTCTTAATAAATAGTAACACCATTCACAGGTGCTAAGCCAAGACATTAAAACCCAGATCCTTAGTAGGTACAACACTATTCATGAATGCAACCTCATCAAGTCATGTATCTCTTCTCCCATATAGACCGACTCCTTTAGAATGCACTCCACAAATACTCCTCAAAATTTTCCTGACATAAAAGCTTCAGTCTTGGAACATTTTGGTGTAACTGTATCTCTTGCCAGACAGCTCAATATCTGTTTGAGTGAAGTAGAACTCTAAGTCTTTATAGAGACCTAGAGTCAATACTTGATGGAAAGACATTATCCTAAGGATAATTTGCATCAGTTTATGAAGTAACCTTCTCAGAGTTATCTATGAAAAATTTGTTGTTTTTGTTGTTGTTGTTGCAAAGTTCTGGTTCCCTAGGGAAGGGGAAGTACTGCCTTGTCCACTAAGAAAATGTGGAAGTTCAAAATTCTCAGATTCTTCCATGAGTATCCAAACATCCTATCTCATATCTCAGGGTCTACTGCTTTCCCACTAGTGCTCCTACCTGGCATGGTTACACACATAGTTGGTCCTATAAATCTGCCACTTCTGCAATCCAACCTAACCTTCATCTGCAGTCATATTTGCCTGCTGTTTTTCTCAAGTATGCTTTTGCTTTAATTACTGTAGATTTTACATCTCATATCTCCTATGTAAACTCTCTAGAGATATAAGCAGCAGCCAGCAGACTCCACAATCTTTATAATCACTACCATTGGTATCATTAGGAAGTTGATCTTTCAACCCTCTTTCTCTTACTTGCACTTCAACCCATGCCACAACATGTGATAATTTGAATGAGTCTTATGTCATTCTTTGACATGGATTTCCCATGGTTCTTTTCTCTATTCAATTCTCTATAAGTAAGGAATTTATTCATACCTATTTACTCTTCAACCAACCCAATCCTAAAATACTATTTCAAGTGTTTGTTAATGAGAACCACCATAGGAGAAAGTTCACACACCCAAAACGGAAATTTTAAGAAGATAAATTTCCAAAGGACTATTTACAAACGTTTTCATCTAATGAAATCATGAGGGATATACTGGGCTTTGTAAAAGTGTCCCTTTTACCATTCCTAGTCCCAGTGGAAAAAGGGGTGGTAGTGGTGGTTACAGAAGACCAGAAGGAAATATTTGTATAGAATTAGCATGGACTTTCAGTCAAAAGAAATAGCCAGCTCAAAGTTCCTTGTTGCTGGGAAAGGCCCAGGAGAAAAAAATCCTGTCCACTTCCTTCTGTCTTCCTTTGTTTCCTTGCTGGGGCTTCCTATTAGTCAAATCAAAACTGAAGCCCAAAGACATTGCAAATTGCTAATATGATTTCTATAAATCTGCTTCCTAGAACAGAGAGAGCAGTATTTGGAAGAATGGTGAATAAATTTTAAGGGTAAAATACCTCATATATCATCAATTATGAGGACTGCTTGAAATGTTTACAATTTTATGGCTAAAAAACACAGTTTTTTTTAAAAGAGGAAAGAATTAATCATATTTTAATAGTTGAGTTGTTTTCAAAAACAGCTTAATCAAACATTTACTACCTAGAATATACATAATAATGTAAGATATGTCATATTGAATGTGTCTTATAAATGTCAAGCACACTCAAATTTATTTCATTAACTAATTTGATCTTCAGAAAATTGTCTTGTGTACCCATTGTTAGGCACCATTGTACCAGTTTTGTAGATCTGAAACAGATGTTTGAAGAGGTGATAAAATTGTTTTCAGTCACATCAATCACAAGTGAGAATTTAATACATAATTCCTGCTTTTCTTGACTCCAAAGTCAGGTTATTATACTAATAGGTATAATACTGGGAAACGTTTTGTAGCAATTATCTCTTCCCATATATATTTTATAGTTATTTATTGAGCATCTTCTATGAGATGGGGAATTTCACAAGAATGTTGATAAATATGAAGGAAGCTATAACTCAGATCTTGTTCATGAGATGATTATAGTGTGTTACAGAGTCAGTCTGCTGGAAGCACTGAGTATATGCAGAACAGGCATGGGAGGCCAGGAGGTGGTTGCATTGTAACCTGCCAGCATTATGTCATAAAAGCTTTCAGTGACCAAAAAAGATTCTGGTTTCCAGGATGCAAGGAAACTAGATATTCTAGTTTCTAGGACAGCAAGTCTCAGAAAACTAGACAGTGTGTTTAATGATGGGCACAACTACTCACAGAGCAAGTGGAAAAAAATCAAGAGCCTAATATGGACTTGAGGTGTGAATAAAGTTTGAGCTCCCCAAAAGACACTGGTAATTTTAAAAACGAGAAAACCCAAAATTGTCTGGCATTTGAAGAAATTTTGGACAGTGTACTGATATCACTGAATAAGAGAGTATAGCCTACCCTTGGTCATCTTGTTATCCACTCTGTCACTTTCATGACTTTGGGTTAACCCTACTTAACAAAATTAACTAGAATGTAAAATGAATATGCCCATAATTTTACATGCACTCCTTCCTCATTTCCTTACCCCAGATCGTTACAAAGAATGCTGTGTATTCGCCCTAAACTATCATTGATTCTGGAAAGTACTTAAAAGGATAAATAAAAGGTACTGAAGTGAAAGCTATGTGTGTTTTATTTTCCACCATGTGGTATTAGGTTGGGTGCCTGCGGATGAAGAAAAATGAAATTCTTTCGCAATATCCATCCTCTCATTCATTTAGTAAAAATAGAAAAAGGCATAGGTCTCCACGATATAAATTTGATGATACACAATAAAAGCAGACTCCTTTTCCTTTAAAATTTATTTTTCAAAATTGGCTCACAGCATTACTAAATGTACACTATTGTTGTGTGTTCTGTGCTTAATTTTCTAATATCCACTTCACCTCCAGTGATTATTACAAGCCTATCCTCACAAGACTATTTCATTGCCAGTGATTGGTACATGGCCCAACCAGGTTGGGCACATGATATAATTGTTATCAATGAGAACTAAAGAGAAATCTGTATGGGATTCTGAGACAGTTTTACGTGTTTCTGTAAAAGGGAGTTGAAATATATATATTTCTCATATGGTCATTGATAAAAAACATCTGTTAAGCTGGGAAGTTCCATGACCATCTCACTACAAACCTGGTAAAATGGCAACATAAAGAGAAGTGCAGAACCAAAACGAACATAGATAAGTGGGAACAGCATACCAGAAAACAGATCCTGCTTAGATCTCCATCAGCTGAGGTGTCTTTCATATTTGAGTTTATATATTTTTCATTATTTAACCTTATTTTAGTTAGAATTTTCTGTTACCAACAAATTTACCCACCCAAAACTGTAGCCAAAAGCCAAGGCTTGTGTTGAGATGGAGTGAGATTGTTTTCACAGCTGCACACTTCAGAAAATAATTCCAGCACTTACTAACTGTGCTCAAAAATCATATAGAAGTGTGTGTGTTTTACCTTTGCGACCCCTTTGTCCACACGTTTACATTCAACCCCTTTTATTACTGAAGAATATAACATTGCTTTTCATATCTTATACCTATTACACAGTCTCTTCTGCAAAATCTCTGACAAAAACATTCCCTTATTGCCTGCAGTAATTTGGTGAATGTTCATCCTTCTGTCTTTTGACAATGACTTTTATTTGGAGAATGTACCAATTCTCCCATGTGGCATTTGTCCATCATCTTTTAAGAAAATTGAGTGAAACAGGGAAAATTAGAAGTCAAATACAAAATGTTATACGGGGTGTGGTAGAGATATTGGAAAGAGATGGTAGGAAGGAAAAGCAATACATATTTGTTTATGTATGTCCCTACATAGGTAAATAGCATTTTCCAAAAATAAACTGTCAAGTGCCATAAACTGAATATTTGTGTTCTCCTAAATTTTACATGTTGAAATATTCACCGCCAAGATGATGGTATTAAAAGGTGAGATCTTTTGGAGATAATTAGTTCATGATAGTAGAGCTTAAAGTATGGGATTAGTGTCCTTATGAAAAGGCCCCAGAGAATTCTCCTGCATTTTTTCCACTGTGTGGAAAGTCTGCAGTCTGCAACCTGGAAATAGGCTGTCACCAAAACCTTACCATATTGGCACCCTGATCTTGGATTTCCAGTTTCAAGAAATGCAAGAAATAGATTTATATTGTTTATAAGTCATCCAATGTATGATACTCTGTTGTGGCAGTTCCAACTAAGACACCAGGAATTCCTAAATACACACTGGGAAGCAATAAAGAAATTTCAAGCTCGGAGTTAGTGTTTCCTGTTTAAAATTGCAATAGATAAATTTCTGTTGAAATATCTCCTAAGACTGAATTGTGATTACTTTAATTATAGAAAGATCTGTTATTATTTTATAGGCAGTAGTATTTTATATTTCAACCCCACCTGTGTTTATAGCTTTCTAAAGTGATTAAAAATTGAGTGACTATCATTTGCCCTTAGTCTATGATCGAATCATTCTGTAAATCATTTTAATGTTATATGGAGTAAGGCTGTGATTCAATTAATAATATGCTTACTAACTTAAGTAGTAAACAGAGATTAGTTTTTAAATGTTGAATGTATAATAAAAAAAGGCTATTTGACTTCTTTAATGGCTTTATTTTATTTTCATTGCTTCCAAGTAGCTAATCATCTCTTTTCTATTGATAAAGTCCATTTTAAGGACATTTTGCAACCTGTTCAATAGCATAAGCTTAGTTTCAGTTTTGTTTATAGTGAACTTAATATTAAGAAATATAAATTTCAATGGAGACTCTAAAATAATAGTCATTTCTTAAAACATTATAAAGATAACATTCTGGTAAAGACAGACATATTGAGCAACTGTCTAAATGGTTCTTCATAGAAAAAAAACAGAAATATTCAAAATAGACATGGAGACATTACTAATGACATTGAGTGTATAGTATTATACTGGATGCCTTTGAATGACATTGAGTGTATAGTATTATACTGGATGCCTTTGACTTTCCTACAACTCTTTCTCTATTACTTTTTTAAACTCAGAATTATGTTGTCTTGCTTAGAATCATCTAATTTTTGTTTCCATATTTTCGAAATGAGGTAATTTTAGAATAAATTTAGTTGAGATATTATGTATATTTATTTGAGATATTTTGTCAATTTATTTTCAGTGGTAAACTATGAGATAGGGAAATTCTTGGATTATGGCTCTGGCTTCTGTTGGTAAAATGATAAATATACAAATATTTGTTAAAGACACATACACATGCACACACAAACACTTTAAACACAAAAAGAAACCTTTCCTCAAACACTGTATAGTCGATTGCTGAGTGGGGCAGTCATATAGGGTAGTAAGTGCTGTAGGAGACATAAAGCAGAAGAATCCTAATGTAGAGTGAGTCAGAAAAAGTTATTTGAAGAGATGACTCTAAAGGTTAAATGGAGAGAATAAATTAGAGTTAATCAGAAAAGGCACAGTCTATTTTCAGCATATGGAATGCTGGATACAATTTTATA
This sequence comes from Papio anubis, assembly GCF_008728515.1. Lineage (NCBI taxonomy): Eukaryota > Metazoa > Chordata > Mammalia > Primates > Cercopithecidae > Papio > Papio anubis. The sequence goes on from NC_044984.1 coordinate 78,171,343, forward strand.
GATCTCCAATAATTTGGGTATATAAAAAAGGTAGGTTAGGAATACCTTGTGGAAACCTTTGATATCTTGATAATGTGTTGTTACTTTCCCCAATGCTTTCAGAAAATATTGTAAAGATTCAAAATAGTGAAATGACTTGTTCATTTGCATTATTTGTGATCAAGGAAATTCATGTTCTGACACAGAAAGACAGTAAAAAAAGAAAATAAAAGAAAATTCATGCTGATAAAATAATGCAGCTTAATTAGAAGAGATTAAATATAAATCAAATTTTAGGCTCTTTGGATAAAGAAAGCATGTGGATCTTCTTGAGGTTTTGATGTTGGAAATGAAGTAAAGATGATGAATTAGAGGAAAATAAAAGAAATATTCAATTCATTAACACTAAAGGACATAGGACATAGTGTTTGATTTTAGGACAGACATGGATAGAAAACAAGACGGTAGGTTGGGGGAAATAAAAGTGGTGCCTAGGTCTGAGAGTATGAATAATGCATACATGATGGAGACTTTCTCTTAGATATGTATTAAGAAAATTTCAGGACACTTCAAAAACCAACATAAAAATTCCAGTAACTTTTGCAAAAATTCTTAACAAATAAACTATATGCCAAAATTTTAGAAAGATATTTGTCTCAATTATTCATGGACAGTATCATCAATGAAATACAAACTAATTATTTAAAAAATCTCTCAAGATTTAATGAACTTGCTGAATCAAGCAAAACTTGATCTGGAATCTGTATTTCTGAGATTTAGTATTTCCCTGCACATCCCCCAGGCTCTACCGTCTGATTTAAAAACAAATAAAAAATCCCAGCACCACCACCACCACCACAATAAAAAAACATGCTATAAAACAAGCCCTAAAAATGACACATCACTTCCTGGTGTTTGAAGCCAGTCTGGTTATGGTTAAGATCTATATTTGAAGAGGTATGAGATTTCTGAATAGGCATTCAGTTTCTCCCCAAGGACATCTCATGACACTTTCTTTGCTATGAGATGCTAGCTGCCATAGAAAATGTTCTATCTTTGTAACCTCAGCACATAGGAATCACTTATTCATAACTGATCTACCGCTGCTCTTTATTTCTCTTTGATGTTGCATTAAAAATGGCTTTTAGCTAAAGATTTTTCGTTTGATTTTTGGAACTGTAGTAAATGCCACCAATTTTAGGAGGAGTAAGCGTGCGCATATGTGTGCGTGATGGACTGTGTAAGTTCCTATAAATTATATTTCCTCTTTTAAAGAAAATTCAAAGAACTTTTATGTCCATTATCACAGCTGGATGTCATTTGGCAGAATGATTACAACAATGGTAAAATTTTCCAGCCCTACCTGTTTTCACACATTTTACAGTGTGACTTTGCAGTTCTTTCTATTATAAGCCAGAGTTTCTTTCCCCACTCCTTGAATCTGTGATATGACTGTTTTGGGCAGTCGAACGTGTCAAAAGTGACAACTTGCAAGTTCAAAGCTTAAAGTTCAAGTGTCCTTGCATACTTTTGTTCTCCTTCTTGTCCCTCTGTCTTTGTTATGAGATCAAGCCTGGGCTGGCCTATTGGAGGATGAAAAAGCACATGGAGGGGAGTTGAGATTTCATAGTTGATGGCAGACTGACCACAGATACGGGAATGCTCCAGATAAAATTAACACAGTTGTTTACCCATCCCACAGATGACTGCAGAAGCATGAGGAAGCCAAGACTAAACCAGAATCGGAAGCCATGCTATAAACTTATCAGCAGTAAGACGCAGATATTATTTGAAGCCACCAAGTTTTGGGGGTGGTTTTTAATGCAGCAGTATGTAGCTATTAAAGTTCTTTATGCACCATGATTATGGAGGCACCATCTTAGTGCCGTCACTAAGGTGGATAAGAAGCTTTTTGGTTTATTTTGTCATTCTTCATCATAGTCCTTATAATGGACTTAGATTTTTTCTGCTGACATCATGGCTAGTAACGCAAGCCAATATATAAATGGAATCATGATAATGCTATTTGCCTTCACCCTAAATGGGACCATATTAAATGTATTTACATACATTTATTTTAATGACAGTGTTTACATCTATGCCATTGAGTAAAAGAGAGGTATGTGCTGTGGCCAAAATATACATTGCATAACAGATTTATGCTGCCTCTTTTATCCACCACTAATTTTCTTCAACCTAATGGACTCAAGCATTCTTATCTGAGCAAATTATTTCCAAAATCTACCCAAGTTTCTCTTTGTTTTGTGTCAGTAAGAAAGCAAAGTACCTTATAAAATATAAAAATGTCCATACCTTGTTGAAAACTTCATCTGTCTTCCTCAAAAAAGCCATTCATTTTGTGGACTAAATCAAGCTTGATTAATTGTAATTCAAGATTTTTTAACTCCTAAAGCTATGATGTATGTAAGTGTGTGTGTGTGTGTGTGTGTGTGTGTGTCTGCATGTCTATTTCAAAATATGCCTGATCACATAACTTTTTACCTAGATTACGTCTAATAAGGTATTTTCTCTATATTTAACAATGCATCTTTAAAATTGTAGATTTCTGATGACATTATTTTATATTCCTAGATTCAAATAATTTGAGCCAATCACTTACCAGTTTTATTTTTCTATATATTTTTATTGTTTAAACTTAGTGTTTAAACAAATATCTTGACTAGTAGTGTTCATTTACTTCTTATTTTTCTTTTTCTTAACAATTTACAGCCATTAACTAATAAACATCATGAAAGTCTCTTTACCTTACAGCCTGAAAAAGCTTAACTTACAATTTTTCCTACTTAAACTTCCCAACTGAGTATTTCTACTTACAAATAGACACGATCAACTGAATACAAGAAGGTCAGAAGCAATGTTTTGATGTAAATGAGTGTGTACGTGTGAAAGTGAGTGTGTGTGTGTTTAGAGATAGAGAGAGAGAGAGAGCCCTATGGAGAACTATTTAAAAAGTCATACTGAGTGAGGCAATCACTATTAGGGAAACGTTCCAAACTGCTGACCCCCAAGAGGAATTTTGTCTGCAGATCTACAGATGTGTTTTGTTTGGCACAGACAGTGTTTAAAACAAACTTGAATTAATCACCACATTTAAAAAATGGGAAATTTCTCTCGAAAAAATCCATCTTCTCTGAAAAAAATCAGGAAATATATCCTCACTGGTCCCACGTGCTTGAGTGAAAGAAGTCTGCTGTAGCCTAATAGCAGCTGCTCCTTCTGATGGGGGATGAACCCTCCAGATCTGTCAACCTAAATGTTCTATTGCTTGTTGCAGTTGTCTAAGACAAGAAAAAAACAAACAAACAAACAAACAAAAACATGCTTCTTTAAAATCAGTAATGTTTTAAAATTCTTTTGCATGGGACAAATTATATATGTAGGAGTTTTGAGGGCTGTGGGAAATAAGGGAGTAAGGGTTTGGCCAGCATTACCTGGCTTTCTTAACCTATTTCAGAGGTTGGCCCCTATAGGTCTCTCAATTTCAAGCCCTAATTTAAGATTTTAGAACATTTGAGATAGTTAATACTTTTGGGTTACAAGTGGTAAAACTAACTTAGATTTCCTTAAGAAAATAAAAGTGGTAAGTGATTGGCTCAAATTATTTGAATCGAGGGATATTAAATAATGTCATCAGAAATCTACAATTTTTGTTCTCTATTTCTTAACTCTATTGTCCTCTGTGTTGGTAACATTCTAAGGCTGGCTATAGCCATGAGATGTTAGAGACTACTGGTATCCCCAGTCTTACGTAATCTTTAATACCAATAATTCTAGAAAAAAAAGAAAGTATATTTCCCAACTAATCCAACATAACACTTTTGAGACATCTTTTATTGACCTATCTCAGGTCACATGACCAACCCAACCCATCACTGCTGTATAGGGGCTTGGTATTCTTATTAGCTAGACCTATGTTTCAGGTTCTCTATCTCTGTGGCAGGAGACAAAAAAGTGAATTTAGCTGGAAACTCATAAAGTAATATGCCCCTAGTAAAGGAGAATTCTGTTAATGGAAGAAGAAAGTGATTTCATCTGGACAAAATGACAGTTGTCCTAGACAATTACAAATTGGGATATTACACTAGGGAACTCTGTGGTTATTCAGAAATGCATGCTTGAGTTACTAAATGAGTTTCTAGAACAAAGTAAAAACAGGACTTCTATATATTTCCCATGAAAACTATGATTATGTATAAACATATCATATATTTTTATACAACTGGACCACTTAGGAATAAAAAGAATGAGATGTTATCAAGGAAGTTAAATAAGTCACATTGTAATGGAAAGAATAACATACTGGGAGCCAGAGATTTTAGCTGTTATTACTAGCTGTGTTACCTTAAGTATGTCATTTATATATTTTGGATCTTGGTTTTGCATTTTTTAAATTGTGAAATATATAATATATAAATACAAATGTATAAATATATACACACATTTTAAGGAATAATATTAAAGCAAGCATCCTTGTTACCACCAATCAGCCTAACAGTGAAGATATTGCCATCTACTTAGAATTCCCTGAGGTGTCCCTCTAGTGTTTCTTCTTCCCTTCTCTCCCACCAATCTGAATAATAACCAATCTGAATTTTGTGTTTATCTTTATCTTTTGTAATGCCTTTCATTTTATAATACTTTCTCAGTAAATTATATAACAATCCCAGTTTTCCTGGTTCATCTCTTTCCATTCTTTTACTTTCTATATTTATTTTTAAATGCATAAAAAGCGTATACATTGATTTTTAAGTTCAGTTTTTAAATCTTTTTTCTTTAGCTAGAGAATTTAGTCTGTGTGTATTTACACTGATTTGTAATATAATTGGATTCACTTTTATATATAGTTTTCCTATTGATTCTAAGTATTCTTTTTCTTATTTCTTGCCTTTTTTGGAATTAATTTTGTCTCATGATACATTTTTCTTGCTACCACAGTAGTTGTAAGGTATACACTCTTTTTTTAACTGAGATAGGGATTACCATGGCAATTACAAAATACACATTTTCAATACTGAACTCTAATCAGCATCGTTGCTTTCTTCCAAGGTCATATAAAACCAACAGAATGAGTTAATTTGCTCTGCTCATAGTAACTTACTTCTATTCAATATTTTACTTCTACATATATAACTCTGTTAAACATTACATTATATGTTTTACTCAGTAACTAGTCATTTAGATAAACTCATATGTTTATCACTTTCTGTGCTTCCTTTCTTCCATTGATGTTATCCCTTCTTCTGGGGCCTCTTTTTTTTGTCTAGAGTACTGGTCCCCAACCTTTTGGCATCAAGGACTGGATTCCTGGAAGACAATTTTTCCACAAACTGGAGTTAGGGGTATGGTTTTGGGATGATTCAAGGGCATTACATTTGTTGTGTGCTTTATTTCTATTATTATTACATTGTAATATATGATGAAATAATTATACAACTCACCATAATGTAGAACCAGTGGGAGCCCTGAGCTTGTTTTTCTGCAACCAGATGGTCCCATCTGGGGGTGATGGGAGAGAGTGACAGATCATCAGGCACTAGATTCTCACAAGGAGCATGCAACTTAGATCATTTGCATGTGCACTTTACAATAGGGTTTGTGTCCCTGTGAGAATCTAATACCTCCTCTGATCTGACAGGAGGCGGAGCTCAGGTGGTAACACAAGCAATGAGGAGTGGCTATAAATATAGATGAGGTTTGCTTGCTTGCTCACTGCTCACCTCCTCTGTGCAGCCAGGTTCCTAACAGGCCGCGGACCAGGGTACCAGTCCTTGGCCTGGGGGTCAGGGACCCCTGGCATAGAGTACATCATTTAGACTTCAGTACAATTTCACCTGTGATAAATTCCTTTTTTTTTCTGAAAATGTCTTTTTTTTTTTTTTTTAACCTCCATTCTTGAAAGAAATTTTCTTTTCCTGTATTTTTTGAAGGTTGACATTTATTTCTTTGGAGCCTGTTGAAGTTATCATCACTGAATTCTGGCTTCTATTATTGCTATTGAGAAGTGAGCTGTCTGTCAAATTATTACTCCTTTAAATAAGTTTTTTAGCTTTTAATTTTCCCAGTGTGCCACTGGTTTTCTTCAATTTTACGATGATATGCCTAGGTGTGGGAGTCCTTTTTATTTATTCTTTATTGGACTATTTTGACTTTATGTCTTTTATCAGTTTTCAAATGTTCTTAGACTCTGTATCTTGAAATATGCATCTATGCCATTCTATTTCTCTCACCTTCTGGAGCTTTGGATAGACATGTTATATTTGATTCTATTATTTTTTTGTCTCTCTCTATATTGGTTGTTCCCCCCCCCCCCCACAACTTATTGTCTAATAGTTCACCACTTTTTTTCTTCACCTGGTCCTATCTAATTGATTGAGTTTTAAATTTATGATGCTTTAATTTCTGAGCTTTTGATTCTCTTCATATTTGTACAATTATGTTTGTAGTTTTTCATTCTCTGTGGATATTGCCAATCTTGCCTGTTATTTCTTTAAACATTTTAACACTGTCATTGATTTATAACCTGGACTGGAAAGCTCCAACTCAACAGGTTGTGGTTTGGTTTCTGCATTCTGTTATATAAGCTGGTTCTTGAGCACACTATATTGTTTCCTTTCATGCTTAGTTTATTTTGACTGGGATTTTTTTTTTCTCTGCTTGGAAAATTATGGGAATTCTTTGTGACTAAGTTGAAGTCAACACTTTTAGAGATTTTTCTTTGCTTCTGTTAATAGAGATAATTGACATTTCAATTTGTTTGGCTTTATTTTTAAAACTATAATACTTAGGTGATGTGGGTTTGGGCTGAGAGGGGTTGAATGTGGTTTCCACTTCTAAGGAATGGTTTTTGCCACATCTTGTTAATGCTATAATATGAGTGAAAAGAGGAGGGTTCAAGATCTATAAGAAACTGCAACATATTTCATCCACTACCTTTAACAAAATAATGTTGACTAGAGAGTGACTAGAAAGAGCTTTTTCAAATTACTTGTATTCATTATGGAATTATTCAATGTACCATAAGATTATCTAATATAAATTATATAATTTATTTAAATTAAGCCTTCCTATTAATACACATGTCACACACATATTTCACTAGGTTGGAGGCAAAATGCCTTATCTGGGTGGATATTTATGGTGGTCCATTAGTCACCCTGGAGATATGGATTCAGATTCTCTCTCTCTCTTCCTCCCCACTTCTGTCTTCTCCTCCTCCTCCTTCTCTCTGTGTTTCCTTCTCTCTCCCTCCCACTTAATTATTACAGTGGTGTGGGCCTCTTACAAAGTCTTTGATCAGAGTGAGGTGAGTCTTTGATTAGAGATTTCACCATCTACTGTTAGAAAACTAGAGAACTATTTCCAGTGGAAATAAATGTCATTGAGGTATGAAGGTTTGGGGTTTATATATTAGTAATTTGCAAACCATAATAAAATGGTTCTCCATATGATAAGTGCACATACTTGTTGTTAATACCACCCAACTGGTTGTGATATTTACCTGTAGGTAAATCAGAGTACTCTAAAATATTAAACCCTGATGTGATCTCCAAATATCTAGTTGTGGTACTGCAGCCATCTTTCTTGAGTTTTATATATATGCAAATCAAACAACCATCATGTGGTGATACTGATTAGATGTGAGGCCTTTTTCTGACTGCAGGCAGCACTTTTGTGTTTGTAGTGATAAAGTGTTGTGGTCACAACTGAGACTTAGGTTTATTACACAACCACTCACAAATACTGTACACACTACCAACTCTGCTTATTGTCAAATTACTTTCCTTGAAATCCCTTGGGAATGGAGAAGTGTGGATGGATTTACTCCAGATTCACTTTTACATAGAGGATGTAGCCTTTAGAGTCCTAGCTTTCCTGGTAGAAGTGTATGAGTGGTTTTCTATCTACACTCTGCAACATGGACAGCTCTAGGTCTTTGGGTTCTGTCCTTATGCCTTATAAGACCAATAAGCATCAGTACAATATTACCATGATTGGCAAATGTCTTCAGGGAAAACATGACTGCTGTGCTCTGTCTGCTTTTCTGGAGAATTTCGTACTTATATTTTGGCTTATTGATTCATTTTATCTTATCAGTTCTTTGAAGCTTTTATTTAAAACAATTTCTTAAAGTATTTTAATTAGTATCTTAATTGTTTTCAGAGGGAGTGTGGGATTATACTGAATAGGAAGCCTGATGGTTACCAAATACTTGTTGACAACTTTTCCCATTGTCAGTACATGGGAGTACAGTGGGGATTGGTAGGGCTTCAATTCTAATTCTGTGATTCAGTGAATGAGTAGGATCCAAACTCTTACTCCTTCTTCATCACTGCCCTTAGCTTCACTACAAAGAATACAGGAATTTTGAGGCAGTCTCTCCTCTTGTTGGAGACCAGCCTGACCAACATGGTGAAACCAAGTCTCTACTAAAAATACAAAAATAAGCCAGGCGTGGTAGCACATGCCTGTAATCCCAGCTACTGAAGCTGAGACAGGAGAATCACTTGAACCCAGGAGGTTGGAGTGAGCCAAGATCGCGCCACTGCACTCCAGTCTGGGTGACAGAGTGAGACTCCGTTTCAAAAAAAAAAAAAAAAAAACCATAATCATTTATTATAAGAAGTCCTACACTTTGGAAGCTATTTTCTCTACACATAAATTATGTGAAAGATTATAGTTGGTACTTGGCTGATGAAAATTAACCCCAAAAGTCTATTTCCCAAATGAGAAAGCTCTTACAGTACTGAGTAAATTCAAAATCACATTCTTCTTTTTTTGCTGGTGTTATACTTCAGCAATATTTAAACCTCATTCCTTCTTTCTTAAGATGAATTATACATGTTAGATATACCATTTATTTTTGCTGACCATTAATTGTAGAAGTTTGCAAGGTGTATGTCTTCGTATTGTGTATTGAGTTGGGAGTAGTGAACATGAACCAACTTCAAATTAAGGACATTTGGTACATTTTATGGATATGGCTCTGGCTTTGAATATTTGAGGCAGTTTTATATACTAATATAAAGTTTTATGATATTTTGCATTAATATTCTCTAATATAATATTGGACTTATTTGACAGCTTCTGCTGCAAAAGGTTCTGCAACAAATAACCTTTGACTTTCAGTACCTTACATAACTATAGATTTACTTCTCAGTTATATTTCATGTCAATGTCTGTGGGTTAGCTACTGACTCTGCTCCAAGTTCAATGGCAAATTTAGGGTAACTTCAGTGTCTTCTCTCATTCTAAGACCAGTGTTGTGAGGCACACATCTGGGATGCGATGTTTTTGTGGTAGTGTACAGAAACAAATGGGAATCAGAAACTTGCCATGCCTTTTACAACCATTACTCAAAACTGGCAACATGTCACTTGTGCCATATTCTGTTAGCCAAAGAAAACCTTATGGCTGAGCCACATATCATTGGGTAGGTAAAAATATGCTTCCTATGAGGTGGAGCAAAGGGAGAGTGAAAGTTAGTAGAAAAAGAAAATCTACCTCAATGACACTTAGGTTATTATTTTATTTTCTAAAATTATGGAAAATTTAAAACAGAAATAAAATTGTGTAATATAACATAAAAAACAACGTACCAACCAGCTAGTTCTAGGAAAACTTTTTTTTTTCAGCATCTGCAACAGATATTTTTTAAAGTGTATCAATTCCAGAGATAGTTGAAGACTTATGTTCAAGACATTATTCATTTCTTTGTCATCTCTTCCTTCCCAATGTTAATCATCATCTTGAAATCACTGTTTCTGTTGTTCATGCATGTGTACACATTTACTATGTATGAGCATATACAAAAATAAGAATGTGTAGATGTGAAAGTTTTCATTGTTATAAAAATATATTCTTGTATTCATTGCATTCTACAAATTGCTTTTATATCCTAATTATTTTTACATTTTTCTATATTAACACATAATCCTAGTTTTGTTTATTTTTTATATAAGTATTTGTAGATATTTATACAAGAAGTAAATGTAATCTCTTGTCAGATGAATAGTTTGCAAATGTGCTCACCGGTTTAACAGGTTGCTTCTTCACTCTATTGATTTTTTCCTTTGCTACACAGAAACTCTTTGGTTTAATATAGTCCCATTTGACTATTTTTGTTTATGTTGCCTGTGCTTTTGAGGTTTCAGCCATAAAATCTTTGCCTAGATCAAGGAAGTAGTGTTTCCCCTACATTTTCTTCTAGTAGATTTATATTTTTTGGTCTTACATTTAAGTCTTTAATTCATCTTGAGTAAATTTTTATATATGGTAAGAAATAAGGGTTCCATTTCATTTTTCTGCATACAGATATCCAAATTTTCCAGCACCATTTGTTGAAGAGTGTGTCATTTCTACAAAGTATATTATTGTTGGCTTTGTCTAAAATAAGTTGGTTGTAAATACATTTATTTCTGGGTTCTCTATTCTGCTACGTTGGTCTATGTGTCTGTTTTGATACTAAGGCCATGCTGTTTGGTGTATTCTGTGGAGGTTTTTGGATCCACCATCATCAGAGATATTGGCCTACTTTTTGTTGCTGTTGTTATTGTTCTGTCTTTTTCTGGTTTCAGTTTCAGGGTAATGCTGACCTTATAGAATGAGTTAGGGAGAATTCTCTCCTCTTTAACTTTTTGAAATCGTTTGAGAAGAATTGGTATTAGTTTCTACATGAAAGTTTGGTAGAATTTGGTAGTAAAGCCATCAGTTCTATACTTGTCTTTGTTTGGAGACTTTTTATTACCAGTTCAATCTCATTAATAATTATTCATTTGTTCGGGTTTTCTATTTCTTTCTAATGCAATCTTGGTAGGTTGTATGTGTTCAGACATCTATTCATTTCCTCTAGGTTTTCCAGTTTGTGAGTGTATAGCTGCTAATACTAGACTCTGATGATCTTTTGCATATCTGTGGTGTCAATTGTAATATTTCCTTTTTCTTCTCTAAATTGTTTATTTTGGTCTTTTTTTTCTTGGTTAGTCTTGTTAGTGATTTATTGATTTTGTTTATCTTCTGAGAAAGCCAACTTTTCATTTTGTCAATGGTTTGTCTTGTTTTTCTTCAGTCTCTATGTTGTTTAGTTCTGCTCTAATCTTTATTATTCTTTTTCCTTCCATGAATTTTGTGTTTGGTTTCATTTTGCTTTTCTAGTTACTTGGCATGCATTGTTACATTGTTTATATGCAATCTTTCTGATTTTTAAATGTAGGTTTTTATTGCTATGAACTTTCCTCCAGCACCGCTTTTGCTGTTATCTCATCAGTTTTGTAATGTTATGTTTTGATATGCATTTATTTCAATGATTTTTTTTATTTCTTAATTTCTTCTTTGATCCAATGGACTTTCAGGAGCATGTTGTTTAATTTCCATGTAGTTGTACAGTTTCCCAAGTTCCTCTTGTTACTGATTTCTGTTTTTATTCCCTTGTGGCCCGAGATTATAATTGATATAATTTTGCTTTTTTAAAATGTATTGACACTTGTTTTGTGCCCTAACATATGATCCATCTTGGAGAGTGTTCCATGTGCTGATGAAAAGAATGTGTATTCTGTGACTATTGGGTGAAATGTCCTGTAAATGTCTGTTAGGTACATTTGGTCTAGTGTGCAGTTTAAATCTAATGTTTCTTTGTTAATTTTCTCTCTACCTAATCTGTCTAATGCTGAGAGCAGGGTGTTGAAGTTCCCAACTATTATTGTACTCGAGTCTAGCTATCCCTTATATGTGATAATAATTGCTTTATATATCTGAGTGCTCCACTGTTGGGTACACATACGTCTAGAAATTTTATATCCTATCACTGAATTGATACCTTTGTCATTATATAATGATCTTTTTATCTTCTTTTACTTTTTTGACTTAAAAACTGTTTTATCTGAAGTAAATATAGCCATTCCTATTGGATTTTGGTTTCTGTTTATATGAAATATCTTTCCCATCCCAACATTTTCAGTCTATATATTTCTTTACAAGTAAGATGATTTTCTTGTAGGCAGGATCTAGTGAGGTTTTTCTGTTTTGTTTTGTTTTGTTTTGTTTTGTTTTGGAGTCTCCCTCTGTCATCCAGGCTGGAGTGCAGTGGCTCCGTCTCGGCTCACTGCAACCTCTGCCTCCCGAGTTCAAGCGATTCTTCTGCCTCAGCCTCCCAAGTTGCTGGGACTATAGGCACACACCCCCACACCTCACTAATTTTTGTATTTTTAGTAGAGATGGCGTTTCACCATATTGACCAGGATGGTCTCGAACTCCTGATCTCATGATCCACCCACCTCTGCCTCCCAAAGTGCTGGGATTACAGGCGTGAGTCACTGTGCCCAGCCAGGGTATTTTGTTGTTAATCCATTCAGCCAGTCTGTACCTTTTAAGTGGAACATTTAATTCATTGACATTAACAGTTATTATTGACATGTGAGAGTTTATTCCTCTCATTTTATTAATTGATTTCTGGTGTTTTATATGTCCTTCATTTCTTTTTGTCTCACTGTTCCTCACTATAGTTTGGTGGTTTTCTGTACTGGTATCATTTGAGTCATTTTCTCATTTATGTGTTCTTTGTACCAGTGGGTTTTACAGTTTTTTGTGTTTTCATGACGGTAAGTATCATTCTTCACTTATTTTGTGTAGGATTCTCTTAAGCATTTCTTCTAGGGCTATCCTAGTAATGATGAATTCCTTTAGCTTTTGTTTTTCTGGGAAATACTTTATTTCTTCATTTATTAAAGTTAGCTTTTCTGGCTGTAGTATCTTGGCTAGCAGGGTTTTTTGTTTGTTTGTTTGTTTATATGTTTTTGTTTTCTTTTTTTTTTTTTTTAGCACATTAAATATATCATCTTATTATCTGTTGACCTTAAAGTGTCTGCTGAAGAATTCATTGTTCATTATATGGAAGTTCTGCTGCAAGTAACTACAAGGTTTTCTCTTGCTGTTTTTAGAATTCTTTATTTGTCTTTGACCTTTCACAGTTTGACCATAATATGCTATGGAGAAGACCTTAAATTGTATCTATGTGGAGATCTTTGAGCTTTCTGTATCTGTATGTCTAAATCTCTTGCTAGATTTTTTTTTTGCAGTGATTATTTTGTTAAATTAGTTTTCTATTACTTTGATATTTCTCTTCACTTTCTGGGACACCACAAATGCAAATATTTGTTTGCTTTATGGTGACCCAAATGTCAAAGAGGCTTTTCCCATTCTTTTTGATTCATTTTTCTATATTTTTGTCTGACTGGTTTATTAGGCCTTCCTTTCTTTGCTGTAAAAACTACCCAAGACAAGGTAATTTACAACGAAAACAGGTTTAAGGGGCTTATGATTCTGCAGGCTGTACAGAAAGCATGGCAGTGGGCATATGTTTGGTTTCTTGTGAGGCTTCAGGAAGGTTCCAATCATGGCAGAAGACAAAGGGGGAGTAGGCACATCACATGGAGAAAGCAAGAGTAAATAGGAGAGAAAGATAGTGGGGAGTCCAGGGGGAGTCACACAATTTTAAATGGCCAGATATCATTTGATACGGTTTAGCTGTGTCCCTGCCCATTCTCATTTTGAATTGTAGCTCCCATAATTCCCATGTTGTGGGAGGGACCTGGTGGGAGGTAAGTGAATCATGAGGGTGAGCCTTTCCCATGCTGTTCCCATAAATAGTAAATAAGTCTCATGAGATCTGATGGTTTTATAAAGGGGAGTTCCCCTGCACATGCTCTCTTGCCTGATGCCATGTAAGATGTGACTTTGCTTCTCATTTGCCTTCCACCATGATTGTCAGGCCTCCGAGCATTGCGGAACTGTGAGTCAGTTAAACCTCTTTCCTTTATAAATTACCCAGTCTTGGGTATGTCTTTATTAACAGCATGAGAAAGGACTAATACAGCAAATTGGTACCAGGTAGTGGGGCACTGTGTAAAGATACCCAAAAATGTGGAAGCTATTTTGGAACTGGGTAATAGGCAGAGTTTGGAACTGGTTGGAACTTCCTGTCAGAAGAAAACAGGAAAATGTGGGAACGTTTGGAACTTCCTAGAGACTTGGAGGGCTCACAAGACAGGAAGATGTAGGAAGGTTTGGAACTTTCTAGAGACTTATTGAATGGCTTTGACCAAAATATTAATAGTGATATGGACAATAAGGTCCAGGCTGAGGTGGTCTCAGATAGAGATAAGGAACTTACTGGGAACTGGAGTAAAGGTCACTCTTGTTATGCAAAGAGACTGAGGGCATTTTGCCCCTGCCCTAGAGATCTGTGGAACTTTGAAATTGAGAGAGATGATTTAGGGTATCTGGTAGAAGAAATTTCTAAGTGGCAAAGCATTCAAGAGGAAGCAGAGCATAAAATTTTGGAAAATTTACAGGCTAACTATGCGATAGAAAACAAAACTCTATTTTCTGGGGGGATATTCAAGCTGGCTGCAGAAATTTGCATAAGTAATGAGAAACCAAGTGTTAATCAACAAGACAATGGGGAAATATCTCCAGGGCATGTCAGAGACCTTCATGGCAGCCCTACCTATCACAGGCCTGGAGGTCTAAGAGGGAAAAATGGTTTCCTGGGCTGAGCCCAGGGTCCCCCTGTTCTATGCAGCCCTGGGTCATCGTACCCTCCATCCCAGCTGCTTCGGCTCCAGCCATGGCCAAAAGGGGTCAACATACAGCTCAGGCCATTGCTTCAGAGAGAGGAAGTTCCAAGCCTTGGTGGCTTACACATGATATTGAGACTGTGGGTGCACAGAAGTCAAGAATTGAGGTTTAGGAACCTGCATCTAGATTTCACAGAATGTATGGAAACACCTGGATATGCAGGCAGAAGTTTGCTGCAGGGGTGGTTCTTTCATGGAGAACCTCAGCTAAAGCAACATGGAAGGGAAATGTGGGGTTGGAATCCCCACACAGAGTCCCCACTGGGGCACTGCCTGGTGAATCTGTGAGAAGAGGGCCACCATCATCCAGATTTCAGAATGTTAGATTCCTGAGCTGCCTGCACTTTGCATGTGGAAAAGTCACAGCCCCTTAATGCCATCCCATGAAAGCAGCTAGAAAGGGGGCTGTACTCTATAAAGCCACAGGGGCAGAGTTGCTTAAGGCTCTGGGAACCCACGTCTTTCATCAGCATGACCTAGATGTGAGACACAGAGTCATTGGAGACCATTTTGGAAATCTAAGGTTTAATAACTGGCCTATTGAATTTTGGACTTCCATAGGGCCTGTAGTCCCTTTATTTTTGCCAGTTTTTCCCATTTGGAACAGGTATATTTACCCAATCCCTGTATCACCATTGTATCTGGGAAGTAACTAACTTGCTTTTGATTTTACGGGCTCATAGATGAAAGGGACTTGCCTTGTCTCAGATGAAACTTTGAATTGTGGACTTTCAAGTTAATGCTGAAAAGAGTTAAGACTTTGGGGAACTGTTGGGAAGGCATGATTGGTTTTGAAATATGAGGACATAGGATTTGGGAGGGGCTAGGTGTGGAATGATATAGTTTGGCTGTGTCCCCATCCAAATCTTATCTTGAATTGTAGCTCCCCAAATTCCCATGTGTCCTGGGAGGAACTGGTGGGAAGTAATTGAATCATGGATGCGGGTCTCTTCTGTGCTGTTGTTGTGATAGTGAGTAAGTCTCATGAGATCAGATGGTTTTTATAAAGGGGAGTTGTCTTGCACATGCTCTCTTGCCAGGCACCACATAAGATGTGACTTTGCTCCTTCTTCACCCACTGCCATGATTATGAGACCTCCTTATCAATGTGGATCTCTGAGTCAATTAAACATCTTTCCTTTATAAATTATCCAGCCTCAGGTATGTCTTTACTAGCAGCATGAGAACAGACTAATACATCATGTATACGCAGAGTGAGAGCTCACTTAACACCAAAGGGAGATAGCCTAAGCCATTCATGAGAGATTCATCTCCACGATCCAAACAACTCCAACCAGGCCCTACCTTCAACACTGAGGATTACAATTCAACAGGACATTTGGACAAGGACAAATATCCAAACCATATCAATCAGTTATTTTAAAAGACCTGTCTTCAAGTCCAGAAATTCTTTTTTCTGATTGATCTATCATATTGTTAAAGGTTTCCAATGTATTTTGTATATCCTTCAATAAATTTTTCAGTTCCAGAATTTGTTTTGTTATATTAAAAGGTATCTTTGGTAAATTTATCATTCATATACTGAATTTTTTTTCTCATTTCTTTGCATTGAATATCTGAGAATTGTTATATCTCACTTTCTTTAATATTACTTTAATTTTTTTCTCCAGAATTGTATACATTTATTATTTATTGGAATTTATTGCTGGAGAATTATTATATTCCTTTGGAGATGGCATGTTTATTTGCTTTTTTGTGTTTCTTTTGTCCTTACATTGATATCTGCTGTAACAGTGACTTCTTCCAGCCTTTAAATTTGCTTTTACAACAGAGAATTTTTTCCTGAATATATATATATATATATAGTATATGTATGTGTGTGTGTATATATATGGTGTTGGTTGGGTAGGACACTTTGCTTCTGGATACATGAAGTAGTGTAGTCCCCATATGATTTCTTCAGCTTCAAACCATATCAGAAATGTCTGTGATTTCCTTAGTGGCTTACACCATGGTTGTTAGTGGAAGTTGTGGCAAACTTTTTCTAGGAACAGGGAAGTTAGGTGGGCCAATCCTCATGCTCCATTGTTGGCAGTGGTGGGGCAAGCATGCTTGTCTTTGGCACCAGAGCAGCATACATTGGCGCTGGTGTTAATAGCTTCAGGCAGATTGATTATTTGGCCTCCAAGGAGCTTGCTGTGGCCATGGTTTGCCAGGTGCATGGGGGGGTCATCCATCTCCCAAGCATGGGAATGGCACGACTAATGGCGGTAGCAGTGGTGGGACAATCCTTTGGTTCCCAAGTGGTCTGCACTATTGTTGGTGGTGGCTGTGATGATCTGGGTGTGCCAGTGTCCAAGCCTATAGGTGGTCTATATGGAGGTACAGATGTGGTGGTAGCAGCGGGTTTGGTGGGCCTGTTCTCATACCTCTAGGCATGGTACCTGAACACTGGTAGTGGATAGGGCAGAGAGATTCTCAGTCTTCCAGAACATGTGCTCAGGCTCTGAGGAGGGTAGAACTGGGCTGGGTGGGTCTGTTCTCAGGCCCCTGGTGGTGCCTGAGTAAACACTGGCTGTGGTAGGCAGAGACAGGGTAATCTACTGGCACTTGTAGAAATCCTTAGGCATAGGTGGCAGTGGCTACACTGCAGCCTTGTTCCTGAGGAGAGCAGGGTTGTTGTCAGTGACAAAAGTCATAAACAGTAGGCTGGGGATCATGAGCTTTGGCCCCATATGGTGGCTGCAAACAGGGCAGCCTATCCTCAGGGCACTTACGAATGTGGTACAATCCTGCCACCAGGGGTGGTGGGATTGCTGCCAATGCCTTGCACTTTGGATTTGGCAGCAGCACCCAGCAGTGGTACCCAACAGTGGTCAGGGATGTCAATGGGGCTCCAGGGATGTGGAGATGCAGGAGATATTCAGGGCAGGATGCAGTCTGATAAGGGCTGGGCTCTCCAAATGACACTGTACAGTAGCTACTTAGAACATGGAGGATGTGTGTGAACTTATTTGGAATACAGTCATTACATGGTCTCTAGGCAGCGTCCTATGTTAGTCTCAGCGCCCACTTGAGTTGAGAGGCTCTCTCATGGCTAAGATTGCAAAAGTCTATTGTGGGAATGTGAACTGCTAAGGGGTCACTCACCCTCCCTGACATTAGGGTGCCTCTCTGGGCTCCCAGCCAATCCCAGCAGAGCAGGCTTCCTCACTTCCTTCTCCTTCCTTGCCTTGGATGTTTCCTTTCACTTCTCTGTTGAATTCCAGAATTCTCTCATAGGTGATATATTTAAAGTTTATTTACCTACTCATTATTTTGGTTCTTCTTTGTTAGGGAGGCAAGTACCAGATGCCTTTAGTCAGCCATCTTGAAGCCCATTCCTCTAATACAGAGTTTTGACATATGTACACGTTGTGAAATGGCTAAATCAAGCAAATTAACATAATAATTACCTTCTACACTTATTTTTGTGTGTGTGGTGAAAACATTTACAATCTACAAATTTTGAGATGGAATCCTGCTCTGTCACCCAGGCTGGAATGTAGTGGTACAATCTCAGCTCACGGCAACCTCCCGCCTCCATGGTTTTTAAGTGATTCTCCTGCCTCAGTCTTCTGAGTAGCTGGGATTATACACGCCTGCCACCATGCCCAGCTATTTTTGAGTATACAACAATTGTTATTAACTATCTAGAGTTTTATCTAGAGAAGTAAAAATGTACATTTTGTTTTAAAAATAATTTTTATAAAAAGTGTGTGCCAACTGGTTAATGGTACCTGAAAGCAAGTGCTTGAGAGGTCCCTGGGTTTAGCAAATATCAGAGAATTAGGGAGCAGGGTGTCACCATCCTCTAGGATTGTATGCCTTTCTGTAGCACCATTCAGAAACCAAATTTAGGAGCAAATGAGATAGAATAATCTAAGTTAAAAAGCACAGGATCCTGTGGGATTCAAAGGCATGAAGATCAGGATATAGAATGTTAGCAAAAGAGTGGATATAGTGTTGCATTTTATAGTCAAAGCAAGGAAATTATGCCATTGAAAGGGTGAGAAAGAAGAAATTACTACTTCCATTTCTGTTTCCCATGGTTAACTGTGAGTGCTTTGAGATCAAAGTGTATATTTCTTTTTGCTCTGCATGCATAGTACGTTCTCTGGCATATAGTAGTACTCAATTGAATTGAATTGAATTTGTAAAAGAAACTTTGATTTAAAAATTGACAAAACTTCCACAGTTTATAAAAATATCTTTTTGAACACTGAAAATGGGTTAAAACCACAGTATCCACATTTTCTTTCATAACCAGATACTAGTGAGGCAATGGAAATTGCTTTCTGTAATGAGTCACAATGATTTCTATTTAGGGGCAGAAGTTGTCCACTGACAGGCTAGACTTTCTCATTGAAAGCTCTCCAAAACCATGTGTTTTAAGCTTTTTTTGGATAGTATTGAATAAAGGAATCAAAAGTAGAAAGGCTAATACAGAAAAGAATGGTATGATACATTGTGTTAATCTTTTTCATGTGTGAGATGTAATAGAGGTAGAAAGAAAAATAGCCACTGATAACATTTAAAGAAAACCAAGTGAGAACCATAATGTGGGTATATTTAAAATTCCTAAGTATAAAAGGAAAGTAATAACTTATCATGAGGTTAAATTCTTTTTTGTTCTGCTTCTGTTTTTAAATACAGCATGTGACAGGTTCTGCAATAACATGAGACTTAAAAGCAATACAGTGCTTAAAGTAGCACTTTACACTTTGACTGCCCAGTGAAGAAATGTATGTGTTGCTGTGAGGCTTTTTCTTAGTATATATTAGCAACAGTTTTACAATGCCGGTTAAGCTAATATTTCACTAATGTACCAAAAATAAAAATGTGTATCAAAGGCAACTCTTTTATAGCATGAATAGAGAATTTTACAATAAAAAATTAAATTATATTGCTGCACTTCATTGCATTCTAAGGCAAGTTTCTTGAAAAACCTTATTAACTTTAATTAATTAATTAATTAATTAATTTTTGAGATGGAATCCTGCTCTGTCACCCAGGCTGGAATGTAGTGGTACAATCTCAGCTCACGGCAACCTCCCGCCTCCATGGTTTTTAAGTGATTCTCCTGCCTCAGTCTTCTGAGTAGCTGGGATTATACACGCCTGCCACCATGCCCAGCTAATTTTTATATTTTTAGTTGAGATGTGGTTTCATTTCGTTGGCCAGGCTGGTCTTGAACTCCTGACTTCAGGTGATGTGCCCCCCTTGGCCTCCCAAAATGCTGGGATTACAGGTGTGAGTCATGGTGCCTGGCCCTGATTAACTTCAAAAGCTTAGCTTTATTGTCAGAATTCTAACACTGAATACTTGTAAAGACAGGGTTAAAATGTCCTGTAAAACTTAAACTATGTTTTTTTCTTTCTAAAATATTATTTCTATTTTTCTGGTAGCACATTTTGTTTTTCTTTCAACATGTGCTTTGCAAAAAAAAATTATAAGAAATAAATAACAATCATTTCTCAGCCTTTTTGCTAAGATCAAATATAGGAATCAACATATTCAAACAACTCCATTATGTATGATTGTTTATATATATGCAAATATATGTACATTTCATTTAAATAACAAAAAGATTCTATAGAATCATAGGGTATAAAAAGAGTTTTCAGAAATCTTCTAAAATCATCCCTTTATTTTATAGAAAATCAAGCAAGGTTCAGAGAGATAAAATAGCCCAACAAATGGATTTAGTTAAAAATATTTTCATTTTCAGCATGTACATTTGTATTAGTCTGTTTTCATGCTGCTGATAAAGACATACCTGGGACTGGGAAGAAAAAGAGGTTTAATTGGACTTGAAAGCAGTTCCACACGACTGGGGAGGCCTCAGAATCATGGCGGGAAGTGAAAGGCACTTTTTGCATGGCAGCAGCAAGAGAAAATGTGGAAGATGTGAAAGTGGAAACTCCTCATAAAACCAGCAGATCTCATGAGACTTATTCAGTATCATGAAAACAGTATGGGAGAAACCACCCCATGATTCAAATTATCTCCCACTGGGTCCCTCCCACAACATAACATATGGGAATTATAAGAGTACAATTCAAAATGAGATTTGGGTGGGGACACAGAGCCAAATCATGTCAACATTCATATGCCAGCTGATATTTTTTGAGGAAAAAATGATTCTAAATGAAAATGTATACATAAATTGAAAAATTAGTACAAAATAATGGACTACCAATAGAATAGAGGAAGTATTATTGCATTGATTCTGTCCAACTCATGCTCTATGGATAACAAAAATATACTGACTCCTTATTTTTGAAGGTTTTATCAATTAAAAGTCAGAAAAGGCAAAAGCAAAATGAGTTAATGTGACACAAATTCTTCCCACCTGTACCTTGTAAGAAACTTAGACGTACAATTATATGCTTATGTTTCTGTATTTCTAATTTTTGGAAACATGAATATAAAGAATGTTATGTATATGGATTAGTTAAGTTACTTATTTTTGACTTATTATCCCAGTATATTCTAGAAAATGAAAAGGAGTAATTTTAGACAAACTTAGTTGCCTCTTCAGTACCTAGCATTGTACTTGATGTTGAAAAATGATTTTGAATTAGTAAGTGAATGGGTAAATGCTTGATGGAAGAAAGATGTGTTAGGCTCATATGTGGTGTATGTTAATTGTACCTTCTAACAGCAGGCATCTTCCTAAAGCTTAAGCAATTCATGGTGTCCCTGCCTAAATATATTTAGGAACCGATGATAGCCATTAGTTAATTTTCATAACAGATTTTGAGCCCATTTCACTGCTGAAGTAAACATTAGAACCACTATATTCAAATGCTGGGAGAAACCTGAGGTCACTTATTCTAGTCACATCATTTTTTTTGCTGTTGAAGCTGGATCCCAGCAAAGTTAAATAACTTCTCTACAATCATACAGCTAATAGTGCAGAGAATGGTAATGCTTGCCTTTTCCTAGTTCAGTGTTCTTGTCACTATCCAACACCCTAGAAACTGGAAAGCTCTCATTTTTTCCCCTAACTCTATCTTAGATTTTTCTCTGTTTTTCCATGCAAGTATCACTTTAAAAAAATTAAATGTCCATTAATGATAGACTGGATTAAGAAAATGTGGCACATATACACCATGGAATACTATGCAGCCATAAAAAATGGATGAGTTCATGTCCTTTGTAGGGACATGGATGAAGCTGGAAACCATCATTCTCAGCAAACTATCACAAGGACAGAAAACAAAACACCGCACGTTCTCACTCATAGGTGGGAACTGAACAATGATAACACTTGAACACAGGGTGGAACATCACACACTGGGGCCTGTCATGGGGTGGGGGGAGGGGGGAGGGATAGCATTAGGAGATACACCTAATGTAAATGACAAGTTAACGGGTGCAGCACACCTACATGGCACATGTATACATATGTAACAAACCTGTATGTTGCGCACATGTATCCTAGAACTTTAAGTATAATTAAAAAAAGAAAAAGAAAAAGAAAAAAAATGGTCTTTAAGTAATGGGCATCTTACTAAAGGCAGTTTAGCTGAAGCTGTGATTGGAGGTAAACTTAACTCAAACATACGTAACTATCACTTTTATCATTAAGCATTTGTTGTATGTAAACCCACTTCTGAGTGCCTTATAACATTACAATTATTATTTTATTTAGTCCCCACTCTAACCCTATAAAATTAGTTCTATATTACTGCGATTTGTTTAGGTAAAAGAAAATTATAGTGTGAGAAATTCAATAGTTCATCTAAAGTCACAATAAACAGGAAGGCTAACATATGGTTAGTAGTGCCAACTTCTTCCAGAAGAGTTTAAGAAGTTTCCTTTCTGAAGCTAGCTTGGTCATCATGCTTCAGATTGCATGTTTCTCACCCTGGATTGATCTTGTTGGGGTCCTTTGGGTATTTTTCAGCACAGCCCTAAAAAGGAATGCTTGGATGGCAGCTAATGCCAGAGTATAGACACCTATTTGGCAATCATATGTATCTTTTATGTAGTTCAATTATAATGAGTGTTATAGAATATCACATTTTAAAGTAAATTTTAAATTTTTATTTAATTTTATTATTTTGAACAAAATGTGCTCACTTAGTTCTATGTAAAGGAAATTTAAATGTTTTATAAGCTGGTTATTGACTTATTGGACCTTACAGAGCTCTTACAAAACACCATTTAAATAAGCTAAGTGTAAATATACTGGAAACATATGAATTAAATTTCCCTTGAAATGTAGTGGGTTTAAAAATTGGGAGGAAAGTGTTTGGCCAAAGCATTTTATGTTTTGCCAAACCCTGGGTGTTTGAACAAATGGTTTTAAACGTTTTATTGAAGCAAAATGCTACTGAGTATACACATTTCTTAGGAACTTGTATTTATTTTTTGTCTCACAACCCATATTATGTTGGTGAAAATGAAAGGATTCTGGGACAATGCATCAAACTATCTAGAGTATTATTGTAAATTGATAATTTTGCAGTGGTCAAGGATTGACAGAGCTAAGCAAAGTGTCCTCTACTCAAGCTAATAGCCATAGAACAGGACACTCATAAGGTTCATTTTTCCATGAGAGAAAAACCATAGGCAATGATTTTAGAAAACAAAAACCTGGTTTTCAAATGTAATGACTCTAATCATTGTAAATGTAGCTCGAATTGACTAAATGGGTAATGAGACAGTTTTAAGAATGTTATCTGGCCACAATAGAATAATGATCTCTGTGTGTGTGTCCGTGCATGCGCGCATTTGTGTGTGTAGTTATTTAGTCAAGTTAGAACCAAAACACACAAAACAGAATCAGCAATACCCTACTTCCTTTGCAGTGAATAAGTCCCAATTTATAAGTACTCTGATGGGAAAATATAAAACCATCTTCTGTGATTGCGGGTGGCTATGACCTGCCAAATCCATGCTTCTGCTGGGTGATCCACTACAGCTTCACTTCTCTGCAGTTTAATGAACTTATGTTTGCTTTGTGTCTACTCTTAAAAATTAAATATCTCAGAGTATTAGGTCATTGTTACCTAATTCCTTAGTAAGAATTGTTTGAAAACTATTTGTGGCTGGATTGACAGCTGACTGGAAACAAGGCTTTGTGGGACTAGACTCTGGTCTAACAATCAGATGGAAAATGTCTGGGACATGTAAAAACTCTCACTGTAAAAGTTCTGCAGCATGAAAAGGCTTGCCTGGCACTTTTAGTCAGAAATTCATCAAAATTTCTTCATGGTTGGGTCTTGTGCTCTTTGTGGGGCATAGTGCTTCCCATGACCACATCAGGGCACATGCTAGAATATTATTCCCTAACTCTGCTCTTAGGCAATAAATTCATTCTTCTTACATTTCTCAGATTAAACATTACTTACAAGGAAATAATTGGGATCACTCTCGCTAAAGGGGGTTCCTAGTGGTTTCAATTAGCTTCTATTTTATCTTCTTTTTTATTTCTTTTATAGCACTTACCAGAAGTTTGAATTATTATGTTTATTATTTAAAATTTTTAAATTTACATCATCCACCAGAGGAGTTCTATGGAGAAGGGTAATGCCAGTCAAGCTCAGCACTGCCTCCCTAGTGCCTAGAGTTACTTGTGCTTGGGATTGAACAAATACTTTTGAACGAATGAGTAATCGCCTGATGGAAGAAAGGTGAGCAGGCTCCTATGTGGTATAAATTCATTGTGCTTAGCAACCGCAGGCATCTTGCTGAAGCATAACCAAATTATGAGGTTCCTGCCAAGCAGAAAATTAGCAAACGAACTTTACATGAGCTGAGCCAATGGCCACTGTTATAACATCATATTCTATTTCTTCACTCTGGGTATGAGCTTCAATAAATACATCTCCCGGAGGGCATTTCAAGAAGGTTTGGAAATTTCCCAATAAACTGTTGATCGGATGTATAGATATGATCAGCCAATGCCTGGAGAGAAGCAGATCGATGGAGAGGCTCCAGTTCTAAAGGTCTGAGATTCTGTACTTCAGTAAAGTACCTTTAGCTTTCTATGTGGTCAAGCAGCTGAATGGAAAGGAAGGGATGGAGCACGGTGTAATGCTTCCTGTAAAATTGACTGCAGATTCGTTCACTTTGGAAAAGACTGACGAACATCTCTACTGACCTGTAATCAGTTCGTTTTCCAGGCAAGGACTTCACAGAAAACAATGGCCCAAAATTACTGAATTTCAGTGGAATCCTTTCGCCGTGAGAAAAACCTCTGACTATCCTCTAGGCAGACACATAAGGTTGATTTGGACATTCAAGCAACTGAAAAAATAAATTCACAGGATCTTTCTATTTACCATCATCAAGCTCTCTCTTCTAACTCGAACATCTTCTATTTTTCATCCCAATTTTAAAACAGTCTCTTGTGTCCGCCTGTCTTGCCGCACATATTATTTTGGCTCTACCATGTGACCAGACATAGGCAATATAGTAGTAAACTAGAAAGTTTCCTTTTCTCATGGAATGTGTACCCTTTTCTGTGAACCTCAACAACCTAGAGCCACATTCATGAGTGGAAAAACTCAAGGCAGGCAGGCTGTTTGATGATTTCCCTAGCTTTCAGGTCCATCCTCGTATTTCTTGTGTTGAGAGGAATACATGCAAAGGAAGGAACTGGGAGGCTGAATTCCTGCACAGAGCTCCCGCTTTTTTTTTGCCTTTAGGAAAAAAACCCGATGGGTGGTGAGTGAGATTGCGGCCGGCATAGTTACTGTGTGAGGTGTTCGGCATAGTTACTGTGTGAGGGAAGGACAAGTTGACAAAGAAGCCAGCATCCTCTCCAGACTTGGTTGTTTGCTTTCTGAAACTGCCTTCGGTTTTCTGCCAGCACATCTGTCTCTCACTTCCTTCTAGCCTCATTTTTAACCCACACAGTTCCCCATATTTGGTGTTCATTCATAATAATGAGCTAGAAATCCAAATTTTTATTATTTTCCAGACAATAAATTTATAATTTCAAATTGGACTGAAACTGGCTCATAGATTCTCTATTTTCCCCTGATTTTTGTTTTGAGATACCTGAAATCACATTGGCAAGTAAAAGGAAAGGCCAAAGGCTTAGAGGGACAAGAACTTTCAATGACTTTTCTTAATTAACAGAAGTTGTAGTGAACGCTTAATAACAGTTAAGATAAAAAATACTGGTTCAGCCAGTAAAAATCCCTTTATATTAGAGGTATTTACCAACTATTTGATACTTTTGACGGGCATTCAATTTGTGGGCCATATTAGTTTAACATTAAGATTGAAGTTAAGCAAATATCATCAAATTGACTGGGGTCTCACACACATACTTTTTTTCTTTTTAGTAAAGTGAGATTGGTGTATTAAAATGGTAAAATATTTACAAATAAGTTATCTTTATAGTCTTACATACTCATTCTACATTTGGCAAAATTATTTACTTATTATTCTTTTTAACTAGTCTAAATTATTTTTTCCTGGAGTGAAATAATTTTACCACGTTAAAAATATAAGGGAAATATGAAATGGAAATTTGGTATACCTGACAGGTCTGCATACATATATTGAGTATTTATTCAAATCAATTTAAATGTATTTTATTAATAGCACAGTCTTGTGTGAGGAAACTACCTTTTTTCACTTTTATTTTAGGTTCAGGGGTATATGTTCAGGGAAACACGTTTGTCCTCTGCTCAGATTTCCAAGTGAAGGAACTCTCTGGCTTAAAGCAATACTTGGTCCCTTTCTCACTACTCACTTACATGCATATCTCCATAGGCAGAGGATTAAATTACTTGCAAAATTTGATAGAAGGAATTATTGTACATTAATCTCCCTTTTCCTCTCTATTTTGATGGCCGCTTCAAAAATCACAAATTTTGTGCTGTCAGTATGAAGCTTGCTGGGGAGAAGCCTTGACTTTTTTACATCTGTGCAAGTATGTTTAATTCTAGTTTGAAGTGTTTGCAAGCCCTTTATGCTGTAAATTTAAAGCAAACTCTCTAAATAGTCTTTCAATAATAAATCTGATATTTTCATCTCAGTGTCTCTGTGTTTTGTGCTTTCTATTTCAATTAATTCCTATTTCAAGAGGGGAAGGAAGATGTTATTCAATTTCAAACTCCCAATACACACAAAAAATTGTTTTAATTTTCTTTTAAAATAGTATATTTCATATATTAACCTAATCCAAATGTGTAAACACTAAAATGTATATGCATATGTGCGTGCATGCACATGTATCCACACATTTAAGAATCCTCATAAAAGCTTTCTGTAAATAATTTTTTCCCACATTGAATCACTCTTAGTTGGACAATAAAGTATGTTTTTATTCTAATTAAAACCTGATTTTCATAGATTTAGGCTATGTATAACTTAAAGTAACTTTCTCATGACATTTTTTCAATATTTTTATAGTAATGAGTCTATGTAAACTATACTTAGGTGAAAAGATGAATGTAACTTAAATAAAAATATGCTTAAGAACTTCAAAAAGATACAATGTTCATCCTTTGTAAATTATTTTCTTTAATTAATTGAAGCTACTTATATTATTTTACTTACCTAATTAATTTATAAGTATCCTTAATTTTCAAAAGTTAACATTATTTTGAAGCAGTTTAAAGCAATTTGAAAATATTTTCAAAGATGAATCTGGGTCTACATGAAACAATTGTTTTGAAATTATTAGGCTTTAAAGACCTGTATTCTTAATTTCTCCATTATAGTTTTTCTCATGGAAGTCGATTTACTAATGTGTAGAAGCTATAGAGTTGATGGAATTCATGAACTTATTGCCTGTCCAACAGAATAGTTTTGAATTAAAATGATGACAAGGACATACATTCAATAAGTTAAGTTGGAATTATAAATATGATTCCTTCTATATAATACATAAAAAGAATATTTTGGACTTCAGTCTTTTACTTTTAGCAGCATTTGTCTCATTGGTTGTTCTCATTTGGTATTCTTTTTCACCTACATCAATGAAATTGTGTCACTTTTCCTTCTACATTTCTGGCGTCTTCTAGGTCATCTACTTTATAGATGTGTCTTCTGCTCTCTAGTTATTAAATGTTTATATTTCCCAAGGAATAGCCTTCAGTCTTCTTTCTATTTAATTTGCATTACCTCCCTAGCTGTACGCATGCATTACACATGAACTTCTCTAGCTTAGGAAGTTTATATTTATATTGCTAGTCTTAATCTTTCCTCTCAGTGCAGATGGATATAATATAATTATCCCTTATTTGGCATTATCACCCATTTATGTAAAGGCTCCTCACACCTTGTCCCAATATCTCCACTCTTCCTTCAGTTTTGCAAGTTAGAAATCGAAGAGTCAGTATCTACAACTTCCTTTCCCTCAGTCTCTATATCCAGTCCTTTCTCATGTCTCATTAAATATGTCTTCCATATCACAATAATCCATGTTCTTTTCCATTGTGATCATATTAGTCCAAGTCGCATAATTTCAGCCATTATCAATGGTGATTTAACATGGCTATTATAATAAATATCTGACTATTTAAAACATGTATGTTAATTTCAGCAAAATGTGAAGAGAAAAGTGTCCAGGATACAATTTTTATTATGTAATGTTATATCATTAATATGATTTTAGTCAGAAAAATGGGGAGTACTAATTGATTCATGCCTCTGGAGATAGTATCCAATCAGAAGTAGTATGCAACCATAAGTAACATTTAAATCATTTATCCTTCTGCCACTTGGTAAATTGCAGTAAGTTTACCAAGATGAAGATCTTTCGGTTATACTGAAAACATAATAGATATTCTAATAAGACTCAAATTATTTTTAAATGTGTGTATGGCATTTCTTGTAGGACTTGCTGATGTGTGAACATTGTTAAATAGTGGGAGAGAGCTTTGTATCTGAGTTAGATCTGAATTTAAACTCTAACTTTGGTTGCTTACTTTTGTATAAACTTGCATAGTTTCTTTAATTGCTTTCTACCTCGGTGTCCTCATCTGTAAAAGGGTAATAATAATACCTTCTCTTGGGTTGTTAGAAATATCAACTAAAATGCAATTCATGAAGCACTTATTATGAGGTCTAGCTCCCAGAACGTGGTGAGCAATGCTAAAATTACATATTATGGAAAATATTATTTTAAGTTTTTATTTTGTTTAAATTACACTGTGCAGACAGATTAGAACCTAAATTTAATCCTAAATTACTTTAATTCCATTAAGAAAAAAATAATTTGATATATGGTTTTCTTTTTAATATATGCTTTTTAAAACTTATTGAGTGTGTTCCATTTATTTTAAGGTTATTGAAATACTAGAAAGGAAGTGATAAGGCATACATTATAAATTAATTAATTACAAATATCTGGTACCTGTCTTTCGCATAATTCTTAACAACCTCTCATAGCTCTATTATAACTTACTTTAGAAAGTACACCTCTAGTAATGCATGCTTATCTTTATAAACCAATAGTAAAACACCAATTGTGCCAATGTGAAATTGTTTATAAATTTTAAATAATCTGAATTTTGAATTTGGAAATTTCAAGCCAAAAGAACCAAATAAATATAATTTGCCTTTTATAGATGGAAAAATCATGCAATTGTTCTGCTCATATATTTTTTTTTCTAAGTAGACTGTTTCATGCCCAATTTTCTTCATTCAACATATTTTACAAAAAGCATATGGAAAAGCTTTTTTATATCTCCCATCAGGCATGAGGAGGTTGGTGAGAAAATAGATCATAAGAAAATATTTTAAAAATACATTAAATACATTCAAGATGTGAAAGAGAAACCAAAGGCAGATTTTGCATGGCCTGGCATTTAGGAGTGACAAAAACATTGACTCCAAAGCTATAATTACACTTTTGCTCAAATTACTAAAAATAAATTAAATTATATAGCAATATTTATTTTCTGTTTTCCATAATTTTCATGATCCAAAAAATTATTCAATTACCTTGTGAGATAGATTACTGATTTCTAATATATTTTAGGTGTCTGCTAATATTTAAATGAAACAGAAAAAACAAATATAGTTCTTCTGGAGCAACAACTATATAACAATCATATCATTTGGATTAGAAATTGAAAACCTTACAGTCATTGACATCCACACAAATAACAAAATTTGAGGAAACAGAAAAAAAGCTCTTAGTATTTTTTTTCTTGTTACCTTAGCATGGTGTCTGAACATGTGTCAAATAATGTTTATTTCTATACTTTCATAAAAAATAAGATATTGAATTATTGGCTTTATGGATTCTCAGTTCAAACCACTGTATTAATAATTTTAAATACATTTACTTATTTAACTGTCGTGGCATTATTATATACTGGTGAGGTATAATTGATAGCATTTAATTTTTCTATTTAAGGAAACTGAGGCTTTAAAATATTAAGAAGCATGTCTAGAATTACACTTGTATAAACTGGTATGGTTTGTTTGGCTTTGAGAGCTTAGTTTTTAAATCACTAAAGGGTAGTTTATGTAAGAATATATCTATATTTATATATATATAATATATATGTAAGAATATATAAGAATATATATATTTATATTCTTACATAAAGAATTCTTACATAAAGAATTCATATTCTACATTCTTAAAGAATTCATAAAGAATATATGAATATATTCTTACATAAATTAATATATTCTTTCATGTAAGACTATATTAATAATCCTAGAGGAGGCATGATTATTAAATTATTTTTACTTTTACATACAGTTATATATCTTCATAATATAAAAGATGTATGAATAAGACATGCATTGTCCCATTTTAGTTTAAAAACAATCTGAAACCACTTAATATCATGAATTTTATAGATAAAGAACTGAAATTTAGTCTAGATGACTTCTTTTTCAGATCAAATAGAGATAAGTAGCAGAGTTGGAACTTAGGCCCTCTGACTACTCATGTCTTGGATGGATTGTACTTGTGTGGATTCTCCAATTTATACTGATTAATATGTATGCTTTTGTATATGTCCTTTTTTAGCAAATGTCATGTATTCATACATTTATTTATTATATTTTATTTATCTCCTTTATTTCAATAGAAATGTATTTCCTGCTATTTTTGAAATGTATTCTATGCATACAATTTTTAAAAGTTGAATATTAATGGATAATTTATTTAATCCTTCTGAGGTTAATATTAGTACTTCTATTATTATATATCTTTTATAGGTTATAAAATTAAGGAATTAAAGAGTTTAAATAATTTGGAAAAGGACATACATCTACCAACTAGATTTCCAGAAAGTATTTGTACATCAATCTTGTATTTCTCAAAGTGTGGGGCATGGATACACTTGCATTAGTACTTGTGGTATTTTCAGAATGCCATGTATTTCCAGTCACCCCAGACATATTAATTAGAGTATTTTGATGTGGCGAGTAATCTACATTTTAAATATCCAGGAGAATCTTACATATATTGTAATTTGAAAACCATTGAGTTACCTATAAGAATTCAGAAGCGAGCCAAGCTTTTAAACATATTTTTATGTAAATTAACTAGATCACCCTCAGTCTTCTCATCTATAGTGGGAAAAATAATAGTACCTACTTTATATAATTGTTTTGAGGATTAAATATGTAAGCATATGTAAAGCCCTCAAAACATAATCCGGCAAATTTTTATTGTTCAATAAATGTTAGTTACCTTTGTTATTTGGTCATTTTCTTTAAGATTTCATTACTCTAGAAGAGGCCTTGGAGACCAGTTTGTATATTTGAATTGTTACTCTCTCCATTTTCATTTGCTCAGACGGAAGAATCCTAATCTTCTGTTTTTTCAGAGAGGCTTTCATCTTGGCCAAAGATGTCTTTCATCTTGGCCATTTAAATTACACATTCTCAAGCTTTTTCCATCTACATTATATCTTTCATTTCACTAGAAAACACACTACAGAATATTGCAGATGAGGCCTCATCATAATTTCACAGTAGCATAAGCTTATAGTTAGTGTTAGATTTTTATCCTTCTTAATGCTACTGAGATTTTTTCACCTTCTGTGCACATTAAGGGGAGAAAAAGCCAACATTGTTCAGTTTCCTTTCCTGGTTTGGAACTGAGAGCTCAGACCCCATCATCTTAAAAATAGTGCTTGTATTTATTCTCTCTAAACATAATAGTAATCAAAACAATAACACTGATTATTTAATTAATAATGTCCTCACAGTGCTTTATGATGCAGAAAATATATTTAATCAAAACCATAAAAGTACCATCTTGTGATATATTTCTTAAAAACACATATATATCCACACACATACAAAAAGCCAAATCAATTATCTTCCGCCCTCATTCCAAAACTTTTTCTACAACCAATATGAAGCAGGATTCAGAAATAATCCCTGCAGCATACATATTGTGTTGTAATCAAAGTTTCTGAGATATTTGTGAAAGATTAAGAATAGAGGATTGTATGTATCATTAGTTACTAATGGTGATTAAAGCAAAGCCTCTTGACTTCTAACGAAGCTTTTAAACTACTCTGCTCAACTGAGTCTTGGTGGAGCCACAGAGGTGTCCTGGCCAGCCCCACTTATGGAGTGAGAGGATCAGTGGACACCAGGCAACCAAGTCTTTCCACCCCTTCACCTGATTACCTCCAATTTCATGTGTTATCTGACACATGATGATACTTTCAGAAAGGATGACATGGTTAAAATAGGATTGAAAGTTACTGCACTGGATAAAAGACACACATACACAAAAAATCATCAGAAAGCAGATCAACAAGAATAGTCAATAAGCCTAGGTAACAGCCAAGTCCAAAATCTTAGGTACTTAAAATTTGTGCTATATAATTTAATAGAGGGCCGTGTTCCATTTTGTCTACAATTAGAGACCATCTTTTGCATCTTTGCTCACTCTGACAGAAAAAAACAAAGATGACAAACCATTCACTACTGCTTAAGGACTTCTTCCCAGTAGTAACAAAAAGCACTGCTGTTGACATTTTATTGCCCAAGCAAGTCAATAATTATGCCTAACTTCAAGAGATACTTTTATTCTAGGCCATGATGTAGAAAAACTGAAAATATCAGAAAACAAAAGTAATAATCACCACAAAAGCCAAATCTGTGTAAGAAAATGTCCATTTCTGCTGCTATCATAACATACCTTAGACTGGATAATTTACAGACAGCATAAATTTATTGGTCACAATTATGGAGAATGGGAAGTCCAAGACCAAAGTATTGGCATATGGTATCAGGTGAAGGCTTCTTGCTCAATCTTCATATGGTAAAAGATAGAAGGGCAGAACTGTGACCTAGCTAGTTTTCTCTAGCACTTTCATATATTTTTAATTTCATTCATATGTGAAGAGCCCTCATCTCCCAATTACCTGCTAAATGCCCCATCTCTTAATACTCTTATAATGGAGATTAAGTTTCAACATAAATTTTGGAGTAGACAAAAACATTTAAACCAGGGATGTCCAATCTTTTGGCTTCCCTGGGCCACATTTGAAGAAGAATTGTCTTGGGCTACACATAAAATATACTAAAACTAACAATAGTTGATGAGCTGAAATAAACTCCCCTAAAAATTTCAGAACATTTTAAGAAAGTTTACAAACTTGTGTTTGGCCATATTCAAAACTGTTCTAGGCTGCATGGAGCCTGCTTGATTGGACGAGCTTGATTTAAACTATAGGAGAGAGTATGATAAATAAAGTGGAAGATATAAACACCAATACACTCTCTATGCTTATAAAATCTTAAAAGAGTTAGTGGATTCTGTTGAAACACAATGTATAGATGGACAATGTCCACCTTCATCATAATCTGGATGTATAAATGTAGAATCCTCCAGAACATCAGAAGTGAAACATTATGGAAAATGATACTTTAAAGATCATTAATCATATGTACCATTGTAAAATATTTCAAACTCCCTATTTCCCAATTTCCCTGATATAAATTATAATTAAATTTAATATGACAAATGTGATTATGCCATAATTATTTCAACTTTCAGTAAGAAAAATGCAACTTCTAAAAATATATGGTCCAATTTTCATAAAATACCCATTTTTTTAAACTACATTTTTTTTTAAAAAAAAAGCTTAACTCAAAAAGCCACATTTTTAGACTAATAGCTTTTTGTATTGAACAATAAAATTACAACTGGTACTTTTGATTTCTCTGTATGTACCCCCTGCAAACGTGATAAATGCATCATTATGACTTGCTTTTATTTATGCCACAGATCTGAAGCAAAAAATACATTTTCATATCTAATCCAAGAAGTTACAAAAGTCATTAATTCATCAATTCAACATATACTTATTGGATAACTGCTATGTGTTGAGCACTGTGCTGGGAATAAGAACAATGGTGAATAGACCCATGCTTCTAAGGTACTCCCAAGTTCCTTACAAAAATCAGACATGAAAATATTTTCTTAAAATGTACAACATGGAGCTATAAAATGTCCAAAACACATTCAGATGCACCTAAATGAATGAACAAGTCCACATTTCTATTTAATGTGTAGTGTGGTGGTGTGGGTAGGAGAAACAAAGGATTGAAGTGTTAGATAAAAAATAATTTTATGAGAGACTATATTTGGTCTTAAGGAGAATGAAGATGAGAACAGTACGATTCAGGGTGACTCATTTAAGATACTGAAAGTCATGCAGTGTTAGGGGTAGAATTGAACGACATTTATGCAGAGATTTAAAATTGATATTTTTTCAATAAATAGGAATATAATCCAATGAAATCATTTTGTCTCTTTACCCAATGAGCACTGAAGAAATGACTTATTTCTTAATGTAGAAAACGTTTACTGTATAGCTGCTTTTTTGCCAAACATAGTTATAAATGGACACAGGTAAAGAATTAGTCTGAAATACTGGAAAATAATTGTGATAATATGGAAAAATTAGAGCTAACCCTGCATTAATAATTTGGAAAGCCACGAAAATGTATTAGTGGATGCATGTATCAGCAAATTTGTTTAACTATGTTTTTCAGTCACAGTATATTATTTTCACATATTGCATTAGTCAGATGGAGGCAGAAAAACATCATCCATGCAAAGCATTAAACAGAGGAAATTTATGTATGTACGTATATATGTGTGTATTTATTTTGAGATGGAGTTTGGTTCTTGTTGCCCAAGCTGAAGTGCCGTGGTGCCATCTCAGCTCACTGAAACCTCCACCTCCCAGATTCAAGCTATTCTCCTGCCTCAGCCTCCCAAGTAGCTGGGATTACAGGTATGAGTCACCATACCCAGCTAAGTATTTTGTATTTTTAGTAGAGATAGAATTTCACCATGTTGGCCAGGCTTTTCTCAAACTCCTGACCTCAGATGATCCATCTGCCTTGGCCTCCCAAAGTGCTGGGATTACAGGCGTGAACCACCACGTCTGGCCAACAGAGGGAGTTTATAATGAAGAATTAGTTGCAACTAATATTGGAAGAATTTGACAGTGAGACAAAGTAGATTTTTATGAAAGAACGGAGGCTTTTAGCCCACTCAGTGCTATAGAAACCAGAAGAGGAATGGTAGGAACAGCCCAGGGTCTGGGATCACCCACTGGACACTAGAACTAGGTCCAATTGGAACAATAGGGGAGGATCAGCTTCTAGCACAGTAACAGTGGGAGGATTACTCTGGAAATCTTCTCCTCCCTCTCTCTAATACCTCCCATCCCCAGCCAGTTGGCAAGGGAAACTGGGAAATTAGGTCTCTGGGAAATAGTCCCCTGTGATACAGAACAGAATGAGAGAAGGGTAGAGAATGAATCCTCAAGGAAAGCAAATGAGTAACAGTCTGCCCACTTTGCTGCTCAGTATCCTTTCTCGCTCTTCTCTCCATATTTATCTGTCATGTAACAGTGATTTAATACTTTGTTCTAACATGATGCAACTTGTTCTTCATACAGATAAAGATGCTATAACCCTGTTCCCTAAAACAGAAACAAAGTCGCCTGGATCATTGGATTAATCTCAAGTTCAGGATCTCCAAGTTCAACACAGTCCTCCCTTTTAGGTCCACATTCGTCTCTTCCTGATATTCCTGATTACTAGTCATAATAAACAGTGAAAGAAAGGACAAAAGAAAAATAGGAAAACAAAAAGAAAAGTCTGTTTGTTAGCTTACTTATGTAGCTGTCACAGGCCTAGCTTTTGTAATGAGATCGGCAAATCATGGGATCAAGGTTGATGTTCAATACTTGCTATCTTGTACCACATATTCTATGTTACCCTTGTTCCCCATGTTCACCCTAATCACATTCAATGTCTAGTATTTTACCTGATTGAATGATCCAAATCATTTACAAAGTTAAGTGAAAAAAAAAATTCCTGAAAGATCTCAGTCTATAGTGCTCCCGTTTTTATTAGGTTGATGAGGCCTTCTGTTAACACCTACTATTGAACATACAGTAATTAAAAGGTGGCCAGTGAAATACCCTGAGTTGTAGACAAGTCTCTGTATGTTCCCTTTGTATAACAACAATCTAATTTCCTTTTTGTAATTGGGATCAGTTGCCCCAGGCAGGCAGTAACCCCCTCTTAGCCTGTTCACTCAGTAGGGAGAGAGCCAAAACCACATGAAAGGCGATTTCAATTTATAATTCAATAGAAACAATGTTTTACTTTTTGGTGGAAGCAATTCTGTCTTTGAAACCTGAACCTCTAACCTAGAAGAACCTAGTGTTGCAGGGATAGAAATTATAAATTTTAAGATTGTGTCATTAGGTCTAATAGTGATAATGACCCCTTCTGGTTTCATCCCTTGGTTCCTGTCTTCTGTATTTAGGCTGTGGTCTATTCAGCATAATATATTGCAGGGGTTGTGACATTTTTTTCTGTTAGGGTCTTTTCACTCTGTGAGCCATATGTTCTTTGTTTCACCTCTACCATAATAGAGCTAAAATGGACACAGACAAACATGTTAACAAATGATCATGGTTATGGCCCAATAAAACTTTATTTACAAGAACAAGCTGTGGGCCAAATTTGATCCATTTGATCCATCAGGGTTTTGCTGACCCCTGACATGTTAGTTACTGATTCAAAGCGTATACTGCTTTCTGTAGAATTGCATTTAAATCTTGTTGGATGTGATCTCAACCAATGTCATACTTGAGTTTCGATAGATTATTCCGTAGTATATATTAACTCAGTTGCTTCTGGATAATGACATCCTCAGTCAGAAATGAAGTGAATTCATTGGTCAGGAGGAGTATTCCACAGGTTGCTATAATAGTGAATATGAATAAGACTTTCCATAATTCTACAATGATGGAGCTGGAAGATATAATGTATGTAAGATAGGCAAAACCATATGCAGAAAATAAGCTTATTTATTGGAAAACAAGTTGCTTCACATTCTGTGTGAATGAGAGTTCCTATGTAATCAACTTGAACTCTAGGTGACTAGTGGTTCTCCTTGCAAACAGTGCTTAATCTGGGACTCAAAGCTTCCCTCCATTGTTCATAAGGTGGCTACATAGCAGTGGCTATAGCTAATTCAGCCTTGGAGAGTGAAGATTGTATTGTCAACCCAATGCATAATCTTCATACTTGCTGTCAAGTCCATGTTTCATATTATTCCATTAAGCAAGAACAGGTATAACTGAGGAAAGTGGCTGACTGGTGCATAAAGAAAGATCATAATGTTTTCCAGTTTACTGAGAGAGCCTTCTTGGCAAAGGTTGCTTTTTGGTAAGCATTTGAATGGGAAACAAATATACTCATATGTGTGAACATTTAAAGAAGGCCATTCACATATTTCTTTTCCTGATCTGTAACTAAACATCATTTTTTTTTCTTCTAAGTCTCTGATTGCCTGACCCAGTAATTAGCTACTGCTCATAAATCAGTGTTTACCTCTACTGTAAGTCATCTCTTCTTTCAAGAATGTAGACAACCAGATGGACGGACTTCTTTGTACCTTTCTTTAATGTCTGCCCCTTTCTTGGGTCATAATGAACTGTATTACATTGCTGGCTAATGTAAACATACTTCAACTATTTATCTATAAAGCAGGACCAAATATCTTCTTCTAAAAACTGTTCATAGTAACACTCACTAAGTCCAGATGCATCTGCTGAGGGAGGTACAGCAATAAGGTAGGGAAGTACAGTAATAAGGTAGGAATAGGTACCACATAAGTCTACACCGCATGCTTATGTAACTTACCTCTGTCTTCTGGACCAGCTCGAATCCAATTGAAAAAAAGAATTCTTATTTGAAGGTAAATTGCTGCTGTTCATGTGCAGTCTTATAGCTGGTTA
The DNA here is from genome assembly GCF_008728515.1 of Papio anubis. Classification (NCBI taxonomy): domain Eukaryota; kingdom Metazoa; phylum Chordata; class Mammalia; order Primates; family Cercopithecidae; genus Papio; species Papio anubis. Next base: position 78,209,213 of record NC_044984.1, read on the forward strand.
TATCACCTAGCATTCAGGAAAATATGATTACATTTTTAGTTGTCTATAGTGATGTTTCAATTTAAGATATAGTTGAAAAAAACAAAATAGTCATCGCTAAAACAGGCTTTATGCCACAAACTAATGAAATTGCATGTAGTGCTATAGTGTGGCTCAGAGAGGCTCCATTTCAGTATCTGTATTTGCTACCCTAGGTTCTGCTGAATCAAATTCGGATTCATCTGCCAGCTAACAATGCAGCTTATCTCTGAGCTTTCTCTTTCCCTGTGCACTTTGAAAACTATCAAATATGTCCCTTAAAAATGGGTCAAAGTAGCATACCCAAGTAAATTATGCCAAATCCAGAGAATTTCACCAAGCATTGTGCTTCCTTTGTCACAGTGGTCAGAGCACAGTGGAGCATATTCCTGGGATAACCTTTATCCTGGGATACCACAGACAGCTGGATTTCCAGAATTTTCATCCTACATTTTCATGGAGTTTATCACCGTCAGATGTGCATACGTCTTTTTAAAGCATACAGAGTAATTGTTACTTTCTACTCACTATTTTTGAATCAGTACAATATCAGTGGTATACTTTGTGGCATGTTAAGATAATTAAAATACCTGGGAACGATAAGATGTTGTTGTAAGGCCATTTGACATAGTCATGAAATAAAGGAGTACAGGTGTTCTGCTGCCCCTGGCAACTAAAAGGAGACTTCTAATTTTCCATGCTAACTGATGGAGAAAAAAAATGAACAAAGCAATACAAGAAACTTCTGACAGATCAATAGATGCATACCAGACGCTTAGTGTCTAATTTCATTTCCTTAGGAAAGAGATCATATCTGGAAGAGCAGCTACAGATAAAGTCACCTCCTAATTAAGCTTAAAAAATGCAATCTGTTCAATATTTATTTGGCTTTTTCTGAAGCCAACTTTTTAACACTTTAATGATGATACTAATCTTAACGGTTCCCTGAGAGATGCAATATTGCTTTTGCTATATAATATTGGAGGAATAGTCTTTGGGGAACTTTCTTTTGGCCCTTCTTGTTAAAATAACATGCAGTTCATAGGTCAGGGAGTCAATATGGGAATATTTTTCAGTTGCTGAATATGTCTATTAAACTACACATTCAGGAATGAAGAGCATAACTATAAGTAGAATCTGAAGATTCATTCACCCATTATGATATGGAGTTGGGTCAAAATTACACTTAGTAATTTTGCAATTAATAAGCATCTACTCTGAATTTCATGACAGTGAAATTTTGCCTTTATATTGATTAGTGCTAATGCAGAGCCAGTGACAAATAATTTTCTAAAACTCTGCATATGTTCCTTATCTAGTACCCTAGAAAATATTGCAGATCCCTTTGGGGAAGGCTTTTGGGAAATTTTAGTATAAATTGTGACAGTGCATATTTTTCTGAAAAGAAGCTGGCCTCCCATTCATTTAAATGTGTCTAAATAAGCCTAAGTATTTGAATGGGGAAAGAAGCTATGACTGACTCTGTCATGATGAGGAAAGGAAGGTCATGCTCAGTAAACCTAGTACTTAATTAATATTTCAGCAGGTGGCTTTTTAAAACTTTTATTTTAAGTTCAGAGGTACAGGTGCAGATTTGTTACATAGGTGAACTTATGTCACTGGGGTTTGTTGTACAGATTATTTCATCACCCAAGTATTAAGCCTTTTGACTTTTTAGGACAACATGATAATTTTGTCACTGCCATAGATCTTTAAGGGTCAATTCACTGACTTCCAATTCACTGCTGATACATATTATTACAATTGCATCTGCTGACTAAGTGCTACTATTCAAACTTTGCTACTCTGGGCTATCAATTCCCATTGAAATCAGAACACGATTCCAATTTTGGCATCATGAGCTATCATTTCAGTTCACTACAATCAGCTAATACAAGGATTCTAAGGATTCTGTTGTTATCTTCTCCAATAAATTTTTCATTGATTAGCGAAAAGTTGTGCTTGGAGTCTTCCCAAGGACATAATTTTAGGGTGGTTAGTGGGTTTTCCATTTCAACATTCCTCTAATTACCAATTTTAAGGCAAGAAAGAGTGACAAAGTTGGGTATAATCAATATTTCCCTCCAAACAACTATCTCAGGTAAACCTATTACAGCATCTTTAGAAAGGGACGCTTGTCTCCTCAGATGGTGAAGGAAGGGTGTGTCTGCTGGTGGGCAGTTTTCAGCAGAATTTGCTCGAGGTTTTTTTTTTTTTTTTTTTTTTTTTAGATTAATCTGTCTTCTCAATTTTTCTCATTTCAATAATCAGATTTTAATTTTCCCAAGGCAATGCCACAATAATAACATAAAAATATTTAAGTGTTGTGCATTTGAGTTGCATTTTAATTCTATAATCGGTCTAATTGGATTTTGGGTCAAACGTTTATACATGTCTGTCTTATAGCTACTGAAAAATAAGAAACTTATTTAGGAACATCGTAAGAAATCATTTATTCTCTAATTTCTTGAGATGGAAATTTAAAAGTCTGAGACTATCATTATGATTTTTTAAGTTCTTTACATGTGTGAGAAGCAGCCAGCAAAACTTGACATCTCAAAGCTCACCCCTGAATTGACCTTTCTTCCCAAACAAGAAAAGATGACCACCATAGGCAATCCTGCTACATCTGCATGACACAGGTTACTGGCATCACATTTTCCTTTAGCAAAAAAGCTGTGATTTGATCAAGCTCCATGAGGAGAAATACAATCCTCTAGAATCCTCTCTTGAAAGTCTCTTTTGTGGAGTCACTTGTTAAGACTATATTAATAAAGATCTAATTAGTAAGCAGACCCCATTTTAGATAATTTAATAGACTGGCGTAGTTACAAAAAAAAGATAGAAGACCTGGAAAGTCAAAGAAGAAATGATGAGGCAACCAAAGATTAGTAACATCAGGAGACCATGGTTACCTTTGGAGGAACTAAAGAGGGAAATGGATCAGCATGAGCACCAGTCAGTGGTAATTGGAAATATTGTGGGACTGCCTAATGAGAACTGGAACATTTGGAGGAGAAACAAAGTGAGTCCTGGTTATTTCCCCGCTTCATACCCTCCAGACAGTTGATTGTGTTTTTATTGGCTGAAGTCAATTAGAATAATTTGCAAGGGATCCATGGAAGAGTAATTTGAAGGATTTAGTGCTCATCAATGCAGATTAGATTGGGTGAAGTTCAGGGAATGTATTAAGACCAAATGGAGGAGGGACAAGATACACAATTTCACAACCACTCTTCAAAGGTTATAGAGTATTTGAGTTCTTCAGAGGTCATCACAGCCTTTTTAAACACCAAACAAACAAAAACATTATTGTTCCTAGAAGACAGATTACCTTGACTCAATGATTTCTTTGATATTCAGTTGCATGATCTAATTATGTCTACTTGAATCCTGAAGTTCTTGTTTCTGTTTTTAATCTGGTGATTTGAAAACAATTTCCACTGGGTTTGTTGGCTGACAAAGTGGGCATAAAACATAGCCATGGCCATTTTTATCCTTGACTTCTCAGAGTTAGTACAGTGGTACTTTGCATTCTTATTCGATGTATGTGTTACATCTTAAAAATCATTGATACATATTCTGGAGGCTTCTGTTTCCTCTCTAATACCTGCCCTGTACCAGCTTTGATCTCCTATGTTGATTCTAAATCATCAGAGTATCTTTCTTTATGAAATAGACATCCTGTTCATGAAGAAATGAACTCATTCTGGTTAAAGTTAACAGTTTTATAATAGTGAATTTAATTCATAGTAAGTATTTCAAGAACTTATTTCATATTTGAGAAAGAGACACCACTTAGAAACCAAAAAGCATTTGATTCTTCCCATTTGCTTATCTCAGTCACTCCATCAAGGAACTCCATGGGGTAGAGTACATATTTTGGAAGCTTCTTATTACCAAATTGTGAAATAAAATTATGAGTGTATCAAGGAAATATATCAGTACAATACCAGAACTAAAGACAGGAGGCAATGTAGCAAGTGGAAATATAATAGACTTTGGAGCCAGGTGACTCTCGGTTTGGAAATTGGCTCTATGACTCACTTAATATGCAATCTTGGGAAGGTAATTTTACATATTTCATATAACTGTGTTTCTTCAGACAGGAAAATTAGTGTCCATAATAGCTAAATTTTAATTATTACAAAAATTAACTTATATGTATATAATTATATATTACAGCAACTTACATATGTTATAAGGGTTAATTTATTATACATACATATGCACACATATATATGTATACACATGCATATTGTTGTAGTGTATGATATTTTATGTTTGATCAGTAACTTGCCTGAATCATTATAATTAGTGGTATACTTATAATTTGAATTACTTCAGACTGTGATCCTCAACCTCTTCAATGTGATAACAGTGAGACTGGGGATGAACTAATTCAGCCTACTTCTTAAGATTGTAAAGGGACTTCCAATCCAGTATTGAGTTCCGACTATGTGGTGGATTAATTATGGCATTTTAGGGAAACAATTTATGCAATTAGGGACAAGAAAAGTTATTACTGGATAAAAAGCTTATGATCAGGTAATCTAAAGTACAGTTAAGGTTATGAAGAATTAAGATAAGACATATTTATAAGATCATAAAATATCAGAAGAGATATAATCTGGTTTCTCTTTGCTGATTTTTATTATATTTACCTCATTATGTTACCTCAGAAATCAATATAATAGATAGAAAATGTTTCCATTATCTTAAATATAGGTCCACAATTTCTTCTTTAAAATGAACCATATATGTGCTTTAGGACTGAGAAAAATTTTAATATAATAAACCATAATATTAGACAGCAATTTTAACAAGTTTCCTGACACCTAATTTATGATATCTAATTTATATAAAGTTCAACCACTTAAAATGTATGATTCACACTTGAACTCAGGAGGAGGAAGTTGCAGTGAGTGAAGATCGTGCCACTGCACTCCAGCCTGGGCAACAGAGTTAAAAAAAAAGAAAAGAAAAGAAAAGAAAAGTATGATTCTGTGGTTTTTAGTGTATTTACAGAGCTGTGGACACTTTTATTCTAATTTTAGAACATTTCAATCATCCTAAAGAGAAAACTTGTATTCATTAGCAGTCATTTCCCTTCCCATCCCCGATACTTCACCCCTACTTTAACTCTAGGTAGCAATGATTTCCTACTGTCTGTCTACTAAGGATTTGCTATATCTACCTTATGTTTACTATGTCTAATTTTTATCTCAAAAGATTAGCTTAAATGAGATCATATGATATGTGGTCTTCTTTGACTTGCTTCTTTTACCTAGCACATTTTTAAAGATTATTCATTGTGGTAGCATATCTCAGTACTTTATTCATTACTTCATCAGCAGTGTTGAAGGACTGCCAAACTGTTTTTACAAAGTGGCTGCACCATTTTATGTTCCCATAAAAAATGTATGTATGTTCAATTATTCCACATTCTTGTGAATAGTAGTTATTGTCTACCTCTGTGAATATGGCCATCCAAGTGAGTGTGGTATCACAATGTGGTTTTGATTTGCATTTTCCGAAAGACGTAATTTTGCATATCTTCATGTGATTATTAGTCATTCATATATCTTCTTTGTAGAAACATATATGAAAATCCTTTGTTATGGATTATTTTTCTTTTATTATTGAGTTATATAAGTTATTTATATTTTCTGGATATTATTTCATTTATAGGTATATACTTTGCAAATATTTTCTCCCTTTTCATGGGTATTATTTCACTTTCTTTATGGTCTTCTTTGAGACAAAAAACATTTATTTTCGATAAGCCATCTTACCATCTTCTTTGTATTGCTTATGCTTTTGGTGTCATACCTAAGAAATAGTTTCCTAACTCTAGCTTAAAAATATTTACTTCTATGTTTTTGATAAGTATCTTATTGCTTTGGCTCTTAGATTTAGGCTCACGACTTACTTTTAGTTATTTTTTGTGTATGATATTAGGTATGGGACCCAATTCATTCTTTTGCATGTGAATATCCAATTGTCTCAGCACCATTTATTTAAAATATTACTCTTCTCCCATTACCTCAGTTACTTTGTCAAAAATCACTTGACCTGAAGAGTTAGGGTTTTCTCATGACTCTCAATTCTATTTCACAGATCTAAATGTCTATCTTATTATCTTTTTTTTTTTTTTTTTGCAGGGGGAGGTGGTAGTTAGGGGGATGGAGTCTTGCTCTGTCACCCAGGCTGGAGTGCAGTGGTGTGATCTCAGCTCACTGCAACCTCTGCCTCCCAGATTCAAGAGATTTTCCTGCTTCAGTCTTCTGAGTAGATGGGATTACAGGCTTGAGCAATCACGCCTGACTAATTTTTTTGTGTTTTTAGTAGAGATGGGGTTTCACCATGTTATCCAGGCTGGTCTTGAACTCCTGACCTCAAGTGATCTGCCCCCCTCAGCCTCCCAAAGTGCTGGGGTTACAGTCGTGAGCCACCGCGCGAGGTCCTAAATGTCTGTCTTTATGCAAGTATCACACTTTCTTGATATGGCAACCTCTAGCTGTGTTCTTTCTCCAAATTGTTTGGGCATCTGCTGTCCTTGCATTTGCAAGTGAATTTTAGAATCAGTTTGTCAATTTATTTAAAAAATCTGAGATTTCCATGGGAATTGTAATGAATCTTTAGATCAATTTGGGAAATATTTTCATCTTAACAATATTGACTCATCTGATCTGTGAACATGAGATATCGTTCAGTAGTATATTTTAAGATGTGATGCAAATTGTAGCAAACATTTAAAAATAGACATTAAAAATAAGGAATTCTTCATAAAACAAAAGCTAACAGGGTGCAAGGGGACTCCACAGAATGATAAAATATATTTGCAATATGTCTGACAACGAACTTCACATATCTAGAATGTATGAATATACGAAGAACCAGCAATCAAGACAGATAATCCAATAGATAAATGAACTAATATTGAATAAATACTTCAAAAACATGATATCTGAATTGCCAATAAATATATAAAAGGTGTTTAATAGTAGCCATTGGGGAGAAACAAATTAAAACCACTATGTGATACTACTTACAGGAATGACTAAAATGAAAAAGATGAAAATACCACCTTTTAGTGAAATTAAGAACAAACAGAACTCTGATCCTTTCTAAAGGAGAACAATCAGAACTCTAATATTGTTCAGATTCTAGTTTCAAATGGTCTAGCCACTTTCAAAGACAGTGCAGTACATTAACTAAAGCTGAACACATGCACATCCTATGACCAACAGTCCCATTTCTTGCCAGTGCCCATTAAAAGACATGTAAAAGAAAGTTCACAGTAGAGTTGTAATAGCTCAAAACTGGAAACTATCTAAATTACAATTAGCAGTGAAATAGATAAACAAATGGACTTACAGACACAACGGATATTTTATAACAATTTGAATGAATTACCTACAACTATACAAGTCATTATGAGTGAAACTCACCGAGAGAAGCCAAACACAAAGAGCACGTAATATATTATTCCAGTAGCATAAAATGGAATCAGAAAAATATCCAACCTATGCTAATGGAAATCAGCATAGATTACCCTTAGTAATATAATGATGCAATGGCAGTGACTGAAAGGGAACACGAGGGGCTTCTGAGGTGCTGGTAATTGTGTGTATATGTGTACATTTAACCAAATTATGCATGTTGTTAGGAACTTAATTTGTTCCCTCAATATTTATATGTTGAAATTTTAAACATATTCTATATATGTATACACACACACCCACACACATATATGCACACACATATATAAACACATATATCGGATATATACATATATATCTCCAACACAGAGAGAGAGACAGAGTCTTGCTATCACATAGGCTGGAGTGTAGTGGTGGGAACACGGCACGCTTCAGCCTTGACCTCCTGGGCTCAAGGGAGCCTCCCACCTCAGCCTGTTGAATAGCTGTGCCACCATGTCCAGCTAATTTTATTTTTCAATTTTTTTGTAGAGACAATGTCTCACTATGTTGCTCAGACTGTTCTCAAGCTGCTGGGCTCATACAATCCTCCCATCTTGGCCTCCCAAGGTGTGGGGATTGCAGACGGGAGTCACTGCATCCAGCCTTAAAATTATAAGCTGAAGTACCTCAGTATGTGTACCTATACTTATGTTTAGTATGTGTATCGCAATACCCCCAATTGTGACTGTATTTGTAAATAAAAACTTTAAAGAGGTAGTTAAGTTCAAGTGAAGCCATTAAGGTAGGCTTTAATCTAATATGACTGTTATCTTTACCATAAAAAGGAGATTAGATTAGGCAGGCACCACAGACACCAGGAAACAACACGAGCAGAGGAAAAACCATGCTAGGAAACAAGGAGAAAGCGACCACTGACAAGGCAAGGAGAGAGTCTTCAGAAGGAACCAATCTTGCCAGTGTCTTGATCCTGGACTTCAACTCTACAGAACTGTGAGTAAATAAATTACTATTTTTAATATACTCAATCAGTGGTATTTTGTTATGGCAGTCCTAGCAAGCTAATACATGTGCATAATATTCTTTATGTATATTAAACTGCATTTTACGTAATAAGTTTAATCTTCTTTTTACTTATTATGACACATATACCATTTACTATGTAATTCTTAAAAAAGTCTAGGACAACATTCCCTAACCCCATTAATAAATAACAAAACTTATGAATATTCACACGAAGTGAGATAAGTAAAGACTGTAAATAGCCTAAATTCCTTTTTTTTTTTTTTTTTTTTTTTTTTTTGTGGTCAGATTTAACTGCTAAATGAGTTTTGGCATCAAACTTAAAACTTTTAAAAGAATAAAAAAGAATTCCTTCCATTTTTAGAGCTTTGTAGATTTGGAAATGTGGAGGACTCATTGTGGGCCTGGTCTAAAATCATTTAAAAATAAATGTACAATAATGTCTATTTCCAAATGCTGTTCGTCAGTATAATAACATCAACTGCCTTCTCAAATAACTTTGGAATTTTCACAGTGTCGTTTGAACTACCAGGATCCTTAAAATGTTTTAGGCGCCTTGAGTTACAGCATAGTAAATATAAACACAAGGTCTTTGTGAGAAGACTTAGGGTCTACTGTGAGTCTTGTAGTATAATACAGTTAATATATTAAAAAGGCCAATAAAGTGAGGCTAAAAGAATAAAATAACTTATGAAGTATCATGAAATATGCCCCTGGAAATTAGACTCCTCTGAGTCCAACTTCAATTTCTAGTAAAACTACAGCTTTACCATAGAAGAGTATTGGGAATATTAAATAGGTTTAAATATATCATGAGTAAAACTTGATAGTCTTTTACTAGAATTATAAAATGGAACTGATTGAAAAATAAGACTTTTATCCTTATTCAAAATGTTACTTGATCATGCCTCAGAGAAAATGTTCTGATCTCACTTCAGGCTAAGGGAGACATGTTTCATCCTAAGCACCATTAATTAATAAACCCTCTGCTGCTTTCACTTTTATCTTACATGGTCAAATTCGTTTGATACTGAAAACAGTTTCTTAACTTTTATTTGCTGAACAACATGGTTTCTTATATAAATGAACAATTTCACAAATAAAATTGTTACTTCAATAAATTACCAAATGCTAGTATATGTCTCTCACAAACTGTGTAATTTACTTTTCTTTAGGGAGGGTAAGAAGGCACTGAACATATCTATGTAAAGACTACTCAAAAATAGGACTTATGTTAATGTGGGAGGAGACTGGCAGAAGTCTGGATTAAAGGAAGGTTCGACAAGAGAGCAATGATCTTTTGGAGAAGGAAGATGGTATTGTTAAGCTATCTTTGATATTGTTCTAGCCTTCAAAACTTGCTTTTAAAGCTCTGTCCTTCTTCAAACATGTATTCACAATAGGAATTTCTTAAATGACAAAACTGGTGAGTATATTCATGGCAATTTGTGACTTTTAGTTTTAAAAGTTGAGGTCAAGATTTAATACAGAAAATGTTAGAAAAACATGTGATTAGACAAAATCACACTGCATATTCTTCTCATATCTTTTAGTTTGGAACAATGATAATCTGGCAGAGATTTCCCTCAACACCTGGTAAGAGTAGATTACAAATAACTGAGTGAGTTGTGAAGTCAAAGAGTTCATCTTACAATGTGTGGAACACTAGGCAAATTTCTTACACCATATCTATAAGTGATGGAGTAACCATTATGTCTACTATGTACCACACACTGTGCTGAAATCTTACATACAACACCTTCAATTTATAAAGCAATGGATGTTCAGAATAATTAAGCATCTTGCCTACGTTCCCTAGCACGCCACTGGCAAACCTTGAATCCAAATCCAGATATTTCTGGCTTCAAAACTCATAATGAGAAAATAAATTAGGGGAATGATGTTATTTGAAAATGAACAGCAGTGTATGGGAGTTTTGAAATTATTAGTTTGGAGTAAATTCTAATAAAGTAGGCAAGAGTGAAAGTTCAGGTTCAAGAAGCTGATTCTGACGGATATTTGCTCACTAAAATAAATATTAGATCTTGTTGACCTTGAGAAATAAGATGATAATTGACATCTTCTTGAAGACAAGGATCATATTTTATTCTACTTTTTGTGATAACTTTTGGTTATTTAATGTGCCTGTGTAATAAAATGCCAGGCTATGAATAAAATCGTCCCTCAGTATCCACAAGGCGTTGGTTCCAGGACCCCCTTCCTAAATACCAAAATCCATTCTCAAGTCTCTTAAACAAAATGGCAAGTATTTGCATTTAACATATTCATCTCCTCCCGTATGTTTTAAAGAATCTCTAGTTATCTACAATACCTAATGCAGTCTAAATAGTATGTAAATAATGTTATACTGTATTTATTTGTATTATTTATTTTTTGAATATTTCAGTTTGCAATTTGTTGTATCTGTGGATGTGGAACCTGTGAATATGGACGGCCAATTGTATTTATTGAAGCACCTAGGCATGAGAATATATATCTATATGTATATATGGGAAAGTATATGTGTGTTTGTGTATATATATTTATGGACTATAACATTAAAATCCATATATAAAATATATGGATTATAAAAATAAGAGCATGACCGGGTGCGGTGACTCACGCCTGTAATCCCAGCACTTTGGAGGCGGAGGTGGGTGAATCACGAGGTCAGGACATTGAAACCATCCTGGCTAACACGGTGAAACCCCGTCTCTACTAAAAATACAAAAAATTAGCCGGGCGTGGTGGTGGGCGCCTGAAGACCCAGCTACTCAGGAGGCTGAGGTAGGAGAATGACGTGAACCCGGGAGGTAGAGCTTGCAGTAGGCCAAGATTGCGCCACTGCACTCCAGCCTGGGCAACAGTGAGACTCTGTCTCAAATAATAATAATAATAATAATAATAATAATAATAATGAGTATACCTCTTATTTTACATATGAAGAAACCAGAGTTCAGAGAGTTGACACGTCTACCTCAGGATTATTAAGTTAATGAGAGAAAATGCCCAGTTGAAAAAATATCTCATCTAACTTTAGGCCAGTATCGTGTCACCACTTTTTGGGCATTTGGTTTTGCATATTAAACATCAGGACGGTAGCTCCATGAACCAAGTGTTTCTTGTCCTGTTTCGATGACTAGGTTTCTAAAATATAACTCCAAGTTTTAATTTCACTTTCGGATTATGATTTTTCCAACTTCTCATTCTAGTTTGACGTTTTATCAAAGTATTGGTTCTTTAAAGTTCACAATAGTAGAGGAATACTCTTAATTAAAATACATTGAGCAGCAAATGTGCCAAAGGTGACAGAGGGAAAAGAAATTAAAAGTCAACAAAATAAAACTAAGATAGGGTTTCGATGTTATTTTGACATTTTCTCATATATTTGAAAGGTGACGATAAACCTCCCTTTCCCCTTTCTTCTTTTCTTTTTTGCTACCCTTCTTCTTTTCCATCTCTTTCTTTATTTTTCTTCCTTCTTTTCCTGCCTTCCTCCTCATTCTTAATTGTTTTATATATTATTTAAAGTGAATTATTTCCCAGGGATTTCATATTACCAAGTGCTGAATCCCTCCTCTCTGCATGAGATTGGCATAGATTCGTTTATTTAATTTAATCTTTGCCTGGTACTGACCATTCTGCTTTCTATTTCTATGTATTGGACTTTTTTTTTTTTAAAGATTTCATATGTAAGTGATAGTATGCAATATGTTTTTTTTTTTTTTTCTTTTTTTGGTATCTGGCTTGTTTCTCTTAGCATAATATCCTCCAGGTTTACCTATGTTCTTGCAAATAGCAAGAACCTTCTTTTAAGACTGAATAGTACTCTACTCTCCACTGTATGTACAGTCTCTCCTAAGTATGCATAGATGGTGGTTCCAGGAACCCCTACAGGCTAGAAAGATAAGCTTATTTTTAATTGCCATCTCTTCTACTACATTTTTCCTCTACGTTTTTAGATTGCTTCTCTAACGTTGGCCAACAACCCACAGTCTAGAAGACTCTAAAACATTGTGAAAACAGGAAGGTGTTTGCCAATCAATAATATTCTTATTTTTCTTTTCTAGTTTTCTTTAAGACAAAACAATACTATCTTAGTATGAATTACAAAGTAGGATTCAATAAAAGACTATGTAATATTCATATGTAAAGAAAATATTATTTTATATTTGTGATTAATATACATAATATGCTGCAATGTTTGAGATTGGCTCTATGATCTCTCATTTATAGATGCACTTTGCTTTGGAAAAATTGCTATATTTCATATCTTATGTTCTATTTGCATTTTATGTTTTTCCAAAATGCAAATTGATAAATGCAATGTTTTTACATTGTATTATTTCATTTGTTGCATGTCTTACTTATCAGGCCTTGACAATTTGCTCCTCAGTTCAAGAGACCAGTATAATAAAAGGAAGTAAGTTACATAATAAAATATTTATTTGGGCATAACACAAATATGTTTTTTATAATATAACTTTTAAAACTAATAATGTATTTTAAAGTAAATGTGACAATTTAAAAACACTAAAACACAATATATAAAAATGAAAAAGTACCAGTAAAATTAAATAATTATTCATGTCAATTTTACTTAGAACCGAGACATATAGGTTGTAGCTATAGTTGCCCTGAGGAGGCAATAACTAAATCTTAGGGTTGAAAAGAGCTCAGAGTCATTTAATGCTGTGATTTTTAAACTTTGAAAGCAAGTTTGATAGAATGTTATATCTAATGTGAACAAGCAGATGAAATTACAGCTACTGTTGTTAAAGTTATTCAGCTCATCTGTGAGTTTAGCAAATATTTATTTAGTAGTTCTACAAGAGTAAATGGCCATTGTTTTGGCATCCATGATGGGAAACTCATTTTCCCATCAGGGGAATTTCTCTTCACAATTTCTCTTCACCTTGCTGATATTTATTTGATAGATTTTCCAGAGTTTGACTATACTAACTTAAAGTGACACATTTCAAATGTGATCTAATTGTATTAAAATAAATTTTCTCCCATTGTGTTGCAGAATTTATGTTACTTAATGCAACAAAAAAGTTTAAGTATGTATTAACTTTTATTCGGCCAAAAATAATTTTATCAGTAACTATGTGGCTACTTCAAACAATATTCTCAATACCCTAACATTAAGAATATTAAGTTAAAATAAATGTCCCCATCTTTTTTACCTGTCATCACTTCCTCGATTTTAGTTTGCATACATATGCATATTTATAATGTGTATGTAAATATTTTTTGTAGTAGCTGTCAAAGTCATGATCCATGCTTTTGTGAAATCATCCTGAAACTAAAGAATGGGGTCTCCAAACCTGCACGTTGTGCACGTGTACCCTAGAACTGAAATTATAAATAAATAAATGAATAAATAAATAAAAGAATGGCATCTCTGTGATCATATCTTTATTGGCCAACTGCACCTTCATATACAGAACTAATAATCTGTGGGTAAACATCTAATCGTGGCTATCAGGATTCTTTACCAGTACTTTTTAGAAAAGATGTAGAAAAATAGGAATGTCTCCTCGCTGTTGCATATGCCATGTAAGAGTTGATGGCAGTACTGATATGAACTAGGAATTGACAGATGATCTGCAGTAAGAAAGAATGAAGTTGATATGGAGATGGAAGCAGCTGCCTGAGAAGAAAGAGAAAAAGAGAATGAGAGAGATAATACTTATTATCTGGTTCCACATGTCCATAATCCCTAAATGCATTTACTCATTCACATCTTGCCACAGGTTTGTTTCACATGAGAAAACTAAATGTTTTCAGCCAATTCCCTTCTCTTAATTAAGGAAGCTCAATCCAGCCTTTTGACCTCTAGAATCAAATGAAAAAATGACTAATGTTATGTATATAATTTTTTCTTTTCATACAAAATGTTATACTGTATGTATTGTTCTACTTTTTAAATCTTATTTGACAATGTAATATGAACATTATTTTATGTAGTTTAATTATTTTTGGCAGTCATTTTCAGCAGCCTTTTTATCTTGTTAGGTATTCTGACACTTTGAGCCTGTCCCTCCTGTTCTGTCATGTTCACCTTTCCATAATTCTACCACCCAAATTTGGTTGTTGTAATGTTATTCCTGGAAATAAAAAAGTAATATATTCTGAGGTTTACTATTATTTTGATTTCCTATTATTAAAAGTGGGCCCTTTTATATCACAGAAACTGCAATCTTTAAACAGCTCTCTGTGTGTCATTTATACAGCTAATAACTCAAGCTCAATATAAGGTATAAAATAATGAATCAAAAGTAAAATAAATATAAACAGTCACAACAATAATGGCAGTTACCACTTCTTGAATGTTTACTCTATGCCAAAAGTGTATGTTTTTATAACATGCATTAGCTTGTTTTAATATTCAGAAAAATGTCTACTAGAAATTATCATTTTATTTTATAGTCAGGACACTAATCCTAAAGATGTTATTTTCTTAGTCCGGAGTCTGAGAGATTATGACAGAAATGGTGTTCAATCCAATGTCTGACTACACATGTTTATTGAAAGAATGTACAATGAATTAAGATAGGAGGCATCAGACATCTCTGAAATGAATTCTAGATGACAGATTATTTAACAATAAATTAGAAATTTTAGAATAAATCCAATTTAGGGTGACAAAGGGAAATTCAATTTTTAATATAGTAAAAATCTGACACTGTTTACCACTAAGTTTGGAATCAAGACTAGTTCCTAAACAAATTTAAATGGCATCATTGCCATTTGCTGGAAGCTCGATGAAGCTGTCATTAATTTAGTCAATACCTTGGGATCAATATTTTAAATATAGTATAATGGATTAATTTTGAATATTATATTTTGTCAAAGATAGAGCAATTTTGCCTTTAACATTATATTTGTGTCTACTATATTACATTATTATTGTTTATTATACACCTATTTTGGCCCTGATGAGACAAACTATATTCCACTTTTTAGTGAGATTGAGGAATTTTTGAACTGATCAAGAAAGGAGATATAATCATAAGGTGGCAGAAGGCTGCAACAAGTTTTCTTTAAACTACATTTTGACAGGTTTGCATGGGAGCAAGGGAAGTTTCCCACAGGATGAGACCTTTAGAGGCTATGGGATGGGGGCCACTACTCAAAAGGGGAGGAGGGTAAGTGAACTCCAGGAGGCGGAGGAATCAGAGAAAGGTGTTATGTATCTAGGTGATGTCACTCAGCAGCATGGCAGGGAGTCTCTGGGTCAGAGTGCTCCAAAGAGCAGCAGCAGTTTTGGGATTTTATAAGCCTGAGGTTTATTTTATCTGTGGCTAGCAGATGTTGGGTTCAGTTTTACAGTATATTCAAAGCAGACAGGCTCTACATGGCTAAAAATCTGCTTATTTGGGCTATATTTAAAACATTAGATTGATTTAAAAATTTCAACTTTGTGCTGGCAGGATTATGAGTTAATGGATCTTGCCTGCTGTGAAGAAGAAAAAAATATTGGGCCAATATAGAAGGTCATCTTTGGCTCATGTGTATAACACCTTGGACCACTTTTCTCAGTCTTTCATGTATCTTAATTTTACAAAGAGTTTATAGAAAATGCTTTATTCAAAGAGAGTAGATATATACCTATATATAATCCATAAATTAGATTTAGTCAGTGTTCTGTTTCTCTCTCTCTCTCTCTCTCTCTCTCTGACACACACACACACACACACACACGAACACGAACACACAGAAGGAGATAACAATAGCGAACTGTTTTATGAGTACACTGTGAAATTAATTACTGGTTCAGAAAGTCTAAGGAAAAAAATAAGGCATTTCTTTACAATTGCTGCAGTATATAAAGTGGACATATATATTCAACATGAGAGCTTGAGATTTTGAACTAAAATTTATAGCATCACTTTGAGAGACCTAAAATGAACACATCTGTGATTGTGTAGGACCACTAGAATATTTGTGCCTCTGTTTTCATACCCAGCTTTATATGTGCATGAGATATGTCATTGGGCAAAATTTTAAAAAATGTAATAAATACAGAAAGTAATATTCAGCAATACATTTGGAAATTACAAAAAGCAATGCAGTGTAATAAAAGTATAGTTTTGGACTTTGATAAATTGGCTTTAAGTCTTGGTTTGGCCACTTTTCTGTCTGTAGGATTTGGATAAAGAAGTTACATTCTATGAGCATTGGTTTTCTAATGTGTAAAATATAGCTTATGATCAAATATAGCATTGTTAAGAGGTATAGATGTAATAAAGTACAGTAAGAACATGACTAGATAATTCCAGAAGAGGTGGTAGCTAACAAAAGTCAACAATTATCAAGCACTTATTATGTACCAGTTATAAACTCAGTTTATGAATGAACATATTTAATTCTCAAAACTGTGTGATGAATTGATGAGCCAGGGTTTGAACTCAAGTTAGTTTTGCTGTAGAGTGTGAATCTTAACCAAAATGTTATTTTTTCTTGAGTGAAAAAATTAACATTTATTTTACAGTAAAGAAAATAAAGAGCATACAATTTTAAAAAAACCTAAAAATATCAAACAAGTGAAATAGAATTAAAGGTGAAAATAAAATGTCACATGTGTTCATGGTTTCCACCCACATCAAAGAATAACTGCCAGATATTACATGTGGAAAAATCCAAAAGAGGAATTGCATATTGAGTCACACTTCCCAGTATAGAAGAAGTACAGTGAGTCCTGGCAGATTGGAAAACAAAATAAATTCTTAAGATTCCTCCAATGATAGCAAGATTGTCTGGAAAAAAGCAGATGTATGTAGGCTCTATGAAGGTATCAAAACTTGTCTTAGAGCTAATTATTCTAGGAAGCCCGTTGGAAAAGCAGTTACTCTGCTTGTATTTTTTTCTTTTATTCTCTGGAATCAGTTTTCTGACTGGAAGGGGTGAGGTGTACAGATAATTTTACTTTCCAACTACAGAAAAGATGTATGTGGGCAAAGAAAATCATGCATTTAACTACATGAGTGCAGCCCATCAACTACACAGCCTGTGACCATAACCAGATATCTCCCCAACATGGTAGCTCTTCCTAGCCAAGAGATCAAATCAAAACTCTAGTGGCATTTTCCTATCTCTCACAGAACAGGCTAAGCTTCCCACCTGGAGTAGACCCCGAGCTTAGAACTCATAAAATTTTTTTTAATTAATTAATTAATTTATTTTTATTATTATTATACCTTAAGTTCTAGGGTACATGTGCATAACGTGCAGGTTTGTTACATACGTATACTTGTGCCATGTTGCTGTGCTGCACCCATCAACTCGTCAGCACCCATCAACTGGTCATTTACATCAAAAAATCAAACAAAACCCCAAAGTACAAAGTTTCTACAAAACTTTTATCCCTCTCCTGACAATATTTATGATGGTGGCATTAGTGAATTTTACTGGAAAAAACATTCCGAAAACTATCCAGCTGGAAATGTAAGCTCACTTCCAAAGGATAAAGCAGTCGAGATGAGATTAGGATAAATTTACTGACAAAACACATACACACACACACACACACACACAATATTTTTATTGTTTGCATTGCAAAAGGCAATGTGCCAGGAATTACAAATCTAACCAAATTGCCACTGCATGTCAAGGCGTATCAGGCGACGCTAAGAAGTGATGCATGCCATTTTAATTTATATTCTGCTAGCCAAAGTAAGTCATACAGCCACAACCAACTTCCAAATGGAAAGCAAGAACAATCCTCCCACGTTTCTGGAAAAAGAGGGGAATTATATGCCTCTCCCTCTTCTCTCTCTTTCTCTATATCTTTTTTATCTTTTTTTTTCTTTCTCTTTTTCTCCTTCCTTTCCTCTCTCCCTCCCTTCTCTTGCTGTCTCTTTCTACTTCTTAAAAAAAGGTTTATTGACTTTCTAAATCAATATTTAGACAAGTTCAGATATGCCATGTTTTTTTTAAATTTTATTATAAAACAAAAGAAAAAATCTACCTTTTATTTTTTATATTTATTTATGTATTTATTTGTTTGTTGTGTGTTTGTTTGTTTTGAGATGGAGTTTTGCTCGTTGCCCAGGCTGGAGTGCAATAGTGCGATCTTGGCTCACCGCAACCTCCGCCTCCCAGGTTCAGGTGATTCTCCTGCCTCAGCCTCCTGAGTAGCTGGGACTGCAGGCATGTGCCACAACACCCGGCTAATTTTGTCTTTTTAGTAGAGACAGAGTTTCTCCATGTTGGTCAGTCTGGTCTTGAACTCCCGACCTCAGGTGATCTGCCTGCCTTGGCCTCCCAAATTGCTGGGATTACAGGCATGAGCCACTAAGCCCAGCTGAAAACAATCTATCTTATAGTTAGATTCTAAATCATGGTGGCTTGCTACGATGTTATCAGATATGGCACTGTTATGTTACATTCAAAAAGCATTTAATATCTATTATGTGTACTGCAATATGTTAAGTGGCATTGTGAAAATAAAACATGTATGATGGTAAGCTTTCTATTCTTTTTATATTTCCTTTTGGATGTGGTCCAAGGAAACTATTCTGGAACATGGTTTCATGAGGTGATTTTAAAATAATTTTTAGTGGTGGAAATGTTCCAGACCTCTCCTATAATTGATCATTTATTTGTAATATGGTATTCTTGTTTTTAGCAAACAGTAATCTGTGATCACAGATATGATATCTGACTTCTCACAGAATGAACTGTAAAAATGAATGCACAGAGAAAAATAATTTATCTATATTCACATTTCATTGTAAGTGTGAATATAATCTCGTTAACATTTACTTTCCTCATTTATTCATGGAAACAATAGACTTGCATATATTGTGAAAATTAAATGGGATACTGTATATCAAGCACTTACCATACTGCTACATTGTGATGGTTCCTGCTTCCCCTTCACCTTCTGCCATGATTGTAAGTTTCTGAGAACTCCCAGCCATGCAGAACTGTGAGTCCATTAAACCTATTTGGCTTGTGAATTACCCAGTATCGAGTATTTCTTTATAGCAGAGTGAAAATGGACTAATACACTTTTAATCAAAATAAGGATATTTCTCTATTAAACTTGAAATCTTTTAGGTAAGTGAACACCTTTTAAAAGTAATGTTTACAAAGGAGAAAATAACATATAAACCGAAAGCACATGAACAGTCTATAGAAGATGAAAAATTATTTTAGAAAAAGGTGGACATTTCAAAAAACATTTTCCCCACTTTGAAAGAATTGAAGAGTATGTGGACGAGGAAAAATTGGTGGGAGCACAGGGAGGGGGGAAGATTGAGAAAGAGCAAAATAGAATAAGCTAAAAAATATTAAAGAACACAATTTAAGAAACTATGATCGATAAGAAAGAAAAAAAGGAAACCCATAAGCATAATTTTTATTTCTAAAACCACAAAATAACTAATGAACTAAAAAAAATTCTAATATAAAAGGATAAGACTTTCTTGAAATAAAGGAATACACCAGAAGCATGTTTTGAGACAAGGAAGGTATGAAAAGGATTAGGAAATTTTCCGAGATAAAAACAGTGGGGGAGTGAAATGGGAACAGAAATGGAAGGAAGCCAAACAATAATATGATACCTAGTAAAATACCAGAAGAGGAAAACATGGTCACAATCCCATAAAACAGCTCTGGAGAGAATACAGCTCATGAGTGAGAGTTGTCCCAGTCAGAGGCAAGGGAACTATAATATTTGTACTCTGCATGCATCCGTCTTTGTTTAACAGCTACTCCCAGGCAAGGTGGGGATATAAATTCTAAGAACTTGTAGTTTTCCAAGAGCAGGGAAAATGAATCTGATGGCCTGAGGACAGCACTCTAACAGAGAGACTCAAATGCTCACTGTTGTGTGTGATGCACCCTAGGAGTCGATGTGTAGAAAAATGGTAAAGGTATTTGAGACGATATAGGTGTAACAGCATTTTCCATAACAGGAATCTTTAGACTGAAAAGATACGCCAAGCTCCAAGACACCTTGGTAGAAGATAATCAACAAAATGACATAATCTGTTATTTTTTTAAATTAAAAAACAAAGAAAAAGAGCATGGTCCCCAAATACAAAAAGCCAATTACTTGTTAGTGAAACAACAACAAATCAATTGGACTTTAAAGCTTTTTCCATATGATTCACTAATCAACCATAGAAGATTCATTTTCCAGGTCTGCGAAAGTTTTAGACAGAAAATATGACTGAATAATTTTATTCCCAGCTAAGTTATTATCAATTTCATATTAAACTTAATAAAACATTGTGTCTGGAATACAACTAGAGATATATCAAAATAATGATGATGATAAAAATAATAATATTGTACTGCCATATTGGAGAAACTGTGTTAAAAATGTGACAATGTACAGGAAAAGTATTTAGATATAAAACTATACATAAAAATGTCTAGGAATTTTGTGCATAAATCAAAATATAAGTGTCTTAAATACTGACAATGTAATAAAAATGAGTGAGATTATCTGAAAAAATGATGGAGGGAAAATGACAGAAATGTGTAAGTGTGCTAATTTCCTTATATTTCATAGAAGAATCAACATGAACTGTCCAAAATGCAAAAGTTATAAAAGAAAGATTTGTATCTGTAAGCTACATTATTAATAATAAGTGAAAAGTCCCAGGTATAGAATCATATAAAAAGAAAACTAATGAAATTTTGTTGAAGAATCAAATAATTTGTGAATAGCAGCTATTTTTTCAGCAATGGAGGGAGACAGGGTGGTGGAATGGAAGAGGAAGGAATTTAATTTTCATTTTATCTCCTGTACTATGTAGATTTTTACATGTTCATGCATTATTTTAAAAAGTAAAAACTGTAGATACACTTATTCTACATTGTTTTGTTATGACAGCATTACACATGAGAAAAAATACTGGAGCAGAATATTTTGGAGTATTCTTTCCAAACACCTCAATGCTCATAATGTTACTCTTTAACATTTTGGGAAGTCTTCTTTTGGAATGGTCGTTGTAGGAAATCTTTTTTCTTCTCGAGATTATTAAAAGTTTTAGAAAGAAATTAATGTTGCATACTCAGAGAATTCTATTTCAATAAAAGTTTTGTTACTTGTTGCCTGAAGTAGTTACTTCTGAATTTCCAATTTGAAAAATATATATATATATCTCATGGGACTTTTTTAGCACCTCTTGACACTGATGAATATCATATCTAACTCTAGATTTCAAGAGGAATCAGTCTACCAAGGTTTTACATATCGTACAGCTTATATAAAAACTTTGTAGTTGTTTCACATATCTTCATAGGTTTTGAAGAATTTCATCTTTGCACATAGAAATTATGGTTCAGTAAAAATGTAGAATTTTCCATTTAATAATGGACTTATTAATTATTATTAATATTAATATTATTTGAGTTCTGGGGTACATGTGCAGAAAGTGCAGTTTTGCTACATAGGTATACACATGCCAAGGTGGTTTGCTACACCCATCAACCGATCATCTACATTAGGTATTTCTCCCAATGCTATTCCTCGCCTAGCACCCCACCCCCCAAGAGGCGCCCGGTGTGATGTTCCCCTCCCTGTGTCCATGTGTTCTTCTTGTTCAACTCCCACTTATGAGTGAGAACATATGGTGTTTGATTTTCTGTTCTTGCGATAGTATGCTGAGAATGATGGTTTCTGGCTTCATCCATGTCCCTGAAAAGGACATGAATTCATCCTTTTTATGGCTGCATAGTATTCCATGGTGTATGTTTGCCACATTTTCTTTATCCAGTCTATCACTGATGGGCATTTGGGTTGGTTCCAAGTCTTTGCTATTGTGAATAGTGCCGCAATAAACATATATGTGCATGTGTCTTTATAGTAGAATGATTTCTAATCCTTTGGGTATATACCCAGTAATGGGATTACTGGGTCAAATGGTATTTCTAGCTATAGATCCTTGAGGAATCGCCACACTGTCTTCCACAATGGTTGAACTAATTTACACTCCCATCAACAGTGTAAAAGCCTTCGTATTTCTCCACATCCTCTCTAGCATCTATTGTTTCCTGACTTGTTTTTGTTTTTATTTTTGTTTGAGATGGGGTCTCACTCTGTCGCCCAGGTTGGAGTGCAGAGGCCGGATCTCAGCTCACTGCAAGCTCCGCCTCCCGGGTTTATGCCATTCTCCTGCCTTAGCCTCCCAAGTAGCTGGGACTACAGGCACCCACCACCTCGCCCGGCTAGGTCTTTTTTTTGTATTTTTTAGTAGAGACGGGGTTTCATCATGTTAGCCAGGATGGTTTCCTGACTTTTTAATGATCGCCATTCTAACTGGCGTGAGATGGTATCTCATTG
Source organism: Papio anubis (assembly GCF_008728515.1). Taxonomy (NCBI): domain Eukaryota; kingdom Metazoa; phylum Chordata; class Mammalia; order Primates; family Cercopithecidae; genus Papio; species Papio anubis. The sequence continues at coordinate 78,232,007 of NC_044984.1, forward strand.
TAGTTTTGATTTCCATTTCTCCGATGACCATTGATGATGAGCATTTTTGCATATGTCTGTTGGCAGCATACATGTCTTCTTTTGAGAAATGTCTGTTCATATACTTTGACCACTTTTTGATGGGGTTGTTTTTTTTCTTGTAAATTTGTTTAAGTTCATTTTAGATTCTGGATGTTAGACCTTTGTCAAATTGGTATAGTGTAAACATCGTCTCCCGTTATGTAGGTTGCCTGTTCACTTGGATTATAGTTTCTTTTACTGTGTGGAAGTTCTTTCGTTTAATTAGATCCCATTTGCCAATTTTGGCTTTTGTTGCCATTGCTTTTGGTGTTTTAGTCATGAAGTCTTTGCCCATGCCTATATCCTGAATGGTGTTGCCCAGGTTTTCTTCTAGGATTTTTATGGTTTTAGGTCTTACTTTTAAGTCTTTAATCCATCTTGAGTTAGTTTTTGTAGAAGGTGTAAAGAAGGGATCCCGTTTCAGTTTTCCACGTATGGCTACCCAGTTTTCCCAACATCATTGATTAAATAGCTAATCTTTTCCCCATTGGTTTTTTGCATCAGGTTTGTCAAAAATCAGATGGTTATAGATGTGTGGTGTTATTTCTGAGGCCACTGTTCTGTTCCATGGGTCTATATATCTGTTTTGTTACCAGTACCATGCTGTTTTGGTTACTGTAGGAGAAATCCACAAAAATGGGGAGAAGCCAGCACAAAAAGGCTGAAAATTCCAAAAACCAGAAAGTCCATTCTCCTCAAAATGTTCACAACTCCTCGCCAGCAAGGGAACAAAACTGGATAGAGAATGAGTTTGACAAATTGACAGAAGTAGGCTTCAGAAGGTGGGTAATAACAAAATCCTCCAAGCTAAAAGAGCATGTTCTAACCTAATGCAAGGATGCTAAGAACCCTGAAAAAAGGTTAGCAGAATTGTTAACTAGAATAACCAGTTTAGAGAAGAACATAAATGATCTGATGGAGCTGAAAAACACAGCATGAGAACTTCATGAAGCATACACAAGTATCAATAGCTGAATCGATCAAGCGGAAGAAAGGATATCAGAGATTGAAGATCAATTTAATAAAATAAAGCAAGAAGACAAGATTAGAGAAAAAAAATAAAAAGGAATGAACAAAGCCTCCAAGAAATATGGGACTATGTGAAAAGACCAAACCTACATCTTATTGGTGTATGTGAAAGTGATGAGGGGAATGGAACCAAGTTGGAAAACACTCTTCAGGATATTATCCAGGAGAACTTCCCCAACCTAGCAAGATAGGCCAACATTCAGATTCAGGAAATACAGACAACATCACAAAGATACTCCTCGAGAAGAGCAACCCAACACACATAATTGTCAGATTCATAAAGGTTGAAATGAAGGAAAAAATGTTAAGGACAGCCAGAGAGAAAGGTCAGGTTACCAACAAAGAGAAGCCCATCAGACTAACAGCAGATCTCTCTGCAGAAACCCTATAAGCCAGAAAAGCATGGGGGCCAATATTTAATATTCTTAAATAAAAGAATTGTCAACCCAGAATTTAATATCCAGACAAACTAAGCTTCATAACCGAAGGAGAAATAAAATCCTTTACAGACAAGCAAATGCTCAGAGATTTTGTCACCACCAGACCTGCCTTACGAGAGCCCTGAAGGAAACACTGAGCATGGAAAGGAATAACCTGTACCAGCCACTGCAAAAACATATCAAATTGTAAAGAACATTGACACTATCAAGAAACTGCATCAACTAATGGGCAAAAGAACCAGCTAGCATCATAATGACGGGATCAAATTCACACATAACAATATTAACCTTAAGTGTACAAGGACTAAATGTCCCAATCAAAAGACACAGACTGGCAAATTGGATAAAGAGTCAAGACCCATCAGGGTGCTCCCTTCAGGAGACCCATGTCACGTGCAAAGACAAGCATAGGCTCAAAGTATAAAGATGGGGGAATATTTACTAAGCAAATGGAAAGAAAAAAAAAACAGCAGGAGTTGCAATCCTAATCTCTGATAAAAGACTTTAAACCAACAAAGATCAAAGAGACAATTCAATTATATAATGGTAAAGGGATCAATGCAGCAAGAAGAGTTAACTATCCCAAATGTATCCAATACAAGAGCACCAAGATTCATTTTAAAAACCTCCTAGAGACCTACAAAGAGACTTAGATTCCCACACAATAATAGTGGGAGACTTTAACACCCCACTGTCAATATTAGACCGATCAATGAGACAGAAAAGTAACAAAAATATTCAGGAGTTAAACTCAGTTCTAGACCAAGTGGACCTAATAGACATCTACAGAACTCTCCACCCAAAATCAACAGAATATACATTCTTCTCAGCACCATATGGCACTTATTCTAAAATTGATCACATAATTAGGAGTAAAACATTCCTCAGCAAATGCAAAAGAATAGAAATCATAACAAACAGTCTGTCAGACAACAGTGCAATCAAATTAGAACTCAGGACTAAGAAACTCACTGAAAACTGCACAACTACATGGAAACTGAGCAACCAGCTCCTGAATGACTACTGAGTAAATAATGAAATGAAGGCAGAAATAAATAAGTTCTTTAAAACCAATGAGAATGAAGACACAACGTACCAGAATCTCTGGGACACATTTAAAACAGTGTGTAGAGGGAAATTTATAGCACTAAATGTCCACAAGAGGAAGCAGGAAAGATCTAAAACTGACACTCTAACATCACAATTAAAAGAACTAGAGAAGCAAGAGCAAACACATTCAAAAGCTAGCAGAAGGCAAAAAATAACTAAGATCAGAGCAGAACTGAAGGAGATAGGGACACAAAAAAGCCTTAAAAAAATCAATGAATCCAGGACCTGGTTCTTGGAAATGATCAACAAAATAGACCATTAGCCAGACTAATAAAGAAGAGAAGAGAGAATAATCAAATAGACAGAATAAAAAATGATATAGGGGATATCACCACTGATCCCACAGAAATACAAATTACCATCAGAGAATACTAAAAACACCTCTATGCAAATAAACTAGAAAACCTAGAAGAAATGGATGAATTCCTGCACACATACTCCCTCCCAAGTCTAAACCAGGAAGAAGTCGAATTCCTGAATAGACCAATAACAAGTTCTGATATTGAGGCAGTAATTAATAGCCTACCAACCAAAAAAAGTCCTGTGCCAGATGATTCACAGCCAAATTCTACCAGAGGTGCAAAGAGGAGCTGGAACCATTCCTTCTGAAACTATTCAAACAATAGAAAAAGATCTACTCCTCCCTAACTCATTTTATGAGGCCAGCATCATCCTGATACCAAAACCTGGCAGAGACACAACAAAAAAGGAAAATTTCAGGCCAATATCCCTGATGAACATCAATGTGAAAATCCTCAATAAAATACTGGCAAACCGAATCCAGCAGCACATTAATGATGGACTTCTTAATCTCAAAGTGTCTGTCAGGAAAAATCAATCAGTATTGAAATATTCACAATATAATGACAAGTGTAGAGAAAACAAGTAAACTCTCCACTTTAATTCTAATAAATTAAGCTGTACTAGAGCAGTGGTCTCCGGTAGGTAAAACCATAATATTAAGTAACCTTTTAATTTACTCGCATGCAGTTTAGGATTGTTTCAGGAAGGTGGGGTAAGTGGGGAGTAGATGGAGATGCTCTGTTTTACACAGCCATTCAGAGACTCAGGCTGAAAAAATTTGTTCTTCATTATTACCTGTTTTTCATGGCCTTAAACATGCAATCCCAGTGAACTTGAAGGGCAAAAAAAAAAAAAAAAAAAAAAGAAAAGCATCCATGCAGTTCTTATTGTCTAGGTCTGAAGGTAGCCAACATCACTGTATCTAAATATTTACTCGTCATTCAGATGTCTACACCCAATGTGATCAGAGGTTTAATTATGTATCTAGTTAAACTATGTATCTATGTCAGATTTAAAAACCTCCACACATTTCCACAGCCTCTCCCATTCAGTGGTGGAGTCTTTTCCCCCTACGCCTTGAATCTGATCTTGTACGAATGACTTGATTTAACTAAAAGAATATGAGACAAGTGACTTAGCAGATTTTGAGCTTTGGACTGAAAAAAAACTTGCACCTTCTGCTCTCTCCCTCTTGGAATATTGCCAAGCTTGAGAATCAGTCTAAAGCTAACCAACAGCCTACCAAACACCAAATATATGAATAAGGCCATCCTAGTGAAGCAGGATATTTTCCTGACCCCTTCACGGGATGCATGAAGGGGTTGCCTCATTTACTCAGCCCGCAGAAGCAACTGCTTCTATGAGGGCAAGTGCAAGTGAAGGAGGTGAGAACTGGAACGCTGGAACTAGCCGGCCATTTCAGCGCAAACTCCACTCACTCAGACCTACTGCACTCCACACTTCATGGGAGGGAGCACACAGGTGAGTGGGTGCAGGAGGCAGAGTGAGTGATTTGGGGCACCGGCAGGAGAGAACTGTGCACAGACCCTGTGGCAATGTCTTGGAGGGGGTACCCATAACTCCTGAAGTCCTGAAGTCCCAGAGGGAGCGTTACGGTGCTCTTACAGCTCTACTGTCTATGGATGGCTTAAGTGTTAACAGCTCAGTGGACCCTCTGCCTTTTCGCATGAGGTGACTGCTTTCCATTAGTGAAGGCAAATTGTCAGTGTGACATCCTTTTGCATCCACACCTGTGGTTCCCAAGTTCTTGTCCGGTGTCCAGGATAAATGAGATCACACAAATGAATTGAAGGATGGTAAATGCAGGGGATTTTATTGGTGATGGAGATGGCTCTTAGCCACACGGGGAGCTGAAGGGGACAGGGCAGGAAGATAATCTTCCCCTGAAGTCTGGTCGCCTTCAGCTAGATTTTTCCCTGAAGTTACACCATCAAGCTGTCCCTCTGAAGTCAAGCCACTTATCTTTGACATCCAGCCTTAGTATCCAACATCCAGCTGCTTCTCTCGCTCTCTACTGCCTGAGTCTGGAGTTTTCATAGGCACAGGATGTGGGGTGGGGCAGGCCATGGGTGGTTTTGGAAAAGGCAACATTCAAGCAGGAAAATAGGGATATAAGTTCTCACTTTGGGTCGCAGTCTCAGGCTTGAGAGTAGGGTTTGTTGAAGACCTACCCTTTTCTGCTTAGAATTTCTCTGCCTCCTGTCCCTGTCACTAGATCATCCACTTCCAGAAGGTCTATCAGGTGACTGCAAGTGCTGAAGTAAGTTCAACCCAAGCCCATAAAACCTCAGCTAAACCCAGCCCGCAGAATTGTGAAAAAAACAATGACAAATGTTTATGTGAACCATTAATTTGGGGTAGATTTTTAGATAGGAAAGATAACACATTCAGTGCCTATGAAGAAAAATATTTTGGCAAACAGCTAGTGCTTTTGTGGAACTGTCTTTGTGGTAAAGATCTACACTTTCATAGGTTTTCATTATTTTCCAAGTTTTTTTTTTTTTCTTTTTTAGATAGGGTCTCACTCTGTCACCCAGACTGGAGTGCAGTCGCACAATCACAGCTCACTGCTGCCTTGACCTCCAGGGTTCAATTGATCCTCCCAAGTAGCTTGGACTACAGGCATGTCCCATCATGCCTGGCTAATCCAAGTTTCTTAATGGCAAATATTAGCATGTCCTTATGATTTTCAGTTTTATTAAATGCCTAGGGCAAATAATTTTAAAGAAAGATGGGGTTGTTTCTTAGTTTAGAATATTTATAAATCTATACTCTGCCACATAAAGAGTGTTCAAAGCTGATGCATATAGCACTTGCTGTTCACAAAATCTCTTTTTTCTGCCTTAAATTTTTACACTTTAGTAAGAATCAGAGGCAATCGAATAATGCTTTTAATTGAAGGTTATATATTCAGAATGTGCACACTTGACAAAATATTTCCAATTTCAAATTCACAAAATGAAAATCTAACCAATAATAAATAAGAAGAGATAATAAGATGTAAGGAAAAAGAAAGTTGACAAGATTATGTGATGCACTAATCTCTATACATCTTTATTAAATACCCTAGATATTTAAGCACTATACAGTGAATACATTTTCCAAAACAATATCAGATATACACATGTATGTATATGGACTACTTGTCAGAATATTTGAACTCAGAAAAATCTAACATAGTCGTTCTTAGGTCTAAATATTTTGTTTCTTATGTAATATATGCTTCATTGTCATATCTTTGCTTTGAACTATATAATAGAGTTTATATCTTGCACCACAATTTCCAGCCTATCTGGGAAATAATCTCAATTTTTTGCAATAAGAAAAATGAGAATACAATTACTTTCCTACCTAATGTATAACTTATACATTATACAAAGCACAAATTTTGTATAATGTATTATATAATAATGTATATTATACAAAATATAAGCTAATATATAATTTCTAGACTAAAATTCATATATATTCTTCAGTTAATTTTTGTATGTTTAGAATACTTTTCAAGATAGCTATTTATAAGTTCTAATATGATAAAATTTCTTCTTTGCTTTGTTTTAATAAATGATTAGGTTTTGCAAATGATTCATGTTGCAACAGTATAAAATCCATATCATTCTGTGAGCTACATTAGTTCATTTATATAATTGTCCATTTTCTTTTGACCTTTCCATTATAAAAATTGTTTCAACAAACATAAACATTGTGATCTTATAGATGAAAGTTTATTAATTAAATGTATAAGTTTATCTAAAAATTAACTGAATGGGCAAAGTAAGTAGGATTGTATTAATGTTGGCTTTATCAGTACAGTTTGTACTTTAAAAATGGTCATTTAAGGGTATGAAAATGGATTTGCTCAATGGAGCATTTTGATGAGGAGAGATTTCATGACATATAAGAGACAATAAAGATGTTAGTTTCCTTTTTCACTCTAAGTACATTTTGGAAGTACAGAAGCAAAGGTAAATCTGTTTTTCTGCTACAGGGCTTCCTTCTCAAAGATTATGTTAATATCTTATGTGAATTTTCAAAGGTGTGGGGTGATATGCATTATTTCCAGATATGTATGACTATATAACCCATTCTCAAGAAAGATCTAATTGGATTAGTGTCCATCAGAAAATACTTTGGGAAGATGTAGTTAAAAATTAAAAATGATTTGCAACGCAAATCTAGATAAATTTTGTGTACACATGTAGATAGAGTATGGAATCCTAAGACATTGAAGGCTCAGAAGGGTGGGAAGTCGGGGGCGGGGGGGATAAAGCATGAAAAATTACTTAATGGATACAATGTACATCATATGGGTGACAGTGACACTAAAAGCCCAGACTTCTTCCCTATGCAATATATCCATGTGAAATAGTTTGGATATTGTCCCCTCAAAATTTCCTGTTGAAATGTGCTGCCCAGTGTTTGAGATGGGGACTGGTGTGAGGTATTTGGGTAATGAGGGCAGATCCCTTATGAGTGGCTTCGTGCCATAATGAGTGAGTGCCCTAGCTCTGTTAGTTACTACAACATCTGATTAGTAAAAAGATCCTGGCACTTCCTCCCTTCTCTCTTTCATTATGTGACACACACGCTCCCCTCTTCACCTTTCTTTATAATTGGAAGCTTCTTGAGGCTCTTGCCAGAAGCCAGTGCTGGTTCCATGCTTCTTGTACAGTCTGCAGAACCATGAGCCAAATAAACCTTTCCTTATCAATTAACTACCGAGATTCAGGTATTCCTTTATAGCAAGGCAAACGGACTAACATACCATGTAACAAAACTATATTTGTACCCTGTAAGTTTATACACATAAAAATAAATACAATAAAATAAAATTGGAAAGAGTGTCACAGGCAGATGGCACAGCCAGAGTCAATATCCTAAGACATAGCATGCTGGACTTGTCAGAAGGACTCTGGGGAGGACAGAGTGGCTGGAGCAGAGTGAGGTGGGGGTAAAGTCATGGCAGATGAGGACCAGATCCTTTTAATTTTTCCTTTTGGTAACAGCTTTATTGAGACATAATTCACATATCACATAATTCACCCACTTAAAGCATACAATTCAATTGTATCAGTATATTCAGTTATTCAACCATCATTGCAATCAATTGTAGAGCATTTTTATTACCCCCAAAATAAACCCTATACACTTTAGCTATCATCTGCTAGACCTCCCAAGCCCTCAGTCCTCGGCACCCACTTATCTATTTTCTGTCTCTATAGATTTGAGACCCAGGTCTCTTAGGACTGCTGTAAAGGCTCTATCTTTGAGTTTTCAGCAGGTAATTGACATACCAATTTAATAGAGTCCTTCCATAAGCCGTGCTCTGAGTAAACTGATATAGGTGGTTGTGGAACTAATCCATCAAACAATGATCTTGCCTTGGAACAGAGTAATACTGGTGGAAGTAGGAATTGGAAGTGCTTTATATATAATTTTAAAAAGTTACCAGCTGATCTCAGAGATGGGGGGCTCTGTATTCTGGCTGTACACTCAATTTTTCTTTTTCTAGAATATGTTCTGAATATGTGATTATTTCTTAGCACTTTCCTTTGGCACCATATTTCGGACAAAAGACTTCCTGAGTATCTCAAATGGAGATTTTGGGAAGTTATTTTCCAAGCAGAAATCAGCTTAGATCTCCCTGTTAGGACACGTAGATGTTTGAATCTGATATGTGTGTTGGGATTAGGGGTAAAAGAGGAGTATCTACTAGTGAGACTTTTGTGTTATTTTATGTTTTTGAAAACAATAAGGTAGGTAGATATTATAACTACAATTAATATCCTTATACCTCAATTCTAAAGATGAGAAAGCTGGTATATAGGCTGGGTACAGTGGCTTCTACCTGTAATCTCAGCACTTTGGGAGGTTGAGGCCAGTGGATCACGAGGTCAGGATCAGCCTGGTCAACATGGTGAAACCCGTCTCTACTAAAAATACAAAAATTAGCCGGGCATGGTGGAGGGCACCTGTAATCCCAGCTACTCGGGAGGCTGAGGCAGGAGAATCACTGGAATCTGGGAGGCAGAGGTTGCAATGAGCTGAGGTGCGCCACTGCGGTCCTGCCTGGGTGACAGAGCAAGACTCTGTCCAAAAAAAAAAAAAAAAAAAAGTTAAAATGTGTAGAGATTAAGTATCCTACCTCATTACAACACAAAAATCACCAGTCAGAATATTGACCAATGTCTCGGTGGTTACAGACATTCTTAACAGCCATGCCAAATTAATGAAAATGTAAAGAATGGTGCCACATAGCTATATGTCATCAAGAAACAAAATTCCTCTATTTTTTTTTATCATGCTTCTCATTTAATAAAGGAGTGGAATATATTTCAAGTAAAATTACAAGAAAATAAAAATCTTTTTAAAAGCTGTCCTGATTTACTTTGTAAGGAGAGAAATGAGGTTTCATAATCTTATAAATGTCTTTGGAATCATGGACATAAAATGGTATACAACTTTAAAGTTTATATCATGGTTTTAATATTAACTGTTTATTATCTGAACTTTTTATGACTTAAATATTAAGATAGTGCTGGAAAATACCTATGAGAACTGTTATGTGAATTTAGTTATTTAGGAAAAATGTTGTATTTCATTTTACTAGCTAAATATTCATTACAATGGAATTTTTATTAACATAGAAGAATGTTTATAGTATTAAGGTTGTGACATGTGCATTTTTCATATGGATATTAAATATTCAAAGACTTTATAAACATTATTATATTAAATTTACTTCAAAAAAGAAATAGGCATGCACATACACATGTACATAGAAGGAAATGATATAACCAACTAATTTATTGTACTCTAGTTTTTCACTGGCATTTGATACTGCCTGTTAAAAACTTGTGATATCTTGTTATTGTGATTTTTCATATCAGAGAATTTCCATAATATAATCCACATTTAATTTTTATTTAGGTGCTATAATGCATTTTTCTGAGCTCACAATATTAAAATGTGCAGTTTCTTCAATCTCCCTTTCAGAGTCACCCTGCATCTTTCCCATTCTAATCTCTAACGAGGATGTTGATATTTATAAATTGAATAGTTGTAGTCAGGGCCCTCTTCCTTCCATTTAGGTTTTATCATGGGGACAATGATCAGGACACCTGGGAAAAAGGTGAGAGAAGTTGCATACTTATTTCCTCCCATGTCCCTTGAGGTCACCACTACTGACTTTCCTCTAAAGGAAAGTTCATTGTTCCTCTTTGTGAGGCCAGCTCTATATGAAGCTCCATCCTGCTGGTTTCTAATAACATCTCTCCCCTTATCCTAGGAGTGATTACAGACTGCTGATACTGGCTTCATACTTTGGTACCCTTTTACTTCCTCTCTATCCTATTTATACCAGTGCAATTAATCATTTATCCATAAGCCCTCTTAAGACTATATTAAAAGTGAGAATGTCATCTGTTCTCTGTTGGTTTCCTGATTGAGTTAGAAACAGCAAAGCAACTAAACCCAAGGAAGATGTCCTTTAGGATCTATCTGCTTTTCTTTAATATTTTGAATCCAGAATATATTACTGAGGGTGATATCTCAGAATATTGTAGAATTGAGGATATAAATTTTGGTTCTATGAAGCGCCTCTTCCAAAATTTAAAAAGTAATTATTATGGAATAATTTATGTATATCTAACATTGGTGTAATTGCAAAAGCAATACACGTTTGGTAAGAAAATGCCTATTATCCTCTCATATTTTGTAGACAGACGAGTATGAAGCAACAGATGTTGAAATTATTAAGAATAATCTAACAATGCACAATATTGGCATTTTATTTGGTTTGGCTAGAAACTATGAGCTCGCATTTTATCTGAACCCTGTCTGAACTAACTTAAGCAAAACTTAGAGGCTTTAGTTCATAGAGGTTGTGCCGAATCTTTTTTTTTTTTGGATTCATTTTGCTATCCATGAGTTCATGGGTTTTATTTAGAAGTTTGGGTTTGCTCCCAAAATGATTTTCAGAAATTATTCCTGAAACCATAGAAACTTTAAGCATTTAGCAATAATGCAAGAATAACTGAACAATCAGGGAGAAGAGATTTGACTCATATGAAAAAGTATATATGGATTCTATTTTACTATTGGTTTATAAAAATATGTCACATACCAACATAAGTAGAAATGGCTGTTTTCAAAATAGATGTAAATTTCAGTGTTTCCAGGGAACCCAAGCCAACAATTCACTTTGGTCATTTTATTTCAAAATCATATCTCTGATTAACGAAAATATTATTCTTTAGAAAAGAATATAGAATTTTGTCTTTTAAAAAAGGTTTATAAATTGCATGATGTACTTTTCTATTTTATTTTAATTATTGATATGATTATCTATTTTAGTTATGAATTATGTGAGCATAGTATGATCATCCAGGATTATTTCAATTCTAACTTACTTTTTCATTGACTAGGTTAGATATTATTATTATTGTTTTATACGGTCAATGTTATTTAGTTATCCACATGTCAAACATTTTATTCGAAAACCATCCCTTTCTGTATCTCAGTACTTTCCTTGGGAATTTCCCAGAGCCAAGGCCTAAGTAGGTGTGCCCCTTCTCTACAGTAGGTTCCTTTCTGATGCACCCACGGAGGCTGTACCTCTTCCCGGATCCTGACTTTTTGTGAATGGCTCTGTTCTGAACTTCCTGCCCTTGCCCTCTGCTTAAGTGTCAGGCTTTGGCTTCTGCACTAGGTTCATTTGATTAATCTAAAGGCACAGTTTAGTACTCCAGAGATGAGCAGATACATCATGTTGATCATAGGTTCCAAAATTTTTCCAGTCCTATGGATTTGTGCCTCTTTAACCTCAGGAAAATGTCTCTAGTTTGTCTGCACAAAACTGAAGATTAGAAAACTATATTTAAAATTCTATTGTTTTTAGTTGTTTTAGGTGTTTTCTGATATCTGGTTCCCTATGTTGCTAGAAATACAAGTCTAAACATATATGCCTCAAGAATATACTGAATAAATAGTTTCTTATGCCTATATTCTTTGTACATATAGTATTCTTATAAATAAATGTATGAACAATATATTAATACATTCTCAAAGTATATCATTTAATATAAAGAATTCACATTATAAATGTAATATATGCTGTGAAGTATGTGTTTTTATAAAATATTTTAAAGTAAATAAAAAGTTAATTTAGCCAATTAATCATTTCACAAAGGTTATTTAGCAAATTGACGATCTGGAGCAATTAGTTGTTTTTCCATGAATTTAGTGGAATTGGCAAAGCAGTGAATCAGTTAGGTGAACTGGAATTCCAGTCATGTAGGATTTTTTCATGTGTGGAAAGGGCCTGTATTCATCCGATATCCCTATCCAGAAATAAATCTTCTTTTCATCTGCAGAGTGCAGGTGGACAAGAAGGAGTTTACTTTGTTGTGAAGCTAATAAAGAGTCCTGAGTTTCTTAATTACCTTTTAAACAAACTTTTACTTAATCTTTTCGGTGCTAAATATATTTTCTTTCCAACCTTCAAAGACACTTATTGCTATCAGTGAAACTGGAGCTATCAGTTAAATATTCCTAGGATTCTGGGTTATAAGTCAACTTGATTCTTGCTGACTTTGTCCTACTGTAGGCATTTGGTTTCATCTTACTGTGCTAAATCAGCTGTCACTGTTATCTCTCTATTTTATCTTTTGAAATTTGTTGGCATCCCTTCTCTGCTATTTTTCCTACCAGTTATTGGCTAATGTAGGTTGTTCCTTTTAAAAATGTGTTCCCTGCTGTTGTAATGAAGCTATGAGTGAGATTAGAAGTAAATGCTTATTTAATTATCGGCGTTTTACTGGACATCTTACTCCATTAGATGACTAATTTTAGAACATATCATAATAAATAATGCAATGATTAACTTTCTTATTCTAACATTTTGTGTGCATAACTTTTAAAAGATGTTGACATTTTAAATACTAACTTAAGCCTTTTAATTACATTTTTTAAAAAATTATTTAATTAAAATGCATATTTTATTTTTATATATGCAGTTAATTTTATAACAATAAAAAGTAATCCCAAGTAAATTCAAGACCTCTTGAAAATTTCTGTAACATGCTACATACCTTAATATTTTGAATGCTTGCTTATTTTCTAGGAATACGGACTTTAATTAGATTCTTAAAGGATGCCGTAACAGCAGCAAAAACAAAAGGTTTATACTTGGGATCGTAGAATTGAAGTTAAAATTGCCAAGTTTTTTCTCTTCAATCCACAATGACTGGGAAGTATTTATAATTATCACGCATAAGGAAACCTCAATGTTTAATACAACCTGCATTATATGTATTCAAACTTTCTTAAGTTTTGCTAGAAGAAATGACTGTTAAGATGCTGTGTTTTCAACAGCTATCTACTACAATATATTTTAAGATAAATATTGGATAAAATATGGATTTTTTCAAATAAAGTATTGAACTAATAAAATAATTACATATCAAAAACTTCCACTAGAATATTTGTATCAAAAACTTAATTTTTATAGCTTATCATCATAATACTTTTCCCACACTTATAGAAAATATTTTATAATGTACCTTCACCCAAATTTGTTAATTATTAAAATAAACTAAGAAAAATGTCGAGATTGATATTTCCAAGACTTTCAGGTGATTTAGTAGTATTCATTTATCATTTTCATTTTTCTTATTTAACTAGTTATATATATGGTTAATTTTTATTATCTTTTTTTTTTTTTTTTTTTTTTTTAGACAAAGTTTTACTTTTTCTCCCAGGCTGGTGGTATTTTTTTTTTTTTACTCACTGCACCCTCCTCCTCCTGGGTTCAAGCAATTCTCCTCCCTCAGCCTCTCAAGTAGCTGGGACTACAGGCGTGCACCACCATGCCTGGCCAATTTTTTTTTTTTTAATTTTTAGAAGAGACTGGGTTTCACTGTGTTGGTCAGGCTGGTCTTGAACTCCTGACCTCAAGTGATCTGCCCACCTTGGCCTCCCTAGGTGCTGACATTACAAGCATGATCCACGGCGCCCGGCCCTGGTTAATTATTTTTTAAACTTCTCTTTATGCATAGTACATATAATATCTTCTTAATTTATTCATATAAGATTTGTGATTTTATTTTTACCAAAATGATAAAACTCCACCAAACAGATGTAGTCATGTACAAACAACATTCTGTCCAGAATTTGAAGTAAATATTGAGAATTAAATTAATGGTGGTATAAAGTGATCTGTTTGAAAATATTTACCACAAAATAATATGATTTATATAATTTTCATTTTTTAAGCAGTTTTTTTTTTTTTTTTTTTTTGCCTCTGTGCCCAGGCTGGAGTGCAGTGGCACCATTGCAGCTTACTGCAACCTTAACCACCTGGGTCCAGGGGATTTTCCTGACTCAGCCTCCTGAATAACTGGGACCACAGGTGCATGCCACTGTGCCTGGCAAAGTTTTTCATTATTGCTAGGGATGAGGTCTTGCTATGTTTCCCAGTTAGGTCTCAAACACTTGGGCTCAAGCCATCCTCCTGCCTCAGGCTCCTGAAGTGCTGGGATTACAGGTATGAGCCACTATGCTTGAACAATATTTTTCTAAGTTTTCTATAGCAATATATTAACTTACAGATAACACTGCATAATCATATCAGGTATTAATAATTTAGATATGAAATAGAGCAATATATTCAAGGTTGGTAAATTCAAATTTATGATATTAATAGCTTTTCATAATAAATGTAACATTTTAGGAGGTATTATATAAAATTTTAATGAGGTGATTTTACTAGATTCACATTTAATATTATCAGAATGTTATAAGTTTTATATTTGTTATAAAAGCAAATTTTTATGCTCCTTTCAGTTAGTTGTCTATTCTGTTACTCATTTCTAGTTGCATAATGATGATTTCGTTAAATCTACTATTTTTCTTTTTTTCTAACTACTTTTATCAAATGAAAGAAATCAATACATTTTTATTTGATAAAATGAAATGTATTACTCAATTAAAATATCATAGAAAGTAAGGAGAAAGAAAATCCTCAAATCTTTGTAACTGTAATTTCAGTGATAATTATGGTACATTTTAATCTATGTTTATTTGATTTATTTAACCTTTCTGGTACTACATGACAGAAAAATTAAATTTCTCATCTTATTTACATAATTGAGAATATACCACATATATAATATTATGTTTTTGTTGTTACTTTTCCTTAACAACATACACATTTTCTCACGAAATTACTATCTATTTGTTTTTTAAATATGTAGGATTATGTCATATTGTACCTGAGGCATGTATCATAATTTGTTTAAACAAATCATTTTTCGCATTTTTTACTAAGGTAAAGATATAGAAACACTTTTAAATGTATTTAATACTTAATAATACAGTATTCCTGACAGTGCATTCTCCTCAGTTGCCCTGTGATATGAGCACACTTATTACCATTGTTTAGAAGAAACTGAGGCTTGCCAAAATCCTATAGTTTAATAAATGATGGATCTGAGATCAATTTTTGTCAAAGTTTCAGATTAGTTTCTTATGACATATTCATATTCAAGTTACTAGAGAGGATTACTTTTATGTCACTTGCCAACTGGTAAAATACTTTCTCAGAATAGTTGTAGTAATTTACATTCCTATGACCTGTTCATAAGCATGGCTTGGTATTCTCACTGCGGGATAGATTAACAAGAAGAATAAAAGGAAAATGTGAGGAATCAGATCTTAGAAAAAAGAAGACTTAGGGAGGCTCTGCAATTGAAGTAGAGGGAAACAATGCTTTCCGTAAAAGCAGTGAACAGCTAAAAAAAGCAGTGAACATTTTGGCTAAGGATGCTTTTGTTTTCTTGTGGCAAAAGTGCTGTAGTTTTAGAGAACCCGATAATGTACAATTGCCTTCACTTACAGTGTCACTAATAGGCGAGATGCCTTGTTTTCTCCCAACCAAGACAAATGACCCAAGCAAGGGTAACTAGAGCCTTTTGCTCTGGAATTCAAATCTTGAACAGAGAAAGCAAACACTGAAAAGCATAGGAGCCATTCAGATTGATAGGGTTACCCTGAAGTGACAGTCATTGTTTCCCTCTACCTCAATTGCAGAGCCTCCCTAAGTCTTTCTTTACAAAGGCCTGATCCTTAACTTTTTCTTTTTATTCTTCTTGTTAATACCTGTTTGTTAAATAAATGTGTTTTTTTGCTTAACACAATTGTAAGGAGTTTTAATAATATGTTAAGTTGTAATTAGTTTTTTTCTAAATAAATCATTAAATTTATTTAGATATTAAATAATCCTTCCCCAAAATTATTCTTTACCAGTTACTTGTGCTGTCATTTTTATATACATTAAATTATTGTATTTAATATGATATGCTTTTTCATTGATTTCTTTGTATCTTCCTCTTCTAATAGGACACAGATATGTTTATGAAATTGTATAATCTATTTTAATGTATTATAGAACTTGTTTCCCCAGCTTAATTCTTCATTACATTAGCTTCTTAGCTTTTCCTTCAATTGTCTTTATAATTTTACTGAGAATTATATTTATACAGGAAATTAGGATAAACTGGCATCTTTATAATATTTATTCCAATGTTGTTTTATTTGGAATGCTTGTTTAAATAGATCCATATATATTATTTATAATCATATAAATTCCTACGGTTATTTCTATTGGTATGTTGTAGCTACTTTAGTCAAGTACTGATTGTTTAAAAACTCGGATTACTTATGATGTGAAAAAACACACACAAATCATCCAATGGAGAAAAATACATATATTTATGTGAGGCGACATTGAAACATTTCTGGAAAAAGGAATTAGAAGGTAAAAATGAAAAAAATAAAAACATTATTTCTTAACATAAGCTTCATCAAAGTCAAGCACTTTTGTAAGTGATGATATCAGTCATTTAGTCTATCCCCAAAGAACTGAGGGTCCTGGCAATTTAACCATGGCAATGTAGTTTTTTTTACATTATCAACCGAAGAAAAGTGAGTGAACTTTACTCATTTTTTTAAAAATTAGAAAAAACAATCAGAATAAGCCATATGAGGATCATAAGGTGGATGCCCAGTGATTTTCCACTGAAACTCTCACAAAATTGCCCTTGTTTGATGAGACAGATGAGTGGGAGCATTGCCATAGTGGATTAGGACTCTCTGGTGAAGCTTTCCCAGGTATTTTCTGCTAGACCTTTGGGAAACTTTGTTAAAACGCTCTTATAATAAGCAGATGTTATCATTATCTGGCCCTCTATAAAGTCAATAAGCAAAATGGTTTTAATTGTTGGTGCTCTTCAATTAGGGCACAAATAAGATGAATTTTTTTCCTTACAGATTGATGAGGATGGTTTGCTGCTATGGGCTTCATCTTTAACATCACTTTGTCTCTTCTTAAAATGAGTTATTTGTTTGTAAATTGTTGATTTATTGGGGCACGTTTTCATAAAATTTCATGAAGAATCAATTATTTCATCATTCTCCCACCCAAGCTTCACTGTAAGTTTGATGTTTGTTCTTCCTTCAATTTCAGCAGAATTCATGTTGTTCTGATAAGTGTTCTTTTCAAAATGATGTGTTATTCTTTTTAGTGCTTCAGACTAGATCCTCTTTAGATATGTTGTAATAAGTTAGCACAAGTGTATTTAGGTGCAAAAATTTGAAATCCATAAGTAATTTTTTAATACTATGCATTTTCCATGAACTTTTTGTCGTCATATTATAAACCCCTTCTGGAAATATAATAGCCTGAGTTACTTGGACCAATCACATTGATGAACAGAATTTAGAAATGAAAAAGACACTAGTGGCTAGTTTTCCTGGGTCACCCACTATGGATTAATGCATTCATTTCCCCAGTGTTGGGAGAGCAGTCCTGCCCAAATTTGTACCTTCCTTGGCTATATCTCTTAACCTAATTACTAATCAATGGGGTAGATCACAATGGGTAGATCACCCTGTTGCTCTTCTCGACATTTTCTGATCCAACCTTCAGAGCTCCACAGGACATCAGGTAATGTTTTTCCCTCCTACCCAAATGTGAAATTTCAGTTTTCATCGTACATCAGAGAAAGGGAAATGAAGTAAAACGCCAGAGTCTCTCCAAGAGGGGAAGACCAATAAGAAGACTTCTTCACCTTAAGCTTGGATCCAAAGGACTATATTCACAGAGCTAGCCTGAAAACCAAATAAAAATTCTCTTCTCAACTCCTCAAGGAAACACACACACAAACACACACACACACACACACACAGTTTGCCTTGGTGCCAAAGAGAGACAAGGGGAAAACCTTATCTCTATAATATTGAATGCAAAGCTAAAAAAATGAGTTTCTCATGGCAGGGATCATGTTTCTGAAATGCTTATATTTCAAATACACTGTAGGATGTTATTGTTTGTCAAAAGAACACTTAGAAAACAAATATGTTATGCACCAAAGCTGGAAATAAAACAAATGCATTTAGAATAATAAAGACAATTTTAGATTGCAACAAAGGATTATAATTATTAAATTATGGTATGAGTTTTCTTGTTACAATAGTAATAACAAATTAATTTTTTCAAGATATTATATTAACTTTCATGTTCAATAACTATAGTTAATGTGACAACATGAATGCTGTAAATTTTCTTGTTGTCTGAGAAATAATTTGTACTAATTTGAGTGGGAGACTAAAGATGATCTGGTTAATTAACGTAACATCTCGTCATTACACTAACTCCATGCTATGCTTTAGATGAGCAGCAAAAGGTAAAATCCTTTGCAAAGGAAAACTAAAAGTCATAGCATTCTGTCCTTGAAGAGCTTTAAAACTTGTTGCCTTAAAACACACACTGACAGCACACGTCTCAATAAATCAAAACAAACTTCTACAGAAGAAAATACATGTTAAGATAATTGAAAATTATGAGTGTACACTGTGTGTGTGTGTTTGTGCATGCACGTACTTCAAAATTTTATTTTCTCATTCTGTGAATACCAACTAAATTCAGTTCTCTTGAGAGAAACTGCTGAAACTGTATCATTGTTCAGGAAGCAGGAACTGGCTTTTGATAAAAGGCTTCCCTTTCTCTTCCACAATGCATCTGGGACCTTCACAGTTGATTACTGTAATATTTATATAATATAGCTTTGACGTACAATTGAGAACTGTAACACATTTTATATGGAAAAAAAATTGGCTAGCTTCAGATATTTTTAATGAATTGGAAGAAAGCCTATTTTGTTTCATCTGAAATCAAGAAAGAGTGCCAGGCTAGTTACTAAATACTAGTCAGTTTCTTTTATAAAGAATGCTTAGAATTTTTCTTTTGGATGTGGGTCCAAAAATCCTTCATTATTGCACTATAAAACTCAAATAAAAATGGTGCCTTCTTACAGACCCCATTAACTGCAGTATCAGATTGAAGATTGTCTTGCTCTTAGGAAAACCAAGAAAATTGTACTGTTTTTTTTTTCAAGTTACTACTTTTCTTTGTATGGATATAGAAAGAAATCTTATTATACTGAATTGAAAGGCTCAAAAATGATGAAAATTCTTTTCTTTTCACCGTGCCTTCATTTATTTATAATAGACAGTATTCTAAGAAATTTCAGATGGGTATTAAAATAAATTTAAAAATAAAAAAAAAATAAACCTGGAAACCTCACTAGATCAATATACTACGTTAAAATAACTTAATTACAACAGAATCTCCAAACTTTTATTTATGGTCACTTGTTTTCATTGATTATATAACAGAGATATTTAATATAAAAATATATAGGAAGCATTTTAAGAAAATAAAAAATATGTGAAAATCTAACTTCTTATGTCATATTGAGGAGCCCTGGATATGTACTGAGAAGGGCATATCACTCTTGTGATATTCTGGCCAAAAATGTTTACCCTCAAGTCAGTTATGAGAAAATGTCAGACCATCCAAATTTAGGGATAGTCTGCAAATTAACTGGCCACTACTCAATAAAAATGTGAAAGTTTTAAAATATAAAAGTCTTTGGATCTGTCACAGATTATAGGCAACTTAGGAGGCATAATGATTAAATGCACTGTGTGATTCTGATTTACTCCAGGAAAAGGGAAAGGACTTAATGAGAAAAAGCAAAAACAGAAAATGAAAAACCAAGAAAAACACTGGGATAGAATAATGTGTGTTGTTTAGTTAATAGCCTTATAAAGATTCTCTATGCCGACATTCACACATATCTTTGTAAGTGATTATTTGTGCTGTTTTTTTACAACAGACAACTTTTAAAAAGCCACTTCTGTTTGCTTTCTCAGCCTAATCTATCTTCAACTAAAGGAAATTAAAATTAACAAAGTAGGTTGCCTTCTACATATTTCTCCACAGAATCATACAAAAAACAAAAACTGTCTTTTACAGACAATTTCATATGATTTTTTCTTTATGAATAATGTATATCATTTAGGAAACATTTTCATCTAATTTTAAAAAATACTTCATGGAAATCTTTTCAAGTCAATGGCATAGATATAATTATTTTTATGGAAAAATATTTCATGCTATTTAATAATATACCAGCGTTTTTTTCAACCATTCCCCTAATGATGATCATTCATTTTGTTTCTAACTTTGGTTTTCAGCCAACAGATCTGTAATAAATACCCTTTGAATTTCTGGGCATATTCCTACTTTCATTTCTATAGGAGAGATTCTCATGAATAGGAATATTAGAATAAAATATATATATTTTAGCTATAATTGACTGTAATGCTTCCCTTGAGGCAGTGATTCAAATTTCTACATTATGCAGAAGTAGATCTTTCTACTTATTACTGACAGCCATAAATATTGCCATCTGTTAACATTTCTTTCATATAGCTGATAAGTAACCTTTTATTGTTACTTCAATTTCTTTTGAACTTAATTTTATCTTCAACTAATAGTAAGATTGAGAATCATCAGTTATACTCGTAGGTTATTGAAACTAACTCTTCTTTGAATTGTTAATTTGTGTATTTTTCTATGGGAATATTTGTCTTTTAGTTTTCAATGTGTAAATGACTTTTTAAATGACTTTTCTGTTGAGACTGGTTCTTTCTCTGTCAAGCAGACTGGAGGGCAGTAGCATGATCAGCTTCTGAGTACCTGGGAATACCATGAGCAGCTAATTTTTTTTTTTTTTTTTTTTTTTACTTTTTTGTAGAGACAGGGTTCTGACTATGTTTTCCAGTCTGGTTTCAAATTTCTGGGCTCAAGCGATCCTACTGTTATTTTAGAATGCACTCCTCCTACATTTTTTTTTTCTTTCTTTCTTTTTCTTTTTCTTTTTTTTTTAGTTAACAGGAAAACGTTCTCAGGCAGGTCCTTCAGGAGGTATTCCAGAAGAAGGCATTTGTATCATAGGAGATGACAGTTCAAGCAATAAAGTACTGTCAAATCTTTCTCTGAAATACTTTCACTGTACGTGAAGACCTCTCAGTGAAAGAAGATATGGAGGTGGAAGATAGTAATATTGATGATCCTGACTCTGGGTAGACCTAGGCTAATGTGTGCGCAGGTATCTTACTTTTTAACATAAATATTTAAAAATAAAAAATAAAATACACAAAGTTAGTAAAACACACAATGAGGATATTAAAAATTTTTTTTCATACAGCTGTGTAATGTGTGTCTGAAGCTGTTATTACAGAAGAATAAAAATTATCTAAATAAGAAGTTTATAAAGCACAGTTGCGGAAAGTAATGTCCTAGGCCTTCCCATTCACTCACCACTCACTCAGCCACTCACCTAAAGAAACATCTGGTCCTGAAACCTTCAATTATGCTAAGTGCCCTATTCAGGCATACCATTTTTTTGTCTTTTATATTGCATTTTCACTGTACTTTTTGTATGTTTGGATATGTTTTGGTATGCAAATACTTATCATCATGTTCTAATTGTCTGCAGTATTCAGCACAGCAAGATGCTGTACAGGTTTGTAGTCCAGGAGCAGGGGGCTATCCCATATAGACTAGGTATGGGGTAGGCTATACCATCTGAGTTTGTGTTAAGTCTATTCTATGATGTTCACACAATGTTAAAATCACCTAATGATGCATTTCTCAGAACATATTCCCATCATTTAGTGATGCATGAATGTATATTTATTGTTACAGCATTTATTTTTCTAGCCTAAAAACTTTATGCAAAACAAAACCAAGCAAAACAAAAACAGACAGCAACAAAAAACCTTTGCCCATTTAGAAAATGAACTTTAGCTACCTAGTAAAAGTAGATTTTGGTACATTTTGTGAAATTATCTCTCTTAACTGCTGTATTTATGTTAACATTTGCATTTTTTTTTGTAAACCTCATCAAACACCTCATTAAATAAAGTACGACTGAAAGATAACTTCTATTTCTAAAATTGATTCATTTATTGAATCAAGCAATAAAATACTGTCAAATCTTCCACGGATATACTTTCCCCTTACTATTTCTCTTTCTCCCTTCCACACTAGTACCACTCTATTTCAGAAGGCCATTCATTTCTATTTGGATTAATACATTTACTTCCTGACTCTCTTAGCCTCTTGTCTTACTTTCCTCAATTTTGCTGATACTGATAATTATTTAGGAAATATAAATACATTCATCTC